>NC_091095.1:4805000-5129000 GCF_024713975.1 Paralichthys olivaceus
CGATGTAATGACCCTGAGGAAGAATTCAAAAGTTAAATGTGAGCGTGATCTTCAGCTTCCCTCTCACAACTCT
The DNA here is from genome assembly GCF_024713975.1 of Paralichthys olivaceus. Classification (NCBI taxonomy): domain Eukaryota; kingdom Metazoa; phylum Chordata; class Actinopteri; order Pleuronectiformes; family Paralichthyidae; genus Paralichthys; species Paralichthys olivaceus. The sequence goes on from NC_091095.1 coordinate 4,805,074, forward strand.
TCTCCTTCCATCTTTTCCTTTGTCCGCTCTCCTTCTTTCTCCTCCAGCCTATTTCACCGAGCTGCACAGTCAGTCCGAGCGCTCCCTCCAGGAGGCGCTGTCTCCACTCGGCCCTCTCTACTCCCAGAACACCCGCCTGTATGGAGATCTCTACGCCGACCTGCGACAGTACTACCGGGGCTCTGCTCTCAACCTGGACGAGACGCTGTCGGAGTTCTGGTCCCGGCTTCTGGAGCGCACGTTCAAATCCTCCACCCCCGCAGAGGTGTTCACACACAGACAGAGAGTGGTTATAAATGAGAATGTGACTGCAAAGCAGATCTCCATCCTTTATCAGGTGATTCCTAAATGTCTGTTCATAACAGTCTTCTCCTTCATTGTGTCTGCCACTGTCACCTCTGTCTACAAGGTCAGCCTATCAGAGGACTACCTTGAATGTGTCGCTAAGCAACAGGAGACGCTGCGGCCATTTGGAGACGTCCCTCGGGACATGAAGGCGAAGGTGATCCGCGCTTTTGTCACAGCCCGGTCGTTTGTCCAGGGGCTGATAGTCAGCGGAGAGGTGGTCAGGAAGGTGTCGCAGGTGAGTGACTCTGAGTGTGTGTGTGTGTGTGTGTGTGTGTGTGTGTGTGTGTGTGTGTGTGTGTGTGTGTGTGTGTGTGTGTGTGTGTGTGTGTGTGTGTTTGGCTGAGTCCCAGGAGAGCAGATGTGTTGGATGTGTCACACCCTATAACTGTCAGAAGGAGAAAAATGTCTCCACCCTAAAAATGAACAACAAAGATCATCAAAAATTGAACATGTCCTCAGAACAAAGCTCAACTCATTTAGAGCGGTGACACTGATGATGTCAAATTACAGTGTGATTACTGAGACTCCCCATCTGTTCTACTTTATCTCCTATTAATAACCTTTTGAATAACCAATTCTAATAATAACTAATATATCTAATCTTATATATAATCTCTACGAACCTCTCTGTTGTCATCCATCACGGTGAAGTCTGCATCCATTTTTTGTCAAAGCTGCCTTATTGTTATGATACAGACTTCGTGAATTGATCCGCACTTTACTGAGCAATAATAATGTAACGCTGACACAAATCGACGCAGACTGGACGTTGACAGGAATGGATTCTTTACGACGCTTTTAAAAACTGCATAAAGGGGAAAAGCATCCAAACTTCTAAAAGTCTAAAAGTCTATGGGATTGATTTAAGTTTGAAACTTTCATACATACCATCAATTTCCTGAGCTCCTGCTCTTACTTTGGAGTTTTGTTTGGTTTGGAGAATCCCCCGTCAGAGGGGTGGAGGTAGACCGACTGTGGAACTGGACACCTTTCATAACGTGTGTGAATGATCAGAAGGTGTAACAGAATCCATGTAGTGATGAAAGACAGACAAGATAAGCTATTATCATCGCCGTCTTCCTCAGGCTGTATCTCCTCTAAGCGCCCTCTGCGCTTCTGTCTTGTCCCAGAGATCTTTATATCCTGTTATGAGTGACCATCATCAGGTTTTCTGACTGTCCTCTTCACCTCCACCAGGTCTCTCTGAGTGCAGAGTGTACGAAGGCCCTGATGAAGCTGGTTTACTGCCCTCACTGTCGCGGCCTGAGCTCCGTCAAACCCTGCTCCAACTACTGCTCCAACGTCATGAAGGGCTGCCTGGCCAACCAAGCCGACCTGGACACCGAGTGGCAGAACCTCATAGGTACGATTCAGAAGGAATCCTGGAACCAACACTGGATCTCATCCTTAAACCACTCTGAGCAGATTTGTGGCCGATAAGAAAACCTGTGTCACGTATGAACTTTCTCTTGGTGCAGATCCTTTGTACCAGTCACGTCAAATAGTCGAAACACAGGAGAAAAACCTCAAAGATTAGAAGAAGACTAACTTACTCAAATAAAATATCTCGCAGCACAAACCCAGTGTAAAGAATTATTCTGTTGATCGTGGAACAGATGGTCATGTATGGCTATTTTATATTCCTCATAAACAGATGTTCATCAGGCTGAAACAAGCAATTTACAATATGTTTATCCACAGACATTAAGATACTGAAATGTTCTGAGGGTAAATTATAATCACACATAAAGCAGAACTCGACCACAGGGATCAAAGCAATAACACTATACACATTAATGACCACACACATTGAATTTCAAAGCACATTAATGTTAATATCTCTCCATAAAATCTCTGAGTCTCAGTTAAAATTTGCCGAATACGTTTCAAAGTGTGAGAAACTATTTAAATGACTATTTAATTATTCATACGACTTGTTTTCTTTTTCAGTATCACTTATAACTAGAATGACACTCAGTCCTCCACTAAGGCCCAATAGTCTCCTTGGATTCAATCAAGCTGCTCCAAATTTCACACACTCATAAAATATCAGTCCCCTAAATATGCCAGATTTTTTTTTTTTTACTATCAAGATCAATTTACCATTTCCTGAGAAAACAAAGAAAATGTGAAAATACTTTTTTCTGGATCTGCCCCCTGATCAAGATCTGCAACACAATTTTGAGTTTCCTGCCCTATAACAAGTCCTTCCATCAAGTTTGTGGTACTCCGTCTAGTAGTTTTTGAAGTAATAATACTGTGTAATATGTAAATTGAAGTTTTATTTCCTAGAGAAATGTTTTGGGTGTGATCTGAATTTTCTCCTCTCCTCTCCTCTCCACAGACACCATGATCCAGGTGGTGGCCAGTTTCACCACAGAGCCCAGCCTCGACGTGGTTCTCTCCTCCATCCCTGCTCGGATCTACGAGGCCGTTCACTACCAGCAGGAAAACATGGACACGTTCACAGCCAAAGTAAGAATCAAGTCATCAGCTCGGTTTGTCTCTTCGCTCACTCTGACTATAGACGAGCACCCGAGCACATTTCCCAGGGAGCGTTTGAACTCCAGTAAGATGCCAGCTCTTGCTTCTGTCTGCAGTCAAATCCACCTCCAAGATCATTTGGGAAAATGCAGAATCATTCAGAAACAAAATGTTTATCCTTAAAAAGTGCTTATGTAGAAATGGAGCTCAATAATGTCCTCCAGTCGTGCTGGCCTTAACCTGTCAGCTCTAATTTCCATCGGTTTCTATCCTTCAAATGTCACGAGGCAACATTAGTATGCTGCTTAACCCCCATAATTTATGAAACGTCCATACTGTAGCCTTTGTGTATGTCGATGCTTATTATCGGACAAGTACGTCCATAAACAACCTCAGCCACTTGTTCTTACAGTTTGTAAATAAATACAAGCAACCTTATAGTTTGAAATGTTTGTCTATGGTGACATCTAGTGGATCATTTAAGTACTCACATTTGTTGTCGTGCAGAGTAGTAAATCAGACCAGAGGTGTGTGAGGTCGCTTCAAGTCACCGCCACAGCTTGTGTTGAACTGTATGTGTGTGTCTGCCTGTGTGTAGGTTTACCAGTCATGTGGATCGCCAGGGGAACCAGGCACAGGAAGTCCCGCCCCTCACGAGCAGAAGAGGAAGAGCGGCTCGTTGACGGCCTCCGAGTACAAACCCTCGCCGACTGCTGGGCTCAGGCTGGAGATGCAGGTGCGTGCATGCACATGATACACACTAAAAGTAAAAGCTCCTTAAAAGGATTTATTAAAAAAGAACCTTTTAAAAGTGAGCGAGTAGTTACAGCACATGTGGTTATAAAAATGTGTTTTTTGTACATTTTGAATGTGATGAAAACACTTTATGACTTTCTTGGCACCTGTGAATTTCAAGACAAAAACTTTTCCTCACTCCTGGATGTTTCCTGTCCTCAGGTATCGGACCTCTCCAGTAAACTGAGGGAGATGAGACAGTACTGGGTCCAGCTCCCGGTGGCCCTCTGCAGCAAACTGGCAGCAGGAGGCGCCGCTCAGGATAAATGCTGGAACGGCATCACCAAAGCCAGGTGAGGAAGACAGAACAAGACACAGGCCGAGTGCCAATGTTCAGCCTCAGGGGCTCACAGGCTTTGAGTTGCAATTCTGCTAAATCATGGAGGGCTAAAGAGCGTGAGGACCCACTGAACAACTTTCTGATCCCTTTGTGTCTGTGAGTCCGACGTTTCCAATGGGTATTACCCAAAGTTCATAGCGTAGTTGTGACTTGGATAAACAAACCAAGCGGAAACGTAACAATGAAGAAACAAGCGTGGAAGGGGCAACCAGCCCTGAGATTGACATAACATGAAAAAAGGTGTTCACCATTTTAACGTTGCAAGATGGGTCATGCTTTGATGATGTCACCTTTTTTTTCCAGGGAATAATTCACGTATCATGATGAATAGATTCATGGGTCTGATATCTGTGAGTGTTTGCAATTTGGTGCAGCTTGATTGGATTTAAAGGGACTCGACTGAGGCACGAGTTTCTTTCTACTTTTTCATCCATTACATTTGTAGGAAGTGAGATAAGTGTTCAACAGAAGTTCATCCCTCCCTCCTCCACCTTTAAAGTGTTGAATAAAGCACTTCCCTGTTCTGAAATCTCTTCTGCACTAGTTGCATTCATGCTGCAAAGAATAGAAATGTCGATAACAAATAGAAAGCATCTGCTCTCTAACACCAAACAGCTAAAAGATTGAAGGGGAGAGAGTGAAGGAGAAGCTCACGATGAAGCTGCTGTGATGCAGTTTCTGCCAGAGAAAAGAAGCTGTTTCCTCTCAGACGAGATGAAAATGGTCGTGTACGGGAATTTATTCTGAGTTTAAATTTATTCCACATTCACATCCTTCAACACAAGCATTCATGGCCACCTCCCACCCCCCGTTGTTTGTTTCAGCCTCCATTAATCCATGTATAAATGGATTATAGAACAATTTGATGCCATGTTGACACGCAAAACTGTTATTCATACCCCCCTCTGTGCATACACACACGCACACACATACACACACAGACCACAGACACACACACACACACACCTCACACCCTTGGATTAAAGCCAAGTGATGAGATTTATCCTGAGCAGAGTGCACCAGAAATATATGACAGTCATATACAGCATGACATATAGTGTGTGTGTGTGTGTGTGTGTGTGTGTTGGTGTGTGTGGCAGAGAGTGAATCATTGCTGTGATGAGCTGTTTGAAGAGCTACAGCGACATCTAGTGGTTTTCAAGAGAGCTCAGTAAATGTCACAGGTGAATACTATATATAATGCTATAGTAAAGTTTTGAGCCTCATGTCCCGCCCCTGTCCTTTCTCTCCTCCAAACAGATATCTTCCAGAGGCGATGGGCGATGGCCTGGCCAATCAGATCAACAACCCAGAAGTGGAGCTCGACATCACAAAGCCAGACATGACGATCCGCCAGCAGATCATGCAACTTAAGATCATGAGCAACAGGCTGAAGAACGCCATGGATGGTAACGACGTGGACTTCCAGGATGCAAGTACGTCTTTTTCAAATGATTTTTCACACTATTTATGTTTGTCTCTATGACAATTGATTCATTTATTAATTGCCTGATTGTCTGTGTTGAACCAGTGTTAACTGAGAACTAGATACTCCCAGTTAAACTTTATCCAAACAATCAAATTGATTAAATTTTTCAATAATTACCACTTCCTAATTAGAGAGTAGGAGCTTTTTAAGGAAAATTAAAGGTGTATAATAAGATGTTTCTTTAAAAACACAATTCAATGTCTCTTATAAAATGTATTTTCTGTCCTCCCTCTCTGATCATCACCCTAGGTGAAGACATCAGCGGCTCTGGAAGCGGGATGTGCGTGGGTGGACATTGTCCTCGGAGCAGGCCGGGATTGTACGCCTACTCGCCAGAAAACAACCGAGTCCAAGGCGCGGCCACGTCTCACACCGGCCTCCCACTCCTGCTCCCATTGGTCGCCCTGCTCCTCCAGCGATGATGGACTGCTGCCGCCTCCGATCAGACTCTGAAGTCTACAGCAGCGCTGAACTGTGGTTTGGACTGAGGGAGAGGTAAAGGGGGAAAATTGGAAAGTTACCTTGCCAAAAAAATTTCAAAAAGACATTTTGGACAAGATTTTCTTCGACCGAGGAGGAGAAACAAAAACTGACAGTGACAATGTACTTTATTTTGTTTGGCTCGGTTTTAAAATGTTTGTGTGTGATTTGGTTTCTTGAGCCGGTTTCAGTGGATTCCTGGGATGAGGATTATGAGAGATGAAGAAGACAAAGAAGAGACCTGACAACGATGAAGATGAAGATGAAGATGATGAGGATATCGATGATGACTTATTGTACTTTCTATCAGGTTCTTCTAGCTCCAGTGTCCAGTCAGCAGGCAACGTAGTTCAATGAGGAAATGTCTAGTGGCCCAATGCGTGGTGCGTTCAACAACACGTCTTATTTCATTTTTTCGCTGGAGGTTATCGACCTAAACGAACATCGTGTAAGCTGTAAATGTTTGTGTACATTAGCTCAGAGACTGGCATCATACTCGGCCTTGAATGTACAGTACGATACTCACAGTATATTGGCTAAGAATCCCACATAATCTGTGATGTAGTTGTCCTGATGTTTCAGTGTGTGTTTGTGTGTCTGCATAAACAGATGCAGTCGGTACGATTCATTTGAAATGTTGCAGATGAATGATCCCGCTCCTGAAATGTGTGATGATGTTGTGGTTGCAGGATTTTACCTCATTGTTACTGTTAAGCCAAACATTTCAAAAGAGAATGGAGGTGACAACTTTTTATTTTTACCAACTCATCACCTTCGTAAAGAAATGAGCAGCTTCATGAAAGCATCTATAAACAAGCACAGTCACGGAGTTTCCTTAAGTCAAGAACGTTTGTGACACCAGGTTTTTTTATTCGATGATGTGACGATGAATATCAAGATTTTCAGTTTTGTACATACGTTTCAGAATATTTGCAAAAATATTGACACGTACACGTTACCCTGGTGATTCATTACTTGCCCGGCATGCCTGCTTCTCAGTCTGCACTACTCTACTGGTACATATACGAAACGTATAATTCACACGACCTCTTGCACACACACGCTCACACACACACACTGGGGTTGTGTATCAAGCTGATTTTTGTTCATGAGTGTATTGAATCGCACATTTCATTCATTAAACTCTGTTTGATTGTCACAGTGGATTCTATCGTGGACAATTGATTCAATTAATATTCATTAAGAAGCAGTTCAGCAGTTTTTTAAAACACAGCTGTGGTTCCCCAGAATTACATCGGTGCTGTTGGCCTGAAACTACACCATAGCCAGTTAGCTTAGCTTAATAGAAAGCCTGGATACATTTATATTTATATATATATATATATACATATATCAGATATCAGAATCCATAAAAATCCGACCTGTTCTCTCGACACTGTCTGTGAATGACGCTTCATTGCGACAAGATTCAATTATTATTCACTGGTTCTGGTTCAGGGCCAAGCGGGACTAATCACCATGTGCCACACCTACTCGACTTTTCAACGTCAAATCGAGGAAGATTTTCTCCTGAGATATTCAACTTGTCAGCACTCGTCATGCACCACTATAAATAAACGTATAGCTCTTTGTAACAGGCAGTGACGAGCCTCGTCTGAGGCTGCTGGAGGGAAACCAGGCCACATATTGTGTGTGGGGATGACAGTTCTGCAGCAGTCAGGGGGTTTGGAGTTAATGAATGATTTATTTTCCTGATGCTGATGTTTAAAATCTGATACAACAGAGTGAAACCGAGCAGGAGGCACAGACACACACAGACACACACACGCAGAGGGAAAAGGAATTCATGACAAGTTTCTATTTTCGAGTGATGGAAACTCTTGAATTTTTCAGTGCACATTTTCATTTCTCAACAAATGACAGTGACCTGATTGAACAGTTTAATTGGACGTCTTTCCTGAAAAGTGTCTCGTTCTGTGATTGTTGACAATGTGGTAATGAAGGTAGATTTTGAACTGAATTTTAGTGACAGTCACAGTCCTGCCAAGCAGCTGATTTTCACTGGGCCGTGTACAGACCCAAGGATGATTTATTGACGTTTAGCACAGTGTCTGAACTGTCTGTCCTCCATCAAACGCACCATTTTAAATCCCTCGAGGTGAGCAGCTGCCGTCGAACAAAAGGCTCCACAACTCTTGCAGCAAACATTCAAGAGACCGTCTGGAGACAGTTTAAAAATAAGAGTTCTGCCTGTGTGACAACCAACGAGCCTGTAATCGATTTTTAAGTCTGCACCTGTGGTTTAAAAGACATAAACTTGTGGTTAATGTGTTATCTTGGAATCCTCAAATGATTCCAGTTGCTGGCTTCAAAATACGAAGGTTCTCCCTCTCTTTGTTTGTCTTTCACCGACACACGACTCTTCTACATACTGGTCAGTGTGTACGTGCACGCAGTAGCAACCGGATGAAGGCTGATTGCTGTGATGATGGAAGCCTTTGACAGCTCGAATGTCAGATTGAGAGAAAAATGCAGTTTAATTGTCTGGGCTGTAAAATGCGATGACACAGCAATCATCTGTACGGCTGTGATGCTGAGCAGCTTTTATACAGAGTAGAAGAAGAGAGGCTGGTCAACAGCAGCTCTTCTGGTTCAGGAAGCCGGGGATCATGGGTAATATGATCAATGTGATGTTTCCCAACTTTAACAATGTGGCAACAACACAGTGTTGAAAATCCTCTAAGACTCCAAAAGCATATCAAGGACTCACAATCACAAATGGTCCATTTGTTTTAATTGTGTGTTGAAGAGTGAAAGTTGTTCATGTGTTTCATGATGTGACTGAATGCAGAAGCTGCACTCACACAGTGTTTTCACTCCTGCTGAAGAGACCTCTGCTCTGTTTTTGTTGAAGTTGTGTGCATCACTCATAACTTGACGTCAGTGACATCTCAATGACAATTTTAACTTTTATCTACAACATCAAGGTGATATTTCCTCTCCTTACCTGGAGCCTGAGCCGTCTCTGATGTCTCATTCAGATTCCTTGATGGATCTTGTTTTTTGACCTCCTGTGCAACTCTGGCCTCCAGCAGGCTTTCACCGCCGGTGGTGATACATGCACTTAAAACCTCTTTTGACTGATGGAGAGTCTAAGGCCAGGTTTATTTGCTTCACAGCTTTTTGTATTTTCTGTATCAGAAGCTTTTCATGAGCAAGGCCAGTGAGCCGCCTTCAATCAGGAGGCCAGTTGAGATTGTTTGAGCCTGTTGGGAGCTAAAACTCTGATGTCCAAGGAAGACAGATATAAAGATAAGTGATATAGAGATTACAGAGTTTTGAATCTGTTTACCTAAAAAGAATCAGGAGAACAATTACTCAAAATAGAGAAAAGCTAATCTGGAAATGTTCTGCAGTGCAGTGTCATAGTTACGGAAGAGATTGAAAGAAAAATGGGATTTGTGGGATGTGTTTGATTTTGACTAATTTAGTTCATACTGGTCTACGTGCAGTTGTTCTTCAACATGTCAGTTTTCCATAGTGGTGCAGTGTTTAGCATTGTCACCTTCCAGCAAGAGCGTTCTGAGTTAAACCTGCAGGCTAACCAGGGCCGTCCTGTGCCCAGTTTTCTCCAGGTTCTCCTGATCCCACCCCCCAAAGATATGCAGCAGGTTATTTGGAGACTCTTATTTGCCCATAGGTGTGAATGTGAGCATGGATTGGTCCTACGACCGAGTGGTGACGTCTTCAGGGTGTAAATCCAACCTCTTGCCCAAAGTCAGCTGCTAGCTCCAGCCGTGATGGATGAATGGATGGATCGGTGTGCTGTAGTATGTCGTACTTTGTGTTGCCCGCCTCTTATGCTCTCCACACGTGTTGAGTGACCAAAGCTCTCCTCAAACGTGATTGGTCACTGTCATCTTGACCTACTGCAAACCCTCCTGACCTATCTATCGGAAGAGGTGGACCCAGGATGTGCCTCTTATCCAATGATCAGCAGTATAAATAATGGATGTGCTGATAAAACATTGTTGCACATCATCATTTTAACCCAGTCAGAGAAAGACAAGCCCCTGCTCTTTTAGTGGCAGTCTGCTTGCTGGACTGCTGTATGACCACTGGGTGTCACTGTCCCGTCGCAGAGCCAGCACCACGCCGGGGCTGGGGGGCGGTGGCGGGGAGGAGGAGACCGGACCATTGGGCATTACGCACGGGTCAGGTGGGAAAGAACGGGTGATTGGTTTAAGAGCCGCCTAAGCTCGTTCCTGATTGGATAGAAAGGTGCGAGGAAGCGGGGGACGAGGGAAGAGAGAGAGAGAGAGAGAGAGAGGAAGAGAGATCCAGCAGCGGTTCATCCACTTCAGTCCCCGCAAAGTCTGCAGGTGCCGCACGCTCACGCACCCTCACGCACGGACGCGCAGAGGACTGAGATGTGACTGTAGGTGCGGAGGAATACAGCGTGGATTAGTCTCTGTCAGCCGGATGATGGCAGCGCACAGGCGGGGAGTCGTGTTGGCCACGCCGGCCACCTGGGCTGCGGCGCTGCTGGTGGTGATCACGTCGGTGTGCGCCGTGGAAGGTACGTGGATCTGGAGGGGGGACGTTTGTCTGGCATCGGTTGGCTCAGGCTGGTGGTCTGGGGGTGGGGGGAGCTTTGGATGCGTTTACGCACGAACCACGGAGGAGCTGTCCTCATGTGTAGAGTCTTCAAACCCCGTTAATGCTCCTGTCAGTGGCTGCGGTTTAAGTTTGGGTGTGTTTCTCCCCCCCCCCTTGCGATTCATCAAAGTTTGTCACCTCGTCAGAGTGAGTTGTCTGATGGTCGATCACCCCGCAACAGTTGAACTGGGACGTGAAGGCTGCTGTGCTGCACTGGAGGGTGAAGTCAGTGCCCAGGCATCGCTGAGACGAACCTGCAGGCTCTGGGTGTTTGTGCTCCTCCAGTTTTTTTTTTTTTTTTTTACTCTACTTTGTTATAGTCGTTGAATTACTCTTGTTTTCTTTAACACCGTGCATGATCATGTTTATTCCAACATGTAGCTTTGTATTCACATCAGAGACGAGGCGCTGTGTCTGTCTTTCCCCCTGTGTTCATCTGGAGCAGCGTCTGAATCATAATCACAGCTCATATAGTCGGTGACTCTGCGTATCCGTTTCCACCTCCCCTGCCTCTCCTCCCCCTGAAGCATCATCACCCCCCTGCTCCTTCCTTCCCAAACATCAGCCTCTTCCTCTTCTGCTGCACCTCTCCAAACATGGCCTCCTCCCACTTCTCCCAAAGCATCACCTACCTATGCTTCTGCTGCTCCTCCCTGAACAGCCCTCACTGCTGCTCCTTCTCCTTCAGCTTCTGTTGCTTCTCCTGTAGCCAGTGCACCTCTCCAAGCATCTAATTATACTCCTGCTGCTCTTCCTTGAGCTTCACCTCCTCCTCCTCTTCCTCCTGCTCCGTCTTCCCAAGCTCCACATTCTGCTCCACTCCTCCCCAAGTACCACCTGCTGCTTTCACCTCCTTTTCCCTCATCCTCTACTTGCTGCTCCTCCCCAACATCACCTCTTTTGTTTCCCCCGGAAGCATCATCACCCCCTGCTCCCTCTTTCCCAAACATCAGTCTCTTCCTCCTCTGCATGGCCTCCTCTCAATGCATCACTTACTTGCTCTTCTGCTGCTCCTCACATAAAATATTCTTCTGCTGCTCCTCACATAGACTCAACTCTTGCTGCTCCTTCTCCTGTTCCCCCTGTAGCTTCTCCTGCAGCCAGTGCACCTGTTCCAGCATCTAATTATTCTCCTCCATCTTTTCCTCCTGCTCCATCTTCTCCTTCCTCCCCAACTACCACCTGCTGCTTCTATCTCCTTCCCCTTCTTCCTCCCCCTGCTCCCTCTCTTCCTCAAGTTCAACTCCCCTCCTCCCCTCCTCTCATACTCCCCACTTTCATGCTGCATAATACAAGACTTTACACATCTCCGAGGCCTGACACTCCTCTTGTAGCATCCTCCTTAATCCTCTACTTTCTTGTCCTCTGTCACTTCTCCTCCTGCTCCTGATGCTCCTGCTGCTGCCGTCGCCGTCCCTCGTGGAGGCGCTAGATTAGCCTACCGCTGTGTTGTAATGGTGCGTGTAATGCTGGGCTCCATAGTGAACCCCCCCCCCCCTCCAATATAGGACATGTAATGTAAATGTGTTGAAGGACAAGTCTATTTTGTGTGTGTGTGTGTGTGTGTGTGTGTGTGTGTGTGTGTGTGTGTGTGTGTGTGTGTGTGTGTGTGTGTGTGGGAGGTTAAGATAAAGAGAGACACATAGGTGCAGTGTGGGTGGTGGGTTGGTTTGTGGTCACGGTGGCCTTTTCACACTGAGTAGGTGCCTAATGAACTGATACATAAGCTTATCTGAGCCCGTTGGTGTAAAATACACTCACTGCTGTTTTCCGTGCTCCGTGCGCACGTGTCCTCTGCAAACTTTCAGACCCTTCAACCGACTGATTCACCAGGAGTCTGTAAACTCTCAATCTTGGCTTTTGAGGAGCCGGAAACCACAAATCTCATCTGCTGCTAATCAACTTTCTGTTCAACCAACTTATTGATTGATCGACTTATAATGTCAGCTGTAATCCACAGGCTCTGTTGTGGGAAAAGCTGCATATAAAGCAGGGAGGAAGTTTAAATTAATTCATAAAGATTAATTGTATGTGAAGGGCTGTTTTAGCTCTAATCAAAATTTCATTAGATGCTAATTAAACAGGCTTGTGCAAAACACAAAGCTTGATTTAATGTTTATTATGTTATATTGTATGATTATATATTTATATTATTACATTCAGTCTTGAATAAAAAATTTATTAACAAGTAATTTGACCTTTTTTTAATTAGCAGATTAATGTTTGTTTATTAAATGGCAGAAAATGTACCATTTTATTTTCCCAGAGATTGTTTGGTGAAATTACTAAAATAATTCAGCGGTTATGGTCACAGACTAATTTTCTGTTGATAACATATTCAGCTGTAGATTAGTTTAGTTCATCACTTCTCTTCTCTTTAAGTTTGACTGCATCTAAATGTATTTTGGTCTAATTTCTCTCGCTACCGTGATTTTAGGGGTTTGATGTATTTGTGATATTGATAATTTAATTTCCAGTGAAGCTGAGAATGGAGCTGAATCAGTTTTTTTCAATCATCAGAGACAAGACGTAAATTAGAAGGAAGCTCGTTTCAATGTGAACAAGGGGAATAGATGTTAGTGCTTGCACTCTAGCTGGAAGTAGAACGTCTTATAAATGAGTGTGGAGGAATGTGTAGGAATTACAACAATCAACACTATTCTCTGACATTTAATACACAAAACAACAAACTGATAAAACAATGAACAGAAAGTTTCGTATTTAAAATATTTTTTAGTTGCCCTTCTAGCAAACTCTAACTTAATAACTTAAGCCATAAGTCCAATATAAGCAAGCTGATTGGTCAATCTTTAGTGTTTATCTGCAGTATCTGTCTCCGTCAGTTTTTCACTGCGTCTGGAAGTTTATCGTTTCTCGGCTAATGCCTCCGATTGTTGTTGAAATATCTTTGTTTTGATCATTGTTAAAACCGATAAGCAGCTTTGTTTAAGCTGTGAAGTCAGGCAGCCTCTGCAGATCTATGGATGAGTAGGGGGATGAAGAAAAACTGCCCAAAGTATTTTTATATAGTTTGCTGTCAAAAACAAAAGGTTACTGTGCTATACATTATTCAGGCTATAGCTTCATAACCTGCTGAGACTGTTCAAGGCCCACCCCAAAAGCATTTGACCCTGTTACTTTGAAAGTCAATTCAAACCCTGACCCAGTGGATGTTGTTGGGTGTAAGTGCTACATATCCCACAAAACAAGCCTTTGGGAGAGGTGTCTGAAAGTATTGCCCAGTCAGCAGCCGGCTGTGTCACTGAAATTGCTGATTTGTGTCAGTGTTGAGTGTCAAGAGGTCGAGGAGTTAATTTCTTTCGGCTTTTTCTTGCGAGACCTGCTGGTTTTAGAAATCCTGGATCTGTGTTCTGCTGCTTTTACCACAAACATGCATGTGAAATGTGCTGTGTACATGTGGTTACGCATATCATTTCTGATCCAACATGTAAACTATCTTAGGTCGACTTTCCCCCGGAGCCTGAACGTGTGCACGCTGTGGCCCATCTGTCATCTTGTGGGAATGTTAAAGGTTGAACATTGTAGATCCTGTTTTAAGATGCTGGTGTTAACATGACAAGCTGCAATTTGTGACTTTGTTCAGTGTGTGTGTGTGTGTGTGTGTGTGTGTGTGTGTGTGTGTGTGTGTGTGTGTGTGTGTGTGTGTGTGTGTGTGTGTGTGTGTGTGTGTGTGTGTGTGTGTGTGTGTGTGTGTGTGTGTGTGTGTGTGTAACAAATGATGAACAAATGATCTCCTCGGGGGAAACCGCTCACTCACTTATTGCAGAGGGATGTGCAGATGACACACACACTCTCACACATGCTGTACCGTGCACCATGCTCTGCCAGCTCATGTTTTAAACATGTGGTTTCTATATTCATCTGGTGACAGTTTATAAATGTGACTGACAGATAGTTGAACTGGGGAAAAGTAGCTTCGGTCCTGAGACTTTTAGCCCAGTGTTTCCCAGCTATTTTTCCTTTAGGGGGCCTCGCTTTAGCTCTAAATATTTATTTCCACACAGCATTCAAATTTTTTCAGCATAAATTTAGTTTTCTTTTCCCGAAAGGTATCCAGGAGCTGTGGGAATATTTACCTTTTGCTGAGAGTTTTGGTGATTTATCATCCACAGAGAGTTCGGCATCAAGAGGCAATTTCAGATCAGTCAGTCTGCTATAAGACACCATGCACCTCTCTGCCCACAGGCTGTCATAGTTCACTATCACAGTTTCCAGTGGTCCAGGAGGTCATTTCTAACCAACATGCCCAGTGTTCACTGAGGTGTGATTAATAGAGCTGCACCATTAAAGTAGACGTTTGGAATCATGAGCCGGTGACTCCTCGGTCAACTGAGATTCTTTAACTCAAGCATCTGTTTTGTTTTGGTCAGTCAGTGAGCAGTGTATCTCAGGGGACATTTAGGTTTCCAACAGCAGCTGAGAAAAAGAATGCTGCTCTTTTTTTATGCTGCTCTCTATCTTAAGTCGTCCTGTCCGCCTGGTGAAAACGTCGGTGACGTGTAGTGCCTGAAACCTTCATTTAGTCTTATTCAGAGTCAAATAATGATAAAATAAACATTTACTGGGGTGTGGATACAGAGTAGGGACGTCACGATATGACATTTTGGTGCCACAATTATTGTCAGAGGAAATATCACGGTTTCACGACACACAACAAACAATATATAGTGAATAATATAGCTAATGAACTAAAATATATATTATCATCATCAACAATATGCAGTTTATAGTGTGATGTTTGGGTATTTAAAGGTAATTTATGTAAGCTATGTTATT
This sequence comes from Paralichthys olivaceus, assembly GCF_024713975.1. Taxonomy (NCBI): domain Eukaryota; kingdom Metazoa; phylum Chordata; class Actinopteri; order Pleuronectiformes; family Paralichthyidae; genus Paralichthys; species Paralichthys olivaceus. The sequence continues at coordinate 4,820,427 of NC_091095.1, forward strand.
TAGTTGCCTTATTGTGGAAGGTTGGTCAGTGAATTTGTGTTTCCTGTCATCATAAGCAGTGTGTCTGCATAGGACTTTTATTGTGAAGGGTCACCGACGGAAGTTGTTCTGTTTTGGGAGCAAAGTATTGACTAGTGAAAAAGTAAAACAGGTAAACTGTCCTGGTTCAGGCCACATTCAGGTGTATAAAAAGTACAGGTGAATTAAACTCCTAGCTACGCGCGGCGCAAACACAAATTCCGTGACTCGCAAGGGCAGGACACCATAGTTAGATATCTTAGTTTTTACAATTCTTACGGTTATGAAATCGTGACGTTATCAAACTGCGGATATCGTAAAACCGGTTAATCGCGACATCCCTTATACAGAGTGATTGGCGTGTGTGTGTGCAGTGTCCTCGAGCGGTCAGTTAGGCTCCACCCTCTGCCACTCCCCATCGGCCTGCTCAATAAAGCCTTGTTAATTGTCTACATGAAAAGAAAGGGACAAATCATCAAACATTCATATTGAAGTGCCTCATTTGATTTGATGGTCAGGTACAGCCCTAGTGATTAATACGTTATATAAAATAAACTGTATTTTCACACTTTGGCTGTGAATTTTCACACAACTCAACAATCCTGATCTTTTATTTAAAGAAGAACTTGTTGATCCACAGGATCAGTGATGAGTCATAGAAATGATCCATTTTTAATGTATATTTAAATGGCACGTTAAGTGTTTAGGTCACAACGTTCATTCTATGCTGATGATTACAGATGCAGTCTGCACTGAAATGGTTCATAGTGTAAACGTAGCTGTCGCCTGAGGTCAAGTCTTCATCTAGTCTTCGTCTAATCTGTGCTGTATAACAGGACTGCAGCTAAATTAAGGTTATTGATTTTATATTCTTGAGGGCATAGATGTCTTTTTAATTTGATAATTGAAGTTAGAAAGGAGAGACTTAAGAGAAGAGAGACGTGGAGATGACATTGAACAAAGGACAACAGTTGGAAACAGACCAGGGACATTGATGGTTGATGCTATGTATTCCTGAGATAATTAGTCAGTTAATCAATGGATTGATCGGTTCTCTTGTTCCAGCTTTTCCAGTGTGAGGTGGAAATGTGTTTTTTCTTAAATAAAAATCCAAAGGATGAGACCCTGAATTGAGATGCAGCTATTCTGTCTGGGCTATTTTCTATAACCTACTGACCGCAGCTTCAAGCTTGACATGAGGAAGTTACTGAATCTGTGCTGGTGTGACTGGGATATTCTGCAAGCATCTAGAAAGTTCAACGAATGGTCCCTGCTGTATCCAACCTGCACCCCGGCGACACCGTTTATATCAACAGCTCCAGTTAATCCGCATCTAAACTACCATTACAGACATTTAGCTACCATCACTCTTTGTCTTCCTCAGCTGCTATTGCTGCTTAAAAAAGCATACATTTCTTTTAGCTGCACAAAGAAGCAGACGGCTCGCACATTAGAAAGCACTTCACCACTCAAAACTCCTCAGGTTATTTGCATAACAAACCAGTCTAAATAGATTATATTTCCTGATATGAAAGTATAATTGATACGGTTGGAGAACAGATCACTCATGGGCATAAAGGGAATGAAAGAATCTTTTGTTTTCACCTAAATTTCTCCTTTTCTTTTCACTCAGGTCCATTATACAGTCACTTCAACTAATTTGCAGCTCAAATACGCCCGTCAATATGTTGCTAACTTGGACAGACGGCAGTAGCATGCTCCTTGAGTTGTTCTGTCTTCTGTATTGACTCTCTTTTTTAACATGAGAGTAAAGCCATAGCACCAATTACCCTTTGTTTCAGGCAAGGGCAAGATTATTTCTCTACCCTCTTGCGGTACACTTCACCAATAAATTATCTTGACCTCAGGCATTTCAGTGACTCCTCTACCAACTGACCAATGACCGGATCTTGATTAAAAAAACAAAACAAAAACCTGACGTATTTAGGGGAAGGATATTTATATGTGGGTGGTGCAGATCCAAATCAAAATCCAGATATAGTGAATTTAAATGTGTTTCCATAAGGGGACTGTTGTCCTGCAACTAATTTGCATCTGTGGTCCCTGCATGGGACACTGTGGTGTCATTGAAGTAATCTGATGAGATTACTTTGGAATCATTTCCATGTCTTTTTCTTTCAAGAAATAGACTATAATCAGTTATGCCCTTGTAATTTGCCTTTTATTCTCTTCCATTCTGTTCTTACACCACAGTGCATGCTGCATGCTGCTGCTCTGAGCTGTAGACCTTTATAGCTTAGCATATGATTGAACATAATGGCCCATTATTTATTTGCTGGTTGAGAGTGGGCTCTTTGCCAGCCTCTTCAGGGTTCCTGCTGTGGACATATGGTCTCACAGATAGCCATGCTGGATATTAAGGACTGTGTCACTGTTGTAGCAAAAGAAAAGGGTGGAGAGGATGTAATGACTGAGGCACATCACTGGGTTTGCCTCACCTTGAAAAGGTTGTGGAGGAAATATGGGAATTTGAATCAGTTTTGATTTCAAAGTAAAGTTACACTAATCTTAAAATACACTTAGAAGAAGATAAAAAACTAAAAATATCCTATTGAGATGTATTAATCATTTACTCTTTCAATCTATTGCCTCTTTCTCTTTTCATTACCCCCCCCCTCCCCTTTTTTTGGGGGGGGGGGGCAAGATCAAAGAGACCTAGATCAAAGACAAAAAAAGTTGATTTAAAGGAGATTTGATGACATCATCAAAGCATTTAAACTTCGAAGGAGAATGATTTGTACAAAGGCAGTAGTAATGGTTGTCACTCGCCATTAAACTGAACAAAGAATAAGGAGTTACAGTGTTAAACAAGCAACGATTAGAGAATCTGCTACTAATACACGACATAGCTCAGAATATACTGTGTGAATTATTCAGAGCTGTAGGTTGGTACAGGTATAGAAATAAAAATGGTTGGGCCTAAGGACACTGACAGTGTCAGGGCTCTGGAAGAGGAACTCCAGAGAGAAAATCAGCATTTCGAGAGAGGATATCGGCATCTCCAGAGAGAAAATCATCAACTCCAGAGAGAAATTCAGCAACTACATGGAGAAAATCTGCAACTACAGAGAAAAATCCAGCAACTCGAGAGAGAAAACCAGTTAAATAAGGAGTGTACCGGAAATCACACCCGACCAGGCTTATTTGGAAAACTGTTTGGCCTACTTGACTATTTACGAGGACCTTTTCAGACACATTAACTTGTAATTGAAGGGTGGCACTGATATGCATATGCTATATGTGCCTTTGAATTGCCCTATGGGGACAAATAAGGTGTGTTGAATTTGAATATCGTCAGTATGCATCTTATTGTTACCTCCACCAAAGGAGGTATATGCCGCCTAGAAGGGTGCTCTTCTAGTTTTATTTCTTGTTCACTCAGTATATTCCTGTTAATAAAAAAAAATTGTTACTTTATCAAAAACAATGCAGCATGCTATAATGTATCATATATAGATGACTGTTCAGAGTCTGAGAAAATGATCAAGACTTAGTCTGCTGTCCAGGCAACTGAGGAGAGAACTGTTCGAATTGTTGGCCATGGCCATTTTTTGAAATAAATGACAAATGAATAATACTAAGTATGATGGCAAATTTAGTTTGTGGTGTGTTTGAGCTGAACACTATGTTCAAAACCAACAATCAATCTATATGCATAGTACTGGAAGAACTGGTGAGACCTATACAAAATGAGAGTCAGTGGTTTACACCAGCATAGCATATACCCTCGCCTGTTGTCCGCTTCATTCATCCGTGTGAATGAACGAAGAGAGGATGCGAAAGAGAGGATGCTGATGGTGACCTGGCAGAACCTTGAACCAGAATTTAAGTGACAATTTGCCCATTTCTAGGTGAACTAAATATACAAGAGTACATGGCACTGTTTATATAGTGCCATGTACTATCTCTGGCTGCTTTCAGACATGCGATGAACTTTCAGCAGTCTCCTAAAAAACAAGAGTTGCTGTGGTCATTCTCCGAGTTATTGCTGCCAGCCTTCAAGAGGCAACTAGTGTCCTGGTGAGGCAGATGAGAGTACAGCAGGAAATTGTCTGGAGGATTCACCACAAGTGATCTCAGAACTTCATTTTGATGAGATACATGCCCAGATACTATAAGGTACAAGGGAGAAAGACACTTTTTAATGTCAAATTGAGATTGGGAGGGAACAGAGTTAAACAGACAACAACAACACAGATCTCTGCAAAGTCTCCTTGTCTCGTGGTGTCAATATCTGGCTCAACACAGACGTTACAAACTTCTTACTGTGCGAGCATGTGTCTCTTAGCCTCAAACAGAGTTAGCACAAGGCGTCTCGCTAAGCTAGCGGATGTCTTCCAGGCTGGTTTCGGAAGAACACGTGTCACCAGATTGACGCGCTGGTAGATTAAGGCTGTCAGGGGAGATGCAGCAGGGCCATGGTGGCATGTGGTCAGCTCTTCCCTCTCTGTTCTTCACTGTCTTTGTCTGGATGTCTCCTGGGAGACAAGCAGGGACACATGCTGACATGGAATAAACAGATCTGTGACTAATGGTCTGCCTTAAGAGAATAGAAATGAGATGATTAGACAACCTCTTCTATGCCAAGCAAGGGAACTCTGCTGAATTGCATTGTACGTCCTCATTTGATGCAACAACAGGGCAAACATTGACAGCGTCAAGACAGTCTTTGCTAGTGTACTATAAGATCAAAAACACTGATTTGCATATGTACACAAAAGAACGAAATTAGGAAATAACCCCCAAAAATGACATTTTTCAATATACAATTTGAACAAATGCAAATTAATACACTTCATGCATGGAAATATTTATGGAAAATCTTTTTCCGATGGTTTCTAATGGACAATATATTGTATATGACAAAATTATAGCACAAAATGTTTTTTAAATATATTGTTGTACTGTATTAAATTCATCTTTAAAAATAAGAATTCTAACTGGGCCTCTTTCAGATCAATTTAAAAATATCTGTTTCTTCTTGAAACATTTTGTTTTGAGTCTAAGATACACGGACATGAATGTTTTTCAGTTGTAATTTTTCAATCTTCACATTACCTTCTTCATGCACTGAAGCTGTGATGCTGCTGTGGGTGTATTCTTTGTGAATAGGATGAGCTTATCACCATTTGAGATGGGGCATTAGATGCACTCAGACATATAATTTTCACTGTGGCCCCTTTCCTTAAACGTGAGTTTTATTCAGCTACCGAGCCCTTCTCAATCAGGCTTTCTTCTTCTTCCCCCCTGCTTCGATTGATTTTGACTTCTGTGGGTTTCCAAATTAATGTCAATTTTATGTGAAAATGCAAAAGAAATATAAAGTGGAAGTATATTTACTTAAGTATTCGATGAAAATTGTAGGGGGGGGGTGAAGTTGAGGCTTTGATGTTGGGGCTTGGAGATTACATTTCTGTTTTTGGATTTTTAATACTTCAGTGAGAAGCTCGCAGTTGCGCATCGTCTTATTCCGTATCCCACTCGTCTTTCATTTCTGACTGGCAGCTCGGAGACGCACGCAGTAAAAACACTGGAAATCTCTTGATGCTCTTAAATCCTTGGTGGATTTTGCCATGTGGTTTTGTGAGTCTGTGAGTTTCATGACAGCTGAACTAGTTGTCTCATATACAGTGAACTCTACACGTTGTGTTAAAGGTTGAGCATCTAATGCAAGAAAGTTCACTAGAAGTGCATTTCTGAATCAAAATCACATCACAAGTTCATTCATGACTATAGATTATTGATTCCTCTGCTAATTAACGTATTAATTCATTATATATATTCTCAATGTTTCCTCAGATGTCATTATCACACCCGTATGACATATAAATGTAAATTAGGTTTGATATTTTACCGTTTAAATGTAAACTTTATTACAAATAACCATAAACTAAAAGAAAACACACATATAACCAAATATACAACTTGAAATTGTCTTTTCTCTATTATTTATTATGTAAAATAAAAGTCAAACTTATATACTGATATATCTATGAAAAGTAAAATCAGCCAACACCTCTACTATGAACAGTTGATCACAGTTGATTCTTCAAAACAAACAGACTCAGTTTCTGAAGTCTTTTTAAAATGAGGAGCCAAATGATGAATTATTCTATGAAATGTATTATAAATTATAACAAGTTGCTCCACATTCATCATTTAACTCAGACCTGGACAGTCTGATATTCTGATTTTCCCCCAGTAAAATGACACATAACCTAAAATCACAATTTTATTCTCATATTATTTTATTCTCATATTGTTATAGCTCCAAACTTCAACATTTTCTGTCTTTTGTGCATTTTTTTAAATTTAAATAATTTAAATAATTTGTTCTTTTTTATTTCATTTTGATTTTAAATATAATCTAAACAAGTTCTTTTAAATGTTTTTTAAAATCTGTTCTCTTTGTATTTTGAATACCATTTTAACAGGTTTTCATTTTCATCTACATTGTATATAAAACACTCTAATCGAAGACACTTGCCTACAGAAGCTATATCATCCTCACCCATGCCCACTTCTCCCTTTCCCTGTATATTACGCCCCACCCCATCAACGCAACGAGCATCCACCGCAACAAACAATGTGTAATGTGGCGTCTACTGGCGTCGCTGTCTTTAAAAACAGAGCATGTCAGTTAGGGGCATGTTCCTCTTGTGTTAATCACAATGGCACAAAGGATTCTGCCACAGTGACAGACTGGAGGCTTCACACAGAGCTCGTGTCTCTGAGCGAGCGTGTGCGTTCGTGTGCACGTTTCTTTTTGTGGTAGTGGCTGTGTCATGTTAACTTTTCATCCAGAGAGAGAGAGAGAGAGAGAGAGAGAGGATTCAACAGTTCTAAAAATAAGAACACAATATGTTCTCTTTCATTTTTGTGCCGTTCCCATTTTCTAAAAGACAATAACTTGGTTATTTATTTATTTTACAGTGACTAACACACCCTGTTGTCTAAAAGCTCAATGTGCTGCAGTTATATTTATAGTGACAAGACTCTGCTGTGACAAGCAATCATGTTCTGAAGTACCACAATATATCTTCTGTGTTTTAAAGCCACAAACCTGCGCTGCTTCTTTAAAAACAACGTACCGCGTTGACAGGTCTGTCCTGATTTACTGCTGTAATGAATTATCCAGTGCGTGATATGTCCCAGTGACACGTCATCAAACTATACACTACTGTAAAGAAATCCAACATCATAGAAGTATATACCAGCATTTCTCGTCCTGGACCTGTAAAAGCTGTAAACTCTCAAAATGTGCAGGATTCAAGAGCCAAATCTAACCGACAGTCGTTTTCATTTTCAGAAAAGCTGATGGTTTGTGAGGGACATCGATGATGTGTCGAGGCCTTTTCCATCAAACAAAATTGTGACAACACACATTTTCTAGGTCAAGGCTGTTAACGACGAGCGGGGAATGATGGGAGAGGTGAAGTCAGAGGGAGATTGAGAGACGTACAGGAAGAAACAAAGAAACTGCGTGTGTGGTACTGGTGTTGCTCCTGTTACACTTCTACAGTCTCATCATGGAGACTAAAGACATTTTTTAAGGTTAGGTTAAGTTTCAAGTGAAGGTTATCTGAGGTTTGGTTGAGTTTAGATGAAGGTAAGAGTAACTGTCCAGGAAATCAATGTAGTATGTCAATTTAATTTCCTCCGAAGACACGGAGACGTGCGTGTGTGTTGCTTGTTCAATAAGAAATGGTGACACAGATAAGTGCTCATGTGTGACAGCTTGGTTGTTGTTTTTAACACGGCCGCCACGCGCCTTTCCCAGCATCCATTCACAACAACAACGACGTGTCAGCGATGAGGAGAAACAACCTGATGCCTCAAGGCATCAGTTACACTCCTGCACCCGTCTGATCCGAAAGATCTGTTGCTGTGAGACCTCACTGCTCTGTGGGCGCACTAGGCCTGAAAACCTCGACCACTGGTTTCCCTCTGATGGACGGATGAAATCTGAAATATATTCAGCTCTTAAAATATCTGTCTGCCACCTGGTGTTGCGTCATCTTCTGTTCTGGCTTCACTATAATGGTTCAACGTGGTTGTTGGCCACTTGGAGTTAGCTCGAGGAACTGTAAATAACTCTGGCATGTATATCGTGGTTAGTTAAAATAATAACTTCAATTGTTATAGAGCCTTTCAATGGACCCAAGGACGCTTTACATGTTTAAGGACATATTTAAGGTGAGAGACAAAGACAAGGACAGATTGTGGTATTGTGAATCTCCGCTGGCAGAGCATTCCAGAGGTATCCTATATAGTATAGCAATGTTATAACTAGAGAGCCCTTACACTATAAGGAAATAATCATCTTAATCATTGAATCCAGTTTCATTCAGTGCCATGGCCATGGTTTGGACTAGGCCCCTTTGAAAGGAGATTTTGGACAATTCTACGCCTCTAACTTTGTGGGAACAGTTTGGAGAGGCATGACTCTGCCCCAGTGCACAAAGCAAGGTCCATAAAGTCACGGTCGGGTGAGTTGGGTGTGGAATAACTTGACTGGCTGGCACAGAGCCCTGACCTCAACCCCATCCAACACTTTTGGGATGAGCTAGAACCCCATAAACGCTCTTCTGGATGAATGGGCAAATATTCCCGCAGACCCACTCCAACATCTTGTAGAAAGTCTTCCCAGAAGAAGCTGTTATAGCTGCTAAGGGGGGACCAACTCTATATTTATGTCTTTGGGTGTTATAAAAGCTCCGGTAGGTGAAATGTGCCCTTAAATTCAGTCAAGCTTCAACAGATATCAGCTCCCTTAGTAAATATAGTTGCTGGATGTTCTCCTGGAATTATCCGAAGTGTCTGTACATGAAAACCCAAATGTCACAGTCTGTTTCTCCAGACATTTTCCAGAATGTTTCCCGACAGCCCCGATAGTAAAAACTTCAGAGATTGTTGGAGTGAGCACTTTCAAGAATTCAGCCAGGAATATGATTCTGTGTGCGAGTGGGCGTAATGACATTTCCAAAAAAAACAGAAATAACTCAGGACAAGAAAGATAACGAAATTCAAGAGCTTTTAAAATAAAACAGTTTTTTAACGCCTGTCTCCCACGTCTCACCTGAAGGCTCCAGGGCTTTTCCTGTTGTTGTGAAGACGTCTGTACTTGTCCTGCAGTGGTCTTCATTTCAGGTCTGAACTTTGTTTTTTAAAAATGTTTCTGGAACAACATTTCATGGGTTCTCTCTTGGTCCCATCCTTCCACCAAGTTTCATGGAAATCCGTGAAGTAGTTTTTGCATAACCCTGCAGACAAACACAACCATCGTGCTGAGGGTCTATTTCCACAGCAGACACACACACACACACACAGGGAAACATTCACATTGGGAGACTTGTTAGTGTCCATGTGACCAAAATAAGTGTGAAAATGACTGAAGTGTTTGCACTGGGAGTATAAACAGTTCACTGTCAAACCAAATTACTGAGCTGACAGATAATTCAACTTCAGAGCTGAACTGCAGAGTCAGGTGATGACTTTTCTGGCTCCGCACATCATCATCTCATTCACGGTCAATATGAAAGTATTGATTGAATCGTACAGTACATACGAATAAAAAGAGCTCGGTTCCAACACCATCACCCACTGACGATGATAAATATCACATGACCACAATACATTTTATAATCCCCCTCATATTTCAGACGACACATCAGAAATGCGCAGCAACACACTGATGGCAGCGCGGCGCACTGGTGCATGTCGCTGTGAAATAGCAGCAGAGGTGTGTGTGTGTGTGTGTGTGTGTGTGTGTCTGTGTGTTACTATTTATGATGCTATAGAAATGGGTGAAACGTCATGATTGACAGCTGAGACTGATTTGCGATTGGTTCAGCGCATGTTTGTATGGACATCGATACTTCAGCCCCAGTCCCCCGATCGCTTCTGTGACGACTCTGGTCCCTTCTGACGTCTTCGGCACAAGATGACGCATCTTCAGTCTTTACTTGGAACCAAAGCTCGATATGTTTGTGGACTCGGCTTCCTTTATTAGTCATGTTCATATCCTGAGCTGCAGTTACAGTATCACTGTGGGAGGTGCATGAAGGAGGGATCTTGTGTTTGATCCTTTTTATGTAATGTGTAAACTACAGTATCTGTATTCCTCTGGGTTTGAGTTGAACTTGCTCCTGATCCCACATTGAATTAACGACAATACTCCAGTCGGTGTATCTTCAAACTGCAGCATGCACGTGTTTGTTCCACTCCGGATAAGTGGTTAAAAAATAAACTCTCTCCTTAATTAACGACATGACGGTGTCACGCCACAGAGAGGGAATGGTAATTTTGTCTGCAACATGTGCATCTCCTCGTGTAAATCCACGGTTGTTGTATAGTTATCTGTGTCTTTTGCTGATACAATGTGTTTTTTAAACTGCTGAGCAGACTCTTTTAAGACAACAGGGCCGACCCATTAGCCAGTCCTTCAGATTGATGTTGGATGTGGAAGTTATTGGGGGAGAATCTGCAGCCTGTGGAAACACTGTGCAGATCAGAGGAGGTCTGACACAGCAGAGTGTTAAACTAGTGAAGGCAGGATAAAGTAACTGCGTGTGTATATACTGTAGTGGCTTGTTACTGAAATTATCTGACAAATGTATTTAAACTCTAACAAGAAACATTAAAACCTCTCACATGTGATTGAAGTCATTTAAAGTACTTCACACTTCTCCACATCTGAGTCTTCAGATGTTTTATTTTGCAAAATTCCAAAATATTAAATGTCCCAGGTTTCTCGTTTCATGTGGAGTTTCTGTCTTTTTTTCTCCTTCAGGTTTTCCGAGCAGTTTGCGCTGCCTGATAATTGTCTCCATAATTGATTTGGGGGCATGTGAGGTTGGATTAAAAGAAAAGCTGCTCTGCGTGAGTCTTGCCGAGTGTGTGTTTTTGAGAGAGTACACATCTGTGCAGCCAACTAATTTGATTTTTGCAGGTGCACATCTGTGGCTGAATGCGTGCGCTCTCGACTGAGTTGTCCTTTCGTGATGCGGCGGCAAAGTGTCATTCCACTCCAGCGGCTGATTGGTCAATGACGGTCTCTGCGGGCGGTATGACGTCTTTCACTCCGGGAGGCCTTTTAGTGTATGTTTGGCTTGTGTGAGTGTGTGCGTGTTATTTCTGTGTGCTTCCTTAACCATGAGTGTGATGCTCCCAGGCGTACTGTCTTTCTCTAAGAGGCACGTACAGTATAGAACACACACACACACACACACACACACACACACACACACACACACACAGATATAACAACATTCGTAACTTACAGTATTGGAGCAGTAGACTAATCTGGTTCGACCACACTGGATAATTAGGGTAAGAAGAACCAAGCTCACTGGGTGTTTGACCACTTACATACATCACACTTATAAAAACAGGTAAAAAGAGGAGGAGGCACTGAAACGGTGAAATTTCTTCTAAATCAGTGTGATGAAAATACTTTTATTTCTCTCTCGTGGGCCACAACAATGCTTTAACAGCCGGTTTGACTGCTGTGAAATATTGCAGATTTACCTGCTGTTTCCTCGGCTATAAAACTGCTTCTTTTTTCATTTCGTTGTGTTGCACCGGTTGAGGAGGTGCACCGCTGTGGGGGCAGCGGCCCCACATTGCAAACGATCACAGCCTCCAATATGTCAAAAGTAATTAGGCTGATCGGAGAGTATACCCTATTATGCACGGAGAGGTGTGCACGCTCTGTGCTGTTAATTAGACTGATGAGTCGACTCTAATAAGCCCAACGCAGCCACACGACTGCTTTTACTCTCATTAGACTTCTTCTACCTTTTATATTGAGGAATGTAAGTTTGCTGCTTTGCTCGACGCATTGTGGATCAGAAATGTGCACAAATCGATGAAGACGACTGTTCATCAAAAGCTCGTTGGTGGATGAGGTGATTTATAAAATATCTGGACATTTTTTAATCATCAATTTCTTCTTTCACTCATTTTTTTGCCAAAAATGCAGAATTCAATAGTGCCAGCTTTTCAGATGTGAGTATTTTTTAATTAGATTTTACAAAATAAGCAGTTTGTTAAATTATTAATTAATTATAATAACTTACATTTTTATAGTGCCTTTCAAGGGACCCAAGGACACTTAACATATTTGAAGGAGGACATATTTTAGGAGACAGAGAAAAGTGCAGATTACGTCAGATGGGGTCATAAGCATTTTTAAAGTAGTAATTTGAATTTGTGAATCTCTATTAGCGGAGCATTCCAGAGGGTGGGGGCCGCCAAGCTAAAATACTGATGAAAGATTCCACAATTTTTTCTGACTAAAACATTCATTGATTGAAAATACTTGTTCATATCCATATTAATATTCACTCAGTACAAATTTAGAAGTTGGTCGTATTAAAAAAAAAAAAAGAAGACATTTGGCGTCATGGTTTAATATTTACACCCACATTGCTCAAGCTGTGCTCGAGATTTAATAACATGAGATGATGAATCACTGAGGTCTCCCAAGAGTTCCTGCGTATGATGGTGCAATCAATTTCCAATGAACAAAAATTTACCAGCCAAGTTTGTAAATTGTGAGACAAAGTGTGAGCCTGTGACGCGGTGTACTGACGGAGAAAGATGGTGGCAGGATGGAGTATGACAGTGCGCAGCCATTGTTCTCTCGAGTCCTCTCTTGCGAGCCCTTGCTGGAAGGTGAAACATGTGAAACTACACGAGCTGTTCAAACACCTCCTCTACCAACACCGGGGATTTATTACTGTGCTTTTCCTTTTTTTCCCCCAAACTTCAAAGACCTCCACATATAAATATACAAGGTAGAAATGAACCAGCTCCATCTTCTGCTTCGGTGTCAGCGTTTGAAAATCTGTTTTGCAGAAGCTACAAATAGTGACGGTTGTCACCGCTTAAATAATCTTTGGTCCGAGATTTTGATAGTCGGCTACATTTTTTGCTCGACGAGCGTTTCATTTTCCCAAACGACCTTCACTCCCAGGGGAGAGCTGAGAAACTGGGTTTGGCTGTAATTAGGCTAGCTCGCCGACGAAAAAAGAAGCACTCCAGGTGGAGGAGGAGGAGGATTAAAGACGGGGAGGTAGAGGGAAGGAGAGGATGAAGGTGGGGAGGGTGTGATGATGAGGAGGAGGAGGAGAGCAGATAATGAGAGGCAGGGTGACAGAATGAAAGAGTGCAAGAGCATGTCAAGAATCGGGGGGTGGGGGTGGGGAGGTTTTAGCCTGCGGCTGCTTCATGGTGTGATGTTTTATTACAGTGGCTCTATGTTAAGGTCTGTGTTGTCAGCATGTCAAGTGACGTACGTCCGTGGACGCTCGTCTACAGATGAATTGTGTCGCTGTTAATTGACCATAGTTCACCGACAGCAGAGCAAAGTGGTGTTATTGAAAGTTCATTAAAGGAGCACAGGTGGCTTTTAGCACCGTGTCCACGATGGAGCCACGAAAAATGAGACAGAAACAAGAATGGCAGAGGGAGCGCAAACCTCCCCCGAGGCCCTAAGTAATAAATAAAGAGTCTGTATTTATATATCACTCTTCTAGTCTTGATGACCACTCAAAGCGCCTCATCTCACCATATTTTAACTTTACATTTAAGTTTTTACATTAAGTTTTACAACTACATTTGGCAAAATATCTCCATTAGATAGTAGTTCGCTTAATGTGTGTGGGTTTTTTAAAGAAAGAACCTGATCTGCATCAAAATGGGATGGGTTCTTTTTGGATTCCAGTTTTGTGGAAATCCATTTAGTTGTTTTTGTGTAATCTTACTTAGAAACAAAGGAACATAGCTCCTGGCGGCTGTAATTATATTTTTTAGGTCTTGCTGTGGTTCAAAAAACCATTTTGACTTGTCTTCTCTAATTGTGACTGTTGAGAGCAACACAGCAGTTACTGTTGCTTGAATAACTTAATAATTTTTTCATGAGGTGGGTTCTTTTGTCTCAGTGGAATTAGCATTTGTGCAAATTTTCTGACTTTTATCAGATTGTTTGCTCCCCTTTCTGCTCTATGACAGTAATTAAAAATAAGTGTTTTCCATTCTTTGACTTCACAACCCCAAATCTTTAATCGCATGCTGTTTTCCTCTGGCTCGTTGCATTACCATGTATGGACACGTTCACGCAATTAATTTATCTCCCTCTATTACAAATGTCTCATTTTTCCAATTTACCAGCCCGTCAGGCTTTGTACATGCCAGACAGAGAGATGCTGAAAATAGTTGTTAGGGCCGCTGACATAAAAATACATCACCATTAACACGGGAGGATCTATAATATGAAGAGACACGTTTCACAATGAAAGTTGTCATGTGGGATTTTGCTGTCAAGCCACTTTGTTGTAGAGTTGTCACATGGGCCTGCTTCTCATCTTCCACTTAGCTTTGTTCCCATCTGAGCAGGTATGATTATCCTTCTGATGTTCGGCGCTGTGACAGTGCGTCATCCAGCTGTGATCAAATCAATGTATGTGGGGTAAGTATGTGAGATTAGAGCGGCAGACGGAGCTGTAGGTTCAAGCGGGGACATGAAGTCGTAGTGGCACCAACAACAGCCGGGTGATACCCGCACACACTCGCGTAACAGAGTCGTCAATTAAACGCTATTTGCTGCTGCTGCTGACTGATTTCACCTGTGTGTAATTACTCTTTAATTTATGCTCTCTGACGATGCTATGCAGTAACTCATTAAATTACCTGCAATGTGATCAGCCTGCTTATTTCAGATAAGAGTCGTTATAATAAGTCTCACCACGCGGAAATTCAGGACGCGCATTTAGGGAGTGAGGGATTGTATAAAAAAAAAAAAACGCCTTTCACGGTATGTTTTGTGTTATTGTACAATATGAATTATAATTGCACTCACACCTCATGTACATTGTAAGTGAAAGTTTATTTGTATCCGAATAATCACATTTGCAGTTTGGATTGTAATAAGTGACGTCTTGTAGGCTTTTCTATATTTGGAAGTTAGAATAAATAAAACAATTAACTATTTGCAATTATGACTTTTACTTTGTGCCCTCGATTGTAGCCGGTGCTTTTTACCAGTTTGAATATATTTAGGGCGGCAGACAATCATTGTTCGGCACAACACCTGCAGCCATTACTCCAAACTTGTCATTAATCGAAGTATATGAAACTTTTTCCTGATAGATACGTTAGACCGGGCATTTCTACACATACTATTTTCCTGTTGTATGGATAAAATGTTTGTAGATGACAGTCAAATCAAAGGTAAAACGATGACATTTATTCTACCTGGATTAGCTCTGTTGTCATTGTGTCATATCTTTTTGTTTATACAGTATTAGCATAGCCACAGGCCTGGTTGTTATTTGAGGCCCACTCATGTCTTTTATTTACTGTGTGTATGTGGGAAGAAGAAGGAAAGGAGACGCTTCGCAGAAGAAGGTGTGAAGGGGGATTTTCTGAATTCGAATGACATGCATCACTGTGCAGCTTCCTCTTAGAGCCGACTCATAATTAAACTCACCTGTCCTCTCCCTGTGTTCACCTCTCTCTCTCTGCCTGTCTCTCTTTTTGTCTGACAGAGACAGTGATGGATACGAGGACGGCGACAGCTGAGCTCGGCTGGATATCGTTCCCTGCCAATGGAGTAAGAACAATGTGCAAAAGTACTGTGTGTGTGTGTGTGTGTGTGTGTGTGTGTGTGTGTGTGTGTGTGTGTGTGTGTGTGTACCCTGGGGGAAAGCAGTTCGAGTACACTTTAACAACAGATCTGTCAAAATCTTAATTACAGATGCAAGGTGACACCAATTAACCAACACTGATGTAGAATAGAACGGATTCCGATAGATCAGAGAGGTGTGGCGCGCACAACAACTCGCAATAGACACACGAATAGATCAGAATAAATTGACTACACTATAATTGAATAAAACCGAATAGGTTGTTCCAGCCGGGGGAACTCCTCAGAGTTCTTAAATGCTGGCTCTCTTTCTCTGTGTGTGTGTCTGAGATGAGTGGCTCTAATTGTGATGAATGGTTGTCCCTGTGCAGCACAGAACAAGGTAGAGGAGAGGAAAAAACGAAATGAGGGAGGCAAGCAGGATAGAGAGACAAAACAGGAGCGAGGGAGAGAGAAAGTTTAATTTGTGTCAGTTCTCTGTAAACCCATTAATCATTTAGCCTCTCCTCTCCCCTCTCATCCACACCCCCTGCCCCTTCCTCACTCAACTTAATTCCCCAGTGGGAGGAGGTGAGTGGCTACGATGAGAACCTCAACACCATCCGGACGTACCAGGTGTGCAACGTGTTCGAGCCCAGCCAGAACAACTGGCTCCTCACAACCTACATCGACCGGCGGGCGGCACAGCGCATCTACGTGGAAATCCGCTTCACCGTGCGAGACTGCGCCTCCATCCCCAGCGTCCTGGGCTCCTGCAAAGAGACGTTCAACCTCTACTACCTGGAGACAGACAGGGCTGTGTCCGAGGGCATCAAAGGGGTGGAGTATTGGGCCAACGCGCCTTTTCTTAAGGTACCAGCCTTTGAATAGAGGAGCGAGACGGGGAAAGCCAAGTTCTGGCAGTAATCTGGATATAAATTATCATTTCAAAGTACATTTTAATGATGATCTCAGAGTTACACTGCACAAAGACGCAGATATTGTTGAGCCGTGTTATGCCGAGGGTTCAGAATGGAGTCAGACATTTTTTTCTTCTTCTGACTTTGGTATGCTAAGCAGGAGTGTTAAGTGCTGCAGCACGCAGACTCTAATCAGTCGCTGCTCTGGAGAAACTCAGGCCAGAGGCTGGTTTCTTCTGCGTATTCGTTATGAAATGTCACTCTCCTCTTGTGTCGCCAAACTTGGGTTGAAGAAGTTGTCAACTCAATAAACACTTTGGACTGTCTGAAATTGTATTTGTTGCAAAGTTGATAACAGGGGTTTGTATTTCTTAGCTCATTAAAAGTTGTCAGAAATGTGATCCAGAGGCAACACTCCAAACTTTTGTCAGTGTAGCTGAGTCACTCCTCCAACTGTTTAAATCATTTGGGTTCTTTAGGAAGTCACAATTTATGACTATTTGAATAAAACGTTCCACAGCGTTCTTCTCTGGTAAATTGACAAATGGTTGTTGTAGACTTTATTGCCACCTACTGGTCCAGCAGGTGTAAATCTGTGGTGGTTTTTGTGTTCTTCTCTGGACAGAGGTATTCTGTAAAACCTAGGTCATGTGTACAGAGACTTTCTTATATAAAACATATCCCCAGTTGTGTAGACTGTCGGCCTAAACTACACCAAATATTCACCCTTCTAGAAAGAACAGGGACAGAAAAAGAACACACACAAGCTCGTCCGTTTATTCATTTTCTCTCATCCCCCTTCCTCTCCTCTGCCTCCTCTGTCCCCCTCTCTCTCTATTTGTGTTGCTGCCAGGTGGACACCATCGCAGCAGATGAGAGTTTCTCCCAGGTGGATTTCGGAGGGAGGCTAATGAAGGTGAACACAGAAGTGCGGAGTTTTGGGCCTCTGTCCAAAGGCAGAGGCTTTCACTTGGCCTTCCAGGATCTGGGTGCCTGCATGTCCCTTCTGGCTGTCAGAGTATTCTACAAGAAATGTCCCAGCGTGGTGCAGAACTTTGCTTTTTTCCCAGAGGTACGTAGAGGCACGTTGATCTACAAACTGTGTTGCTGTTTTCGTCAGACTTTGGAAGAGCTGTCATCAAAAACATGTTAATAAACCCTTTTGTTTAGACACTGACTGGAGCAGAGTCCACCTCATTAGTCATTGCCAGAGGAAGCTGCATTCCCAACGCGGAGGAGGTGGACGTGCCAATAAAGCTTTACTGTAACGGAGATGGAGAGTGGATGGTTCCCATCGGCAGCTGCAGCTGCAAGGCTGGTTATGAACCGGACAATGGCAACGTGTGTAGAGGTAAATCTATACAATAACTAGAATGACACTCAGTAAAGCACATACATCTGCCAAGTCCGAGCAGTCCACTTAGATTCAATCAAGCTGCACCATATTGCACATAAACTCATTGGTCTATTAGTCCCTTATGTGTGTCTGGTTTATTCATCAATGTTCTGGAATTATTCACTTGGAAATTTATGAAAATGTCAAACCTCTATCTCCCAATGTGAAAGAAACAAAAAGATCCTGGATATGTCCCCTGATGCAAATCAGTGCCAAAGATTAATGGGTTCTTCTAGGCGCATGTTCCATTGATGGAATTTTGTAGAAAATCTCCTCAGTCGGTTTTACATAATCTTGCAAACAAACAAAAACTAGGACAGCAAAAGTAGAGAACATTCCCTACAGTTCAATAAACATCCGTGAACTATTTCCTGGACAATCACTGAAAATGTCTCAAGATTTTAAGAAAGTGTAAGAATATATCTGGATCCACACCAACAGTTTACTGAACCATACTGCATCCTTCCACTCAGTTTTGAGGAAAGTAGATCTGCATAATCTTGCTTTCAAACAAACCAACACAAGGAGAGGGGTGGAACCCTCTATGTGGAAGAGGTGATGAGGCTGCTCTAGTTCAAACTGTACTCGATGGAAAAAAAATCAATGAAAAGTGAAAAAAGTCGCGTGGAGACTGAATTAATCGCTTTTAATGACCTTGCACACAAACACGCGACATTATCTTGAAGCATGAACTCACAAAACCTGAAGGACAGAAGATCAATGTGCAGCGAACGTGCTTCTCAGCAGGCAACATCTCAACGAGCACACAACAAACACACAAGAGCCGACATTACAAACATACCACAGGAACAATGAAAATACTAAACCGCATCACTAAGCATGATGTATTGGAAGAAATGCTTTCAGTTGAGAGATAAATGGTTCAAATGTACATGCAGATTGTCTTTTTAATATCTCCTTTGTTATTTGCTGTGAGAAATCTGACACAGTTGAATCCTGACTTGCGCTACGAGACACTGCTGAGTCAAATTATGTAGAAAATGCAAATGTTTGTTGTATCCAGGGGAGCAAAGCATGTCATCTGTGGCAGTCCTCGTTAAATAAGCACACGCGTGTCTACATTTAGATGTATTTATGCCCAAGGGTGCAGCCCACGATGTTCAGTATGTTAATGTTAGTAGAGGCAGACTTGGCTGAGCGACTCACAGAAATAGCTTCCTCAGTATCTCTACCTCTTTTTCTTCTTTTTTTATATCTGGCCTCCTTCCCCATTTCCTCGCCAAAGTAAAACCCATCATTTCTTATTTTCCCTGGAGAGTCTCATCCATTGTGTGTGTGTGTGTGTGTGTGTGTGTGTGTGTGTGTGTGTGTGTGTGTGTGTGTGTGTGTGTGTGTGTGTGTGTGTGTGTGTGTGTGTGTGTGATGTATGTACATATGGTGAAATGATAAGTGAGGGCGCTTCATCCCATGTTAATTAGTTTAGCGTGTTCCAGCCAGATTAGTCTTCTGCAAATTAGTCCTGGCCTGTCAGAGAGTGTCAGGGAGACAGAGGAGTATCAGATCAGGAAGGAAGGAAGAAACTAGGGAGTGAAGGAAAGAATCAAGGAGGGGCGAAAAACAATAAATGAAAGAAGGCACAAGGAAGGAAGGAATCAAGGAGGGACGAAAAGTAAGGAAAAATTAGGGAGGGGAGGAAGAAGGCATGAAGGAATGAACGAGGAAGGAAGGAGGGGAGTAAGAAGGAAGGAAGGATGGAAGAACGAAAGAGGAAGTGAAGGAAGGATAGAGGGAAGGAAGGATGGAAGAAAAAACAAGGGAACCAATGAGAAAGAGGTAGAAAACACACCTGAGATAAAGCAGAGAGAACAGAGTAATAATATCTAATGATAATATTCTACCTGACTTCTTCAATCGATGCTCTGAATGAAATGGAAGCTTTGCCTTTTGAATCTCCGGCTCTTTGCACATAAAAAAAACTTGCCTGACTTGATTCATGGGAAACTGTGATTAAGTCTGACAATGTTCCAGTGAAGTTGATTGTCATTGCAAAAGGAGTTAAGGTGGAATTTAAAAAATCATTAAGTCCTCCAAGTCCTTCGCTACAGAAAAATATTAAGCTCGTTATCGTTGCCCTTGAAAACCAACATGAGGAAGTAGAGCTGGGAAAGAAAGCAAAAGATGATCTCATTTTCATATCAACAGACGAGAGCGGTGGTCGTTTTCTTGCTGCTGCTGGACTCGTGTCTTCTCCACAGAACATTTCCTTGGTTCGTTAGCAACACACATTCCAAGTTTACAGTTGAGATATGACGGATACGTGCAGACAGAGGTTTATCATGATCATAAATCCGGCCTCTGTTGCGTTTAGGACTCTCCGAACAACGAACAACAACATTTCATGCCATGCAACAAATCCTACGATGTCATGAAATGTAACCTGCTGATATCATATTATATTTTTTAAATTTTCTTTTAGAGGACGATGTCTATTGCGACCGGTGTTTACATTGTTTTTTAATCCCTTCTAAAGTCAAAGCGGATTCAATACAATTTAAATACGGATTTGAGTCAAATCCTCATTCAGAGGCAGAACGCGCTGGGGTATTCTCGGAGGGGAACATGTCGGCTGGAGTGTGCAGACTGCAAACACGCTCAGTCGACATGACTTGACAGTTTCCACATATACCTGCGACGTGCTGTATTCAAAGCTTTTGTGCTTAAACTAGGATTCAATGTGTCGTGGGACAGAGCGTGTCCCGTCTGTCTGCTCCGAGCAGCCATCTTTTTAGTGAGCTCATCTGCCAATCAGCTGATAACCACTTGGCAGGAAAAAGGACTCACCAGTAGAACAGACGTTTATCTGAGTGTGTGTGTGTGTGTGTGTGTGCATTTGCATATTGTGCAAACTGTTCGGCAAAACTGGCTCAACCTTCTTTGTGTGTGTGTGTGTGTGTGTGTGTGTGTGTGCAAAGTCAACAAATATTCAAAAGACTTACTTCAAATGCTCCACTCTACAAATGTGAGCACTATCATCAAATACGCACAAACACACTAACTACCCCTGCTGTGAACCCCGACAATGCAAAGAGATTTTTAAAACCTGCAGGCGTTCAACACACAAACACACACACACACACACACACACACACCCATTTGTCTTTCTGCAACTGTGAGGACGCTCATAGACATTGTATTCCCGATCCCCATGCTGTAACCTTAACCATCATAACTAAGAGTTTTACCCTAATCCTAACCTGAACCTCATCCTAACCTGAACCTCATCCTCATCCTAACTCTGAAACCAAGTGTTAACCCTGAAACAGGCTTTTGAAGTTGTGCGGACTGACCTAAATATCACCACACTGATCATTTCTGTGTGAATTCCGTCCTCACAACCACTGAAAGACGCACAAACACACTTTCATGTACGTTTTTAATAATTGACCAGCGAGCACGTATATGTGCCAACTTCAGACAGTTGTTATCCACATGGTCGCTGCATGACTCCACAGCTGGCTGAAGGCACAGAAACTGAGGAATGATCTATTTTTTAAACTCTGTCTTTCTCTCTGTAAATCTCTGAGTTACATGTCTCCTGCTTTTCGTTTTTGTTGTTTCAACATCTGTTCTTAGATTTGTTACAATCACACGATGGATTTTTGTTTCATTTTTGTTAATTTTAATTTGTGTTAAACCGATCACACCAAATTATTTTCATGTTTCATATATAAAGAACGCAGCAGGAGATGTTCAGGTCAGACGTGCTCACAACAACAGGAAAATATATGGAGTTTATGAGAGTTACACTAGAGAACATCCTTAGTTCCTGTTGTATCTGTTGCAGGAACAAAGCAGCTTCCATGAACTTTAATTCAAAATGTGACTATTGTCAATATTATGATGGTACAATCCCCCCCCCCCCCACACACACACACGCACACGCACACAATCCCACAGACACACACAAACAACATCCTCATGCATTTGCAATGTCGGCACATCCTTTGACAGCTGGACACAAAAAGACAGAAAGAGAGAGATAACTATACAGAGAGGTATCCAGAGACGACTGAGAGAGAGAGAGAGAGAGAGAGAGAGGGAGCAAGACCTGTTGCCATGGTGACACGCCCCATGTGTATGAAGACGGTTGTTGAATAAGTGACCTTGACAAGCCAGATGTCTATCTGCCTATTCAAGACACACACACACACACACACAAAAGAGGCACAAGGCATTGACATACAACTTCAAAAGGTCTGAAAATAAAGAAACTAACGGTGACGGACAGAAAAAAAGAAAAAAGTGTTGGTCACAAAAGTGAGGAAAACATGGACGGAGCTGTAGCTGAGGGTAAATATAAGAGAAAACATAATGGATATTTCTTTCAAGTATTATCTACGCTTCAGAACCACCGACTCCGAGGAGAGAGAGGCATTGGTCGACTTAATGCTTATTCAGTTCTTTTTAACCACTTTGATCCGCTTGCGTGCAAAGACCCACCAGAGCTTTTAATACGAGCATTTCACAGCTCTCTGTGTTTTGGGGGTATTTTTGTTATTTTGGAAAAAATGTAGGAGATAGAGCAGCAACAAACGCCTCTGGCTGGAGTCAAACCAGGGACGCTGGGGTACATGGTCGGCATCTTAATCCCTGAGTCTCACAGGTTTACACTGTGGAAGTGACAGGAAGCTCCCACAGCTACAGCAAACTCTCGCCCTGCACCTTTCTGGCAGTTACACTCTGTGGAACTGAAATGATCAACCTGCTGTGCAGAGGTAGTGTCTGAACTGTGTCCTCCTCACAGGTCGAGTCGTACTGGTGGTGAACATTATTGGTTTTTTTAGTCCGGTGGATTTAATTCGCTCTAAACCTTCTGGCTGAACCAGCTATTAAAAGGCCGGAACATTCAAAAATACCTCGGTCGTCACCACGGGTATGTGAGGAAGTAAAGTTTATTTATATATTTTCACAGACATGCGAGTCGCAAAGAGAACACACACCCTAATATTTAATGACAGTCATTAGGACAAACTTCACACAAGAAACACAAAATCCATCTTGTTAGGAAGCTCCACTAGAAGAGGCCACATGCCTCCCAGACCACGTCCGAATGTGGTGATCAGATCTCGAATGCTCTTGGCTGTGTTCACGCCCGTACTTGTGATAGGATGCGGAGGTGTCGACCAAAGCGTTGCTCTCTCACTTTGAATGCGGGAATGTCAACTGCATTGTGGTTTTGCGTATCGAATCACATCCATGTGGAAGAGGAGGTTCACTTTTACTTTTTTAACTCAGTTCACGTCGTCGTTTAGATTGTGGACTTCTGCTAAGACATGCAATCCTTCTGTTCTCCACCATAATTCTACGTAACATTTGCATTTTGGTCTTTTATCATCTACAACGTCCAGGAGGCAGCGTGAACATTAGTCTCAACACAAACAAAGTGTTAAAGATAAACCAGAACGTTTAAAAAACCTCCGTCTTTTGGCAGAGCTTTTGTTTTTGTCTTACGTTTAATTCCACTGCCTTCATTCATAATCATAATTCAGAATGAGTTTTACCTCACGAGAGGCTCTAATGAAATATTTGAATCTAAAACCTAATGTTTCACATCCTCTGACTTTACTTGCGACCTGTTTAACTTTGCGTGTTTGACCGTGTCTTCGTGTTACGTTTGATTTTGAAGTCAATCTGCTGTGACCTTTTTTCACTTTGGCTTCAAACTTGATGTAAGACCTTTTTATAGTTCACCTGTCACATGCTCACATACTCGCTGTCAGTCTCACAGCCAGTCGTAGTTGTGCTGAAGTCGTGGCAGTGGCTGTTTCTGTAAATATTGGGGCTGCTGACCGGCGGGGAAATGTTTAATGGCTAACCTCAGCTCCCTAATACAGTATTTATACAACTAACAAATAATTTAGAGGTACCTCTGCTTGACACATAACCTCTCTCTGACTGCCGGTCCTTCAGTTCAGATTTTCAAACTGCTTCTGTATTCTATTTTCCAACGTGCCGTCAACTGTTATGTCATTTTGGCTCAATCCCCATTCACTCTGTGAAAATGTCTCAGACTTGCCGTCACAGATCAAAAACACTGCTGCAAAGATAATGTGCATATTTTGTTCAAAGTCGAGTGTTATAGATACAGATTTCACCCAGTAACACAGGATGATTCTGCTCTCTGACTTCATGTCCAGGCAAAGGTCACACATATTTAAAAATGCATGTCAAAATTAAAAATGCAACAGTACTTGTGCTTCAGCATCTGAAAAAAGGGGAATGGTTCATGGTTCTGTGGCGTCAGAAACCTGCTGTTTGTGCTGTTTGGTGCAGATCCAAGTAAGAATTGGGATCAAGTGACTGTTGGCCCTTGAGATGCACTCAGAGGCTACATACTGTATTTGTCCTTCCATCTTCAGATGTCTCGATGGCCTTCAGTGATGACCTTCATACACAAACTGTCGGCTGAATGCATCATCTTCTTTTCTTTATGCTGTGACACTGAGTCTGATTTCCATCTCCACTGTAGTCTCGTTGCAGGCGCACTGCAGAGCAAATAATGAAACTGCATGTCGGCAAGCTGAATAACAAGAACGTTCTTTGAGCTCAGCATGAGGCGTCCCCGCATGAATAAAAGTTGGGAGGGAGAAAAAGGGGAACATCGTCTTCAAGATTTCATTTATGTGTTTGGTGTCATGAAGGATAATTCAGTTAAAATTTATGGACAGAAGCGACTCTGACCCAGATAAGGTAGCTGGAGAAATGAAACCACACTCCACACCGCAGATAATCAGCGCGACACAGATTTTGTGGACCCACACGGAATATTTGTTTGTGTATCTTGTCAGAACAAGATCATGAGCCACTATCCCAGAAAATCCCCCTCTGTGCCAATAATAACTCTCCTGCTAAGATGTCCTTATAAAACAAAGTTCACCAAATGTTTCCAGACAAACAGATAAATAAATGACACCCAGATGGTGACGGAACAATTTCCTTCTTCATTACATTTAATTTATGTTCTTGATGCAGAGTTGTGTATCGTTTTTAATGCACCCCCCCCCCTCTCTCTCTCTCTTTACAGCCTGTCCTCAGGGCACCTTCAAGTCATTCCAGGGGGGAGGATTATGTCAGCAATGTCCGCTCAACAGCCGCTCCACCATCGAGGCGGCCACCCTCTGTGGCTGTCGGAACGGCTATTACCGCGGCGACATGGACAAACCTGAGGACGTGTGCACCAGTGAGTCCGTCTGTATCTCTGTCAAACAAAGGCACACACACACACAAACACAATAAACCTGTCAATAGTGCAGTCGAGTGAGAATCTGGTACAGAATACAGGTTCGTGAACGTGTGATCTTTGCTCTCTTACCAATAGCTGTCGTATTAAAGCTCGTCAATGCTTGACATTACATGCAGTGCAGCGGCTCAATATTTAAAAAAAAATCAATATCCGCCTCTACTTTCTAATTCCAACTCTAATTTTATGCGTCTCATTCAGAGTTAGTGTGCCGCAGCGTTCCCGCCCTTGTTTGGGGAATTCGGGAGCAGTAAGTAATAACGCTGCCACGTTCCTCTGGCGTTCCATTCAGGTGAATATGTGTTTAGTGTGTTGAAGAGGCGACATTGCTATTCAAGACGAGGCACAGTCAGACAAATGCAGGCTCCTCGTTCCACAGAGAGATGGTGTAAGTAGGTTAAAACATGAATCACTTTGGACTGTCGAGCGACTGTGTGGCTCGTCTCAAACCGTGGACTACGCTGCGTATGTGCACAGGTGCATGTGTGTGTACGTGCACAGGTACATGTGTGTGTACGTGCACAGGTACATGTGTGTGTACGTGCACAGGTGCATGTGTGTGTACGTGCACAGGTGCATGTGTGTGTACGTGCACAGGTACATGTGTGTGTACGTGCATGTCCTGGTGACCTGGATAGACGATTCTTTTTTGGGCAGCAGAGAAAAACTCTCATTCACAAGATGGACTTTATTTTACAGTTTTTTTTACTCACACCTGAATTTATGTTACGATTCATTTACATTCTCCCAAGTTACAAATTATATGATTTTATTAAATGAAGGTTTCCTCTGTTTACCAGTCAATCATCTCCTCATTTTACGAAACTGATCCAACCTGCACAGCTGAAGACTTATTTAAGTTGCCTTTAAATCTGAAAAGAAATCCTCCTAACTTCTGGTGGTATCACTTTCAAATCAGTTTTCTCAAATTGTCTGAACTTAAAGATTTGTTTGGCCCAAATGTCTTTTTTGAACTAATTGCCTGGCCCCTCCCTCTCTGTGTGGACGCCTGCTTCCTCCCACAGAGAACTTGTTTGTCTGTCGCTATATGTCAGCTCTGTGCAGGGTGCCCCCAACAGTGTCAGCTGGGATTAGCTCCACACCTCTGTGACCCCTCAACAGAATTAGTGCTATAGATAATAAATCTAATCTGGGAAACATAGGTAAAGGTAAATGTACATTTCACAATTTCGACTGTTACAATTCTGTTCTGCAGCTCGCTTTGTTTTCACGGCACGTACACACCACAGCACACTTGGAAGTAGAGACAAACGTGCGGACCCAAATACAGACAAAGACAAACTCGAGGTTCTGAGTAAAATCAGGAAGTCGTTTATTTCTAACGAAACACAGAGGTGACTGGGGGGGGTTCGGGGAATCGGACAGGATCTGAAGACGAATGGAGAACGGGCACGGATTCGAACAGAGGCAACAGCAACAAGCAAGATCACAAAATGTTCCAGCGCAACCGAGTCAGCGAGCAGAGAGAGATCCGCCTATAGATTTAAACCACGAAGAGGGTTTACAGCTCTTTCTGTGTTTTACACTAAAAACATGAACATTATGGCTGCGTGCCATCATGTTTGAAGTAGTTTTTCTATTCAGTTAAAATATACTAAACCTCAAAGTGGCAATTTAAGAAGTGTTTTTTTTGTAATGAGACGATTTATGAGGTTAACTTATTCCGACAACAAAGAAAACACATGAAAAGCTTCACCTCAAACAACAGCAGCACCTTTGAATTGATGCTGACGGAGGAAAACAACAACGTTGTCAGGAAAAAGGTGGGAAATCCAGAGGGACTTTTAATTCAAAGGCAAAAACAAATTGAGGTTAAAGTTTTTTTTTCTTATAGCTACTGAACTACATATGCTCTTTATTTAAAAAAAATAAAAGGAATGAAGGAGCTTCACTTTATATTTAGTACAAATTCAATCAGATAAAATCAGTGAAATAAAAGAGTTTGGACATAGTTGCCTGAAAATGTGTGAACTGTGTACGTGCACGTACTGCTACTGTCTGTGTGTCCTATCCTGATTAACACGATATCTCAAAAACACCTGGAGGGTATTTCTTCAAATCTGGAATAAACCTTCAGTTTGAAGGCAAGATGAGCTGATTGGATTTTGGTGGTCGAAGGTCGATATTGCTTTATCTCAGGAACACCTCCAGAGAATCTTTTCAACTTTGGTACAAACATTCACTTGGACTCACAGATGAACTGATCAGAATTTGGTGACATTTCAAAACCTTTTTGGTCTACTGAAGGAAACATCTCAGAAAGTTGGTGCGAACATTTCCACTAACGTCTGTTTTTTGGATGCAATTTGAAAGGACAGAGTCAGTTTTCACTCCCGAATCCTCGACACTGCACGAGTTACAGGTAAAAATACACAGAAAGACCAAATCCTACACTGGCAGCAGGAAACAAGTCAATCGCCTTTTTTAGAGGGTTTAAATGGTTTTAGAACAACCTGCACTTTACCCACTCATTTTGGGGTAAAAGAGGTTTTGGACTGAAGGATGACCTGGTTAGACTTTGGCTGTCAAACTCCCTGAAGTGTGTGAAATGGTGTTTTATTGTTGCAAGTTAAAATGTGTTTGGAATCTCTCTCTTCCTACTTCTCCTGAATTAGAATGTGAAAATATTGAGTGTCTGACTGCGTTGAAGAATTAGTTTTTGTTCTGTTCAGATGAAAATAAGACTGATTGAGTATCTGTGTCAGCACTCCACATGTGCCTGTGTGCATATAATTACGAATGCACAGCTTTTGACGGGTCCTGTCTCTCTCAGCAGGAACGTTTATAAGATCGTGCTGCTTAGATCCCCCCCGTACTGATTGTTAGCACCGACAGCTCCAAGGTTGAATACCCGTTTTTTTTCCTCTGCAGTTTTTCGTCTCGACGTGTCGCGCGTCAGTCTGTCGAAGTGTCTGCGATGTGTGTGTGAGCAGTCAAGAAAGAGAGAAGCCACTTGGTTTAACCTTGTGGAAACTCAAAGACAGAGTTTCTGCTCACATCAAACATTTGAGCTAAAAGAAAAGACTGACTGCAAAGAGACAAAAGGACTCTGATTCTCTGACTGGTGGTGAGACTTACTCCTGCACTGCCCTGTTTAAACCTGTCTGTGTGGAGAGAGCTGTTCACTTAACCTGTGGTAATGCAGGTTGCAGCTTTATTTCTGAAACTTGAAAAAAAAAACGTGATCTGCAGTAATAGAGGTGAGACCGGCTGCAGGACTCAGTCAGCAGAACCCTGAGACCACGCCAGCGCTGCTTTGGGAAAATGTACTTTTTTGTTTGGTCCCATGTCCCATCTACAAACATGGAGGAGGCAGGGTTTATGACCTGTACTGCAGCCAGCCACCAGGGGGTGTGCCAGATATCAGATACACATGTAAACTGTAACGAGGGTTATTCATCCAGTTTAAAATAAATAAACACATGAATGAACAAATAAAATACGGCATATACTCTAATCACATGACACTTATCGTAAGTGAACGGTTATATTAACTGAAACATCTCCAAACACAACATATAAACAAAATGGCAACCTGCTGGTGCCACATTTTACTCCACTGACATCTTGTGATAATAAAAATATCCATATGGAAGCTATTACTATGAAGCACTTCATTAACAGAACAAATGATTTACTGAATCGCACCATAATGAAGTTTGATTGAATCCAGGTGTGTTGCATTGAGCCGACAAAAAATAATGTGAATTCACCTGATTCGTATCTGCTTCACTTTGACAGTCACAGGGTTATTACAACACACGCACTTTTCTTATCCTCCTCTCTCCTCTCTCTCCAGGTGTCCCCTCAGCTCCTCGCAATCTGGTCTCAGTCGTCAACCAGACGTCGGTGCTGCTGGAGTGGCACACGCCGCGGGACACGGGGCACCGTGGCGACCTGTCTTACAACGTCGTGTGCCGCCGGTGCCACAGCAACGAGCGCAGGGCGTGTCAGCCGTGCGACGACGGCGTGGCGTTCGTCCCAGGAAAGCGGCGGTTGAAGGAAACGAGGGTGGAGATCAGCAAGCTGCGGGCCCACACGTCGTACACCTTTGACGTGCAGGTCGGTCCCTGAGGAGAGAGGGGGGGGGGGGGCTTTTTAAAGCTTTGTTCGGTCCTTTGAGCATCAAACACTAACCACGTTTAGGTTGAGATGTTTTTTACCTGCTGCTTTGTGGAGGATCACAGTTGGATTCATCCTGGATTCACAGTCGACTCCAACGACCCAGAATTACATTAAAATACATTCATACAATTTCACAAACCATTTCTGCAGCGTTGCTACCTCGCCACTGTTGATTTGTATGTTCAAAGCGTCTCTACAACTGTAGCTACACACACAACTAGTTATTTGCTCAGAGACCCTCCTTGATGCTTTCGACTCTTTACTTTAAATGCAAATACCTGCAGATATTTATTATGATGCTCGAGCATACTGCGGCCGCATTGATGTTTGCTGACACGCAGGCTTTTGTGCACAATCTGCAGTTGTATCAAGTCACCTTAAACACACAGAAGTCTTTAAAGCTTGTGCAGCTGCGCCGTCGACCCGGTTTACCATCAAAGCTGAGCGTCTACATCGAGATAACCTGCTGCGTCGTTGTTTAGGGACGAGAGTTCATAACTTAAACTTCTGAGTGTAGCCAGAGGAGACTGTTGACAGAGTTCAGTGGGTCTATTACAGAGAATTAATTTTTTTGGAATCCACTCAAACATAAAATATAAAATCTTTAACAGTGAGAGACGCTGATGAATAATGAGACCCGGATCTGTCACGACTTAATCTTTCTTTAATCTGTTGTGGGAGGAACCGATCAATAAAGATGAATGAATGCATCATTAGAATAAAATGAGTGATTATGGAAGTTTTGAGAGTATAGAGATCATTTATAATTTTTTTTTACAAAAAGGAAATAAAAACACTGACACCTACTCAAACTTTAACTTTAAAGAAGAAGGAAAGAAAAGAAAGAAACAGTAGAGGCCCCTAAGAGAGTGAATATCTCCTCAATCGCCAGGTGAAAGAAAGACAGCAGACCTCTCAGGATCAACAGCCTCTTTATGAAACCTCAACATTAAATTATTAGAAATGAAAGTTTCACACATTCATAAACACCAGTCGCCTAAACATGACGAATTTGTTTTTTATTAAAGTTCCACGAAAAATTGAGAATTCAAAACGTGGTCTGAAGAAAGAGAAAAATCAACAACTCAATAAGAAATATCAGATAAACTAACACATCAGAATAAGTATTAGTGTTAATGCCTCTGAGGTGGAATCACTGACTACACTTTATATTCTACAGGCAATCAATGGAGTCTCCAACAAGAGCCCTTACCCCGCCCAGCAACTGTCAATCAACATAACAACCAATCAGGCTGGTGAGTGAGGAGGGCAGAGGCTGTGTGATGGTGTGTGTGTGTGTCTGTGTGTGTGTGTGTGGTGTGTGTGTGTGTGTGTGTGTAAGCATACCCTGGGGCATGGTGGATTAAGCGAGGGAGGGATGACTCGGGGATAAATGAAATTGAGCTACAGTCCTTTAATTCATAAAACATGTCATCTGTCATCCTCTGTCTCCTCTCCTCTCCCCGTTCGGTCTTTTCCTGCACATCCACAGCTTTTATCCTGTTTCCCTCTTTCCATCTGTCTCTCTCTTCTCCTCTTGGAGCTTTTACCCCCTCCCCCCTCTCTATCCATCCCTGTCCTCCTCTCTCTCTCTCTCTCAATCTCTTGACATTACGATTCTTCGAGACTATAAAGTGAGCTGAGTTACTGCTACATCAGTTCTTTATAGAGACGGACTCAAGTGATATTTCCACCGCCGCCCAGATTTAGATTTAAAAGCTGCTTTCCTCGTCACATCATTTACCTCATCTACAGCAGCCCGGGCTTGTTCCTTATCAAAACATAATCCATTCTCACCTTGCTGCTGCTTACTGAGCACATATGCCACCGCAGTCAGGTGCAAAACTCTCTTATCCCTGAAATCTTTTAGGACTCAACAAAAAAGTGATTTAGTTTCAGGTGGATTTCACTTTGTGGGGTTTAAATTTTGTGAAACGTCTTGAGCTTGTTTCATTAAACCCAAGGATGTGAAACCTACTATTAAGAGGCGTCTATTGTGGCAATGTTTAAAAACCAACTGCTTCAGGTGACAGCTCGGCTCATCCTGTTGTATTGTGACTGCACTGGCGTTCTACTCTTCTGTGTCAGATTCAAACCATCTCCCAGCATTTTGATGCTTTTTACAGAAAAT
This sequence comes from Paralichthys olivaceus, assembly GCF_024713975.1. Taxonomy (NCBI): domain Eukaryota; kingdom Metazoa; phylum Chordata; class Actinopteri; order Pleuronectiformes; family Paralichthyidae; genus Paralichthys; species Paralichthys olivaceus. Next base: position 4,851,948 of record NC_091095.1, read on the forward strand.
GTAACACCTGAAAGTCGGGATCCTCCGAACGAAGGTTAATGTCTTTATTACGTTGTTTACATTTGAATCAATTAGTTTTGGTTTCACATTGTAATTGAAGGAGAGGACTTAAGATTCTGTATGATGTATCCACGTCCTGTCCTCATCACTTACATTGTCTATGCGTGCGTATAACTTTGGTGTCTTGTCAATTCGGCTGTTGTATTCAATAACTTTATTGAATTGAGTGCACAGATGAAAAGTAGTCTGTCCGTTTAAATGCTACCAGCACCTTCTGAAGTTTTGTATATTTTTTTATTTATTCAGAGGCGAAAACTAGAAGCAATCCTGTGAGCTCCTGTTATTTTTCCATTGTTTGATGAAGTCCAAACTATCAAATACATGTTTTCAGACAGCAAACAAACCGAACCATGGTCGGGCAACACTTTGGTCAGTTCACGTGGACCATGGGTCGGTTGTTTCAGTTTGAACCAATCTGAAAAGTCTGATGGTTCGGCCCCAACAAGGTGTGAAGGTGCCCTAAGTTTCCTTTTAAGATGCTCACTGTTACTGGAGTTTAGATCAAGTGTCAGTCTCTCTGTTTTGATTTGTCCTCGTCTCGGATGAAAACCATCACAGTAAACATCTTGGAAGTAAAAACCACAGAAAACATCATAGCTAACAGCTTCCAGTTCCCAAAACTACGAGTGAAAATACATTGCAGACATAACTCTTGCTTCTCCATCAGTGACAAGTGCTGTGATTTGATTTCATGAGCCTGGATAAGGAAGTGGTTCTCTCCTCTGGGTGTAAATAATCCTCGACAATATGTCATTACATTACACTCTATATCTATATTTCTACAGTCATGGCATTTAAGCTTGGTGGCAAATCTTTTAACTGTCTAACTGATTGTGTACTTGTGTGTGTGTCTTTTAACAGCTCCCTCAGTAGTTCCCATAATGCACCAAGTCAGCTCTACAAGCCGCAGTTTCTCGTTGTCATGGCCACCACCTGAACAGCCCAACGGAATTATCCTCGACTACGAGATACGATACTACGAGAAGGTAGAGTGGAAAATTAACGGCCGTGTGTCTTTGTTTGTGTGTGTTTTTGTTGTTGTTGTAATGGTCAGTAATCCATTAGAGTCGATAAAACAGGTGAATCAGTATCAACTGCATCAAAGTCATTTATTATCGAGACTCGTCCCGAGGAGCAGATTTTACAAGAAAACACAACAGTTCATTAGTTTTACACAGATGTGGGATAAATTAAGCAGTCAGAGAAACACAAGGATTTAGTTCAGTGATGCATGAAACACGAAACCATCGGGTGATTCGATTAAGATTGTGTTTTTTTACTACAAGGAAAAGTTAGATGAAAAGATGTGTTAGATGTGTCTATTAAATATGAAGCAACAGCCAGCAGACGCTAGGCTAGCTTAGCATACAGACCGGACGAAGGGTTCGCAGAGGTAGTTTTATAGATTTTAGCAACATTCAGTTGGCCTCACGTCTTCCAGACCAATAAGTTACAAAGCCTCATGTACTCATGTAATGCAGCTGCTAGCAGTAACCATGTTGCTAATGGTATTGGTATTAATATCAGTGGGAAACACTGGGGGCGAGAGTCGTTACTTTATCGTCACAACATGTAAACCACTGGTTGATTAAGGAACTCATCATTATTATTAGTTCAGCAGCTGGGAAGTGTTCAGCGCCGCTCGAGACGTGACATGATGATTAATAAATGACGGCTGAGGGCAGAACCATGTCAACATATTGCTTTTGTTTTAGATTAATAACTCCTGTAATTGATTTATTTCCTCTCTCATCTGTGCCAGACGTCTATTAAGGAGTTGAGTTCATGTATCATCTTTTTTTTTACGATATTATTTCCTCATAAGTCAGGATTAGTCTTGGAGCCATTATGCATATTTCATGGTGCCTGCAGTCCCACTGACAAGGTTGTACAATGACAGGAAGCCTTTTTTTTTATTCCAGCACAGATAAACTCCTGATAATAGTCATGCAGCAAAAATAAGCTGTGGTTTATTAACATCTGGCTTCACTGAGCTCTTGTCAAAGTAAATTTTGAAAGGAAAGTGCAGCTTTGGGCAGAAGGATGTGCAATTAAATTATCTTCAACAAAATAACAAAAGAAAAAGGACTCATGCACATCTCAGGGGTCTTCTGCAGGCTACCCTTCACTTCAATCGCTAGAAGAAACTACATTAACTCATAAAAAATTTAAAACACAATTATGGACAGTCATTTTCTTTTAACCCTCACAAACCTACAAAGAAAGTTTTATATTTGTGCCTTTTCTGATTTTATTCTCTCAGTCAGAAGTTTTATAGCTGTTGCCGTCCTAGTTGAATCATTAAATATTTTATAATTTTTTTTTAACAAGCGGCAGAAGGTGAAACTACATATTTAATAGCTGTTTTATAGGAATGTAATACATCAGCCGTCCCAGTCATTTTCTCTGTGATGCCATGACATGTTCTTCCTGCTCTTGTGCAGTTTTTCATTATGGTTTCTGTCTGCGTGGTGATGGCTGCATATATTCTCCACAAGTCCGTGGGGAGAAATGTTAAAGCCACTAATATTAATGCAGATTCAGCTCCTCAGTCTCTGTTTGGACCTCAGCATCTGCTGAAACCAGCACAAACCACTGGTTCTGCCTACAACAGCTGTTATGCCGAGCTCTGCCTGCAGCGGATGGTAAAAACCGTCTGGATGTTTTGATTCTGCACAAAGTTCTCTGGATCAACATCACAAAACTCCAAGTTAGATGTCTTTTTTTTATGAAGTGTAAACCAAATTTAGATCACTGCGAAGGGACTAATTTGGCAAGTTGGATATGTCTGGAAAATCTCTGGAGAGGCAGGAAGCATCCTTGTAAGGTTCCTGCACCTCGGCTGCTCTTTCCAATACAAACGAGCAGTTGTTGCCCCAGATGTTTGACATCCTTACTCTCTTTCTACGGACGAGCTTTTATCCAGGATCTCATTCTTTTAGTCACTACTCGAAGGTCGTGAACGTAGATTAGGGTTTGATCATGGAGGCACTGTTCTAATTAAGAGCTTCACCGTCAGGCTCAGCCTCATCTTCACGATAACACCCACATTTCAATCAAGAGAGACTTCTAGAGACACAAGTGAAAAAGAGAAAATTTGAATGAAATAGATGAATCAGACCCCAGCACGAAGTAGCATGCTGAGGAAGTAGTCCTGTGAATTAGGTGCTTTGGATATGAAGGACACTGGTGGTGGTGATTAGGAGCGGAGCACGAAGATGGGACATGTGATGAAAGCTTCTGATTGGACGGTTGGAAAGGATATGACCACGTATTCTGCGTTGAGGTTGTGCAGATGGTTCACTCATTTATCGTGGCACTCAACTGGACATTTTACATTTTGACATCTTACAGGTGATTGGCTCAAGGCGTACATGTCAGGTTGTGATTGGCCCCCTTCTGAGACTTGTCATGGCCGAGGACTTTGTGCATTCACGGAACCTGAATTAAAAAAGACACATCCCTCCTCCGGCACCACAGGGAGACCAGTGCTGCCCCCTGGAGCTAAACCAGGGAGGGGAAAATCAACAGCAAGAATCTGGAGGCTGCCATGACGAATGCCCACCACTTACACAAATAGACACAGATGAACTGCAGTTCACCATAATTCATGTTGATTCCTAACTGCTGAGGCGCCTGTTCAGATTTGAAGGGAGATGGAAGAGTTCTGTAGCCGCAACAGTAACTATCAACCCTCAGTGTTTTGCAAAGGAGAATAAACCACGAGTGTGATGATGAAAAATGTCACCCCACTCTTTCAGACATCTTGAGAGCACTATCTCCGTATCTGAAACCCTTAACGACTAAAAGACTAAAGCAGCGATTTACACTCTCTGCTTTAGTGGAGGCTGTTGAAATCCCAGCTCCTAAACTCCTGTGCTCCGTGAGGCTGTCTGACTGAAGCAATCAAGCCTCCAGCTGTTCTGTTGTGGACAAGGTCTTAAACCTGTAAGAACCAGGAGACGAAGGCGCAGAACGCTGTCAGAGTCCAGTGATCAAAGACCTCTACACCTGGGGCACCAATAACGGCTTCTGATTCAGGGGCGAAACGTTGAAGACCTGATTGCTTTCCCATCAAAGACATGCTGCTCTAAGAAAGAAGGATAAAAAAACTCAAAGAAACGACAATTTGTGGCTGCATATCTTGTCTTTCTTTGTTATTCAGTCAATGGGAAGCAATGCCTGTTTGAGAAGAATTAAAAGCGTATCTATATCACCTCAAGCTAAGCACAAGAATATCCTCATCTTTTTTGAAGCTGAGCCAACAGCTGCAAAAACAGATAGACTTTCACCGCAGTCGGATAAAAGACAAAGAGCCAAGCACCTACAAGGGATTGTGTAAGATGCACGGAAAAGTACAAGATGCCTCCTCATCCACTGCCCACATCTGAATCCCTGCCATCTTTCCTTTTCCTTTTTTACAGAAAATAGTTTTTGGCATTCTTTGGGGAAACCACATCATTTCTCTGCGCTAATTTCTTTCCCTTTTAATACATACTGACAGCTCGGTGGTGCTTCCTTAACTCACTGAAAGTCTCCAAACAGAAACTGCAAACTTTAAATGCTCGAGACTCTCGTCAACTCTTTCTTATCTATTCTCTTTGATGAAAACACTCAGGCACAGTGAGTAAAGTCCATGACTCCAGAGGGCTCGCTCACAGATTTCAATTTTCCTGCACAACGGAGTATACGGCTGTGATTTCACTGTGCTGCACAGGAGGAAGAGAGAAAATGTGTTTGTGCGTCGTTTTTATTGTTGGGGATATTATTGCTGCTTTGAAAGATTGTGGTGTTGATCAGTATTCTCATGTAAAATCCTACGTGACTATAAATACAACAGTAACACAACCATTCATCACTACACAAGTGATTAAACAACTCTGAGCTACGCCTCCCAACATGTGTTAGTGCTTTTGATAATTGCTTTGAACTATTAAAGCAAATTAACCAATAATTTATGTATGCAATCATCATTCATAACCTTGGTCTCCTACAGGTATATATTTGAATGAGATTAAAGTCTTAACCACATTATATTCCAATCAGGCTTTTCTCCAGCATACTCTTATGTTAGAAAATGCTCCTAAAAATGTTTAACACATGCAGATGCAGCGTCTAATGTGCGATGTAATGGAAGCTGGGTCATAACCATCCTCATGAGCAATTTCCCTTCATAACACAAAGAGATTTTCCAGAGCTCATTGAGTGTTATTCATCTACAAACAGTCATAGCCATGCCAAGAGGGAAACGTTTGCCGATCCTGCTGTGCCAGGCTCACTATCATGCAAACTAACTGTTGATTGTCCTTGTCAGAAAAACAAGTTTGCAAGCGGAAAGAATGAGCTGTTTACCTTTTTCTGAAGAGTTACTTGTTGTTGTCATGAAAATACTGAGTTTCCTCTCAAAAGCAAAAGCTGCAGTAGTTTGCCTGCTGAGAAACGTCTTAGGAAAGAGTTCTGGTGGGAAGATGGCCTCATCAACGATTGAGCTGGCAGATAAGAAAATGTTTGATGCACTTATATTGGTCATTTTAGAAAACTCTTGAGAGTACTCTTTTTGTTATTGTGGGGTTTGGAATTTGTTCACAAACCTATTGCTCCTCTTGTTAGTTGGAATAAAAGAATTTGGAGAATTTGCTAAAAGACCTTTGACAGCACTGTATTACGTCAGCCGAACATACAAATGGATGTATGTATGTAGCCTACTTTAGTCCAGATAAGTCCCAACTCAATACACAATACACTTTTTACATATTAGTTTAAAACTGCAGTTAAACAAAGCTTTTTTATTTATGCTGTATTGTCTGTTTGAATCTCATCAAACCTTCTTGCCACAATAATTCAGTACAGATAAAACCAAAAGGTGTCACAGCTTGATATTGGTGTAAAGCAACAGAAGAAAAATCTTACAACAAAACAAGTGTTCCTGGAATGTATTCCAAAGTTTTGGTAACAGAGAAGTTCCAGGAAAAGCAGACAAAGGAAGCAAAAGTTCGAGACTCTGCCTCTCGGAGAGCAATTAGAGGGAGTCGGGGACATCGTGGAGCAGTGCACTCGCTGGGAGATGAACTGTAGCTGCAGTCTGACAGTCACAGATAAAAACCTGCACTTAGTAAAAAAAAAATCAGGGCAGCGACTTTATTGTAAGACGGCCATATGTGCTGCAGCCTTTTGCTTTCAGGTTATTTAGCATGGAAGCCAATTAAGATTCAGGCTCAAAGACTTAAAGTTTGTTCTTTCATTGTCTCCTGTTGTCGCCTGTCTCATTCTTCTTCCTTGATATTCATCTCATACTGTATTTTATTCTGTAGACAAGCCGAAGGCATTAAGTGACTAATTTTAGCTCACAGCTCCAAGTGAAGACGTTTTTCTGGTACTTTGTCATTTCTCCACCTTCCTTTTCTCCATTTTCTCCTCCACCACCCCCACCCACTCCCTCACCTCCCTCCACCCTCTTAGCCACTCTATAGATAATGAGGTTTTAATGTAGTAAATTTGATATGGTGCAGGGAGGCAGGATTTTCCCCCCCACTACTTATCTCTGGCTACCAGACCTTCCCAGATGGGCTGTCCCCTAACCTCTTCACTGTGGCAAGCATAGAGCGCACCCCCCCCCCCACACACACACACCTCCAAACTCCAACCCTGACACAACCCTCCCCATTTCTGTGGTCACTTCTAAATATAACTCTCTATATCTTATTCTCCCGCAGCAACTCTACAGTTGTCTCGTACTTATTATCACAGTAGGATTAGTCCAGTCTGGTTGTAGTACAATTTTCCGTGTATAGATACGGTTCCGTCTCGTCTGGGTTTTATATACTGGTGCCAAACCGAACACTGCATTGTGATTCGGTCCGGTGGGTTCCAGATGTGCCTGGTGATTGGCCTGCATTTCGGTACCCAACCCTTTACATAGATCTAGATGGTGAAAGTAAAAAGAACTTCATTGATTTTTCTACATGTTCTATCCACAGAGCTTTTTTTAATCACACCGTACTCACACACTAATGGAACAGCCTTCAGGGACCATTTAGGTTTCAGTGTGTTGCCCCAAAGACACTTTGCATTGGGAGGAGGCAGGGATCAAACCACCGACCTTCTCGTTTCCTATTTATCTCAGATAAAAAACTGCAGCACCTGTGGCTCTACCTCCCAAGCCACAGTCATCCTCTTTAGATCAAGCTCCAGTATGTACGCAGCAATGACATAGACATCTGTCATAAAAATAACCACAGTCACAAAAGCGTTTTAAGACGTTTGTTAATAAGAATAATGTTAACGCAAATAAAACTCAATCATCTTGAACCCAGTTTTCATTTGATAACCCTGTTTCTCTCTAACCTCCACCAACCATCACTTTCTTCCCACTTTTCCCCTGATGAACTCTCCTCATCTCTCTTCCTCTCCTCTGAGCTCTGCTGTCGACCCCTCCGCCTCCTTCATCCTCGCAGCCTGATTCGCTCCCACTCCTTTCATGCCATCATCACACCATATCTGTCGCTCTCTCTGGACCGCTTCGATTCTGCCGCAGTAAAACCTTTTTATCTGAGAGAAATGGGTGACAGGAAGCACAGAAGGAGGGCAGATGGAGATGGAGGTAAAACGTTGTAGCCAAGGGTTTATGAGATAGACCTGATATGTCTGATGGCTAATCCACCTCAGGAGGAGGGCGGTGGGGGAGAGGGGAAGAAATGCTCAGGTAGACCTTTCGCTCTGGGCAACAGCTAATTAACCACAGAGCGCTGGAGGGATGACGTGTTTGCAGGAAAAGGGGAATGAATGAAAAGAGGATAGGAGGGAGATGGAAAACAGCATGAAGGAGGCGAAAGAAGAAAGGATATAAGAGGCTTAGGCAAGAGAAATATGAAGAAGGGGTGGAGGGCAAAATGAATGATGACTCGAAGGTAGATGATAGATGAAGTGATGAAAATGGAAAGAGGTTGTGAAATGGTCAGTTTACCTACATTTTACAGAATCCTTTTGTGTTTTTCAACCTATAAAGTTTGTTTGGTCTGGATCTTCAGACTTTTCCGTTTAGTCTGAAACACAATAACTGGTGTTAAACTGGCCTCTGACCACGGTTTGGACCAATTGAGCAAAATTTAGTCCGACCAAGTGAGGTGGTGTCTGTTTGGACCAAACTGAACCATGGCTTCAGTGGTTCATGGTGTCTCGGGAATCTACAATCTACCCCAGGGGCTAAATGTAAATTTTATTGTAATAAGGTATGAACATATAAATGGGGACAGACACAGACCATTTAAGCTTTTAGAAACCAAAAGTAGTTGAAGATGTTTGAACTGTTCTCTTTTACTGTTGGAAAATAGGTAGAGACTGGCGATCTACGACTGAATTCAAATCACTCCTGCCAGGGCCTCTGTAGAGTTTGAACCTGGTCAATGTCTCACTTTGGACTGGACGTTATAATCTTGTCTCATCTGAAAACCAAATCTGAGAACTGAATTCAGTCTCCTTTAGTATTGCAGTCGTGAAGCATGACCATCTGTCTCTGTACGTTCCTGCAGTCCCACTCATCGCTCCTGAACAGTTCAGTGATCCAGAGCGAGATGCCCAACATGGTTCTGGAGGGACTGAGGCCTGGGACCGGCTACGTGGTGCAGGTGAGGGCCCGCACCGTGGCTGGCTACGGAGCCTACAGCAGAGAGATGCTCTTCCAAACACTCACCGACGGTAAGTGGGTTAGTGTGGCTAAAGTGTGTGTGTTTGTGTGTGTGTGTGTGTTTGTGTGGGCGAGCAGCATTTTTATGGTGTGGAGGAAAGAGAGTGGAGGACTAAGAGAGAGAGATTTGTGTGAGGTTGAGCAAGAGTGAAAATCTGTCTGTGGCCTTTAATGATATTTTATGTGTGTGTTACAGAGAGAAACTGCCAGGTGTATATTCTGCCTTCCAGATATTCTCAGTTGTGTGAGAGCGTCTTAAAAATAGAAAAATAATACCTCTCTATCCAATTTGTCTTTTTGTGTGTGTCTGTGTTTGTGTTTGTGTTTGTGTAGATGAGTATAAGTCAGAGCTGGGACAGCAGCTCTCCTTGATCGCCGGCTCTTTAGTGGCTGGAGTGTGTATCGTCTCATTGGTCGCTATCGCCATCATCTGTTCCAGGTAACACACACACACACGCTTGAAGTTTGTGTAGCCCCGTGACAAGCAACACGCTGTCTCCTCTCTTCATAGTATGTTGCAATGCATTTCTTTGGTTCCATAAAAAAGTAAAAGCAGGATACACAAGCTGACAACATGGAACAGTACAGTCACCCAATATTAATATATTCTAAAAAACTTTTTTAGACTCTTTATTTTAACTTCACCCAGTTGAATGAAGAAAAAAAACACATTTCAGACAATATTTCTATTTTCTTGTAACTTTCTCTCCGTGCACGTTGTTGTCTGCAGGAGACGGCAGCTGAAGGAGAGTTTATACGGTGACAAGCTGCCGCAGTACAACACAGGAGGTACGACCGAGACTGACACATAATAATTTATTAAATCACAACTACTGTCGTGCATCAAACTTTTATTTGAACTTTCTCATTTTCTCTTCAGAGGTGACTCTGAGGCCTGACATGTTCAGCGGTCCCACCCCCACCGTGACCTTTCCCACCCTGTCTGAGGGTCACAGTTCACCGGGGGTCAAGATCTACATCGACCCCTTCACCTACGAGGACCCCAACGAGGCTGTGCGGGAGTTTGCCAAGGAAATCGACCCCTCCTGTGTGAAAATAGAAGAAGTAATCGGATCAGGTAGAAACATTCATAGACGAAATATCCTTAAACCTCTGACTTACCCTCTGACTCCTCTCTCATGTTGTTTCAATCGACTGTTTAAAGAAAAACTCAACAATCATGAGTGCATTCATTCTATTTGTACAAGAGCTTTGAAGAGTTGAACAGTAAGAAAAAAGTCACCGGCCGAGCTCACAGCGACTATAAACTGCTTCAAATGGGTGAGTTAGAAGAGTGAACCTCGGTTTCCCTAATGAGACCAACTGTCACATGAAACAGAAGATACTCAGTAAATTAATCAATTTCTTCGACTGCCAAACTTCTTTTGTGTCAATGAGAAAGATCTCGAAACACACAATCCCGAGTTATTCTTTTTTTTCTCTTTGAAGTCAGGAGCGATGTTTTATTCATGCAGAAAACTTTTGCAGGAATAAATTAAAACTGCCTCATGCATTCTCTTTGGCTATCTGCGCTCGCACTGTAAAAATGCTGTGTGATGTTCGGCAAATGTTGGATGTGAAGTCCCAGAGCTTCCCCTGGAATATTTTTGGTGGAGTTGCAGTTTTGCATTTCATCTGCTGGATGGGGAAAAAAAAGAGGTGGGGGGATGGAAACATGAAATGAAAAAATTAGGGGAAATGTATAGTTCCAAAAAACGAGTGCTGCTGTAGATTCTACACACCTGCCTGTCCAGTGGACAATGGTCACGTGATGTGGTCGCCTGGGCCGAGATGGTTTTAGTTTTATAACAACACTCGTTCAGATGTAGTCTATCAACAACACTCTTTCACTTTCACTCTTATATTGATAGGACATAAGTGTATATTTGTGTCCTCTACCTCAGCCCATCTTAGACAGAGGAATGTTTTGACTTCACGTGTTATACCCCTGATTTCTCATAACTTATTTTCTATGAACCAAAGCCAATCAAACCCAAATGGCCACGGAGCTCTGGGTGAAAAGGGTCACGAACCAGACTGAGACCCTCACCGCTGCAAGTGTGTGCTTTGGGCTTTGGTCTGTTGAGCCACTGTGAGAGGATTTCTGTAATCCCTCCGTTTCTCGCTTTACTTCTCTCAGGGGAAGGTTTCTCACCTCAGCTAGAGGTGACGCAGGAGGTATGAAAACGACGGGGGGGATAGAGGGGAAAATATGAGATGTGGCCGGACTGTGAGCCCTTAAAAGCCTGAAATCTCTCCCATTCTGCCGTGATAGGAAGTGAACACGCTTTGCTTTCTCTTCCCTTCCACATCACATTTCTGTCTGTCTTTCTTTGATTATTTCCTGTTATCGTCATCCCGCTCTATGATTCAGCGTCTCTGGAGTTTCGGAGCTTGTTTGCTGGGAGAGAAATGCTAAAACAAAGAAGCAGGGTTTTGTGGGGAGGGCATAGAACAACAGATTGAGGAGGGAAGATAAAAAGAAGACAGCACCCTGAGGAGATAATAAAAATATCTCACCTTACTCTCTCTTCCTCTGTGAAAACGCCCCGCTCCTTTCTTCCTTCCTTGTTACTATCACTCCCACTGTAAGAAAAAAGCAATTATATCTCACCTGACAGCTCCGCAAATTCATTTGGATCAAAGTATGTTTAGAAATACTAAAGATTTAAGATAATATTTATCATACTAAGTATTTTTTCCAGTGCTCCATACTCTCCTTGACCTCTCTCGTCTCACTCCTCCATCCTCTCTTTTATTTTTCCCTCTGTCATTCTCTCCGTCTCCTGGTTTACAGCACTGACAGTAGACATATTTTAATGAGCAGTGAGATGCGGAGCAGAGATCACACAGAGAGACAGGACGACACAGCCTGTCATCCAATTCCCATCACTCATCCATTATTCACACAGCGATTTTTATCTCTGAGATGAAGACTTTTATTTTGAAGTGATATTCAATTTTCTTGTCTCCAAGCAGCATATGGCTTCGTTTATTGTGACAAAACACATCAAGCGTCGGCACAGAAAGGACATTTTCTGTACATTGAGCAAGTTCATTGAGGTTTAAACGGCTCATATTGTAATGTTGTAACCAACCAACGTAGCAATGCATAAAGAAAGACACGACACGTGATCAATCTCCGTAACCATCAATCCGTCCCTTATCTGTACAGCTAATGCTTTAAGTGTTGTAGGTGGGCTGGAAACAAATCCTCGCTGATATTGGACGAGAGGTGAGGAACACCCTGGACACAGCCTACGGTCAATTTAAAGCCCGTTATTGATTCTGCCTCAAAGCTACGGCATAGATACGCACGGGGGCCTAGGCCGTGGTGAGCATTCATAGTGGCCAAAACTCGGGTGGCCTCAGTTTCTATGCTACTGTGTTGAGTTTCTTCTGGTGCCCAGTCTGTTGACTTCAGATCAATGCTGTCATCATGTTGAAGTTGGAGAAATTACTTTTCCTTAAAGAACTGCAACGAAGAAAAGAAAGACGTCACAGGAGACGATCCGGCAGGGGTTGAACTTATGAACTTTGTTTTTCAGTACAGTCTGTTTCTCTGTTTCTCCACAAGGACACCTGGCTGCCTTTGTTTAAAACAAGACATGACTGATGTTGTGCAAAACCAACAACCCTAGACATAATAATGACACTGTTGACACTGTCTCTTTTATTTCATTTGCCACGCAGCACTTCTCTTATCCCTGAATGTAGTTCTTGAGGGGATTTCATTTTTGTCGTTCTTTCAGTCTCCACAACATCCCATGAATGTGCCTCTGAGCGAAAACTCAGTGTGAGACTCAGGATGCAGCTTCTCATTCTCGTTTCATCCCTCTCTTCTCAAAACCAAAACTATCTCCATCAGGACAAGCTCTTCAGCTTTGTGTCAGAAACTCCTCGTCCATACTGACCAAGTGACAACCCTCCGTGACGTCGCCCGTTGGTTTGTGAGCTGCTGTTTTGACTTCGACATTTTTTCCAGCGCCGTTTGGTTTTTGAAACACGCTTTACTTTTTCAGAGGACTAGGAGGTGGAGCCTAACTGAGCTCTTGAGGACGCTGTGCGCCCACGTACACCTGGGACCTGCACCTGTTGGACAGCTGCAGTCTTTCTGTCTTCAGTTTTTTTATATCACCTATATCTGTTTGTTGTATCTTCTTGTCTTTCTCTCTCTCAGTTGCGTTCACGTTCTTTCTTGTGTGTATTTTTCATACTTTGACCTTCTCGTCTGCTTTTTGTGGATTTTTGGATTCTTGCCTCTGCCTCCTGGATTTGTTTGCTTGTTTTGGAGATGCCTTTACTGCTTCACCTTCCCCGAGGCCTTGTCTTCATTTTGAAATAAATCACTAAACTGCATTTTGCGTTTTCCTCAGCAAGTATTTTGGGTCACGTTCTCAGAGATGTTGTCTACCTTGCTTTCACCAGTTTTTAAGAATCTGATTTCACAACTCACCCATTTTACATCATAATGTTTTATATTGAACGACTCACTGTTTTCTGAAAGGCACCTGCTTATTTTTGTCTTAGGTGAGTTTGGCGAGGTGTACAAAGGCCGTCTGAAGCCCGTTGGGAAAAAGGAAATTTCCGTGGCCATCAAGACGCTGAAGGTGGGCTACTCCGAGAGGCAGAGGAGGGACTTCCTGTCCGAGGCGTCAATCATGGGCCAGTTTGACCAACCGAACATCATCAGACTGGAGGGCGTGGTCACAAAGAGCAGGCCCACGATGATCATCACGGAGATGATGGAGAACGGAGCTCTGGACTCGTTTCTCAGGGTAAATAACAAACATTTTATATAAGTGAACTCCTGCACTTTATATAATATCTAAGGCTGTGATTGTCTTCATGCGCCACGACAGACTATCAGCAAGAGCGGATAAACACAACTTCACAGTTTTTAGGCCAAACAGTTGAGCTCAATCTGGAGATTTCTATCCAATCAGCTGCTCCTCATCAGATTGAATTTGCGCAGTTGCCATGGAAATGTAGATGTTCAGATATTTTTCATGATTCCAAACACCTCTGGGACTTCATTCGTTGATCTAAAAATAGTATTTGACAAATCTCAACTTAAAGCCCCTTGAAAACGTGGCTTCAAATAATTCCACTATACCATTAAATATTCATGAATTATTAAGCAACAATCAAATGTAAAAACAAACCCTTCAAATATTCAACTTCAAACCAGCAAGAAGACAACGACGACAGGGTCTCCGAAGTGTAGGAACCAAAACTGTCAGCGTGATCACGAAGGACCCATCAGTCATAGTAAGAAGCCGACTGAGGAAATGTGTCTTCATTAGTTAAGGTCCACGTTCTCGCTTTCAATCACAGCACAAGGTCCTCGATGGCAGAAATGGCTCCTTAAAAAGTCTGCGCTCCAAAAATAACACAAAAACACTGACAGGATGAAGAATAACATAGTACCTCTTCCAAACCATTAATGGTTCAGCCACCAGATCCATGTGACAGGTCAAACACTTCAGAACAAACTAATCACTGGATGCTGAGTTGAGATTTTTTTGTTTTATGATAATTTATGAAACAGGACTTTGCAATTTAATTGAATCCAAGTGTTTAAAGTGACATAGTGATGCTTCTTTGCAGAGGGTAGCACAGGTTTCATCTGATCACTGATTAAAGCAACGGTATGTCACTTTTAATTGAGCAACAGCGCCCTCTGTAGTCACACCTGGGGATTCATTCTGCTGGGCTCCATGTGATTCAGTTGCTTTCATGTAGAGAAAAGTCTATCAATGTATTGAGTGGAGCTCTGACTTTGTGGACCCACTCTGTGAACTGAAACATCCACACAAGCTTTTGCTGAAACAAATCCACCAAACTCTGTTCAGAATTCTCCATAAATTAAAGTTTTCTGCTGATTATTGGAGATAAACTCTGGGTTTTAACAACTTCTAAGTCTTTTTAACTGATCGACAGTTCAGCTTCACCCTTCAACCCTTGATTCTGTTATAGCTGCGACTCTCAGTCAGTTTCACACTAATCACAGGAGATCGTACACTCACCAAAGTTACATCCGGGTGAGGGGTGGGAATGAACGACATTGAACCACAAAAGCTCGTGTTTTTAAGGTACAATCGTTTGCATAGTGCTTTAATATTTAAGTTTGAGGTTGTTGTCAAGCTGAAGAATGAAACAATGCAAAGAAACGAGATGAAGTTTCTGTAAAAACAAAGACAGAAACAACCTCCTTCTCTTCTCTCTCCTCGTTTTCCTTCCTCCTCATCCTGTCTGTCTGTCCGCACCTTTGATCCTGCCCTCCTTTCGAGGCGCCTCTAAAAACAGAAAGAGACACTCTTTGATGTTCTGTTCTCACAGCGTGACCCCTTTTGACTCCGAAATCATCCGCTGACTCATACACGCGTGTACACACACACACAAACACAATGATCGATCTCACTGGTGTTGCTGTCCTAGCGTGACCATCTTGCAGGCACCAGCCCCTGAGGATCAATGCGCCTTCGTGTTTGTGTGAACCTTCAAGGTTTCGCCTGCAGAGGATTAGGCCAGAGGAGCATCAAAGACACGGTTTGATGCACAAAGTGAATTAATAGACACACTCACACACACACACACATACACACACACATCTTCGACTGCAACTATGTCAGGGGATGTTAGTGATGTTTATAAGAAACAGTCTGGCCCCAAGGTGATTGAGGAAAAACGCAAAAAGGCAAATGTTTTTGGCTCGACAACAGACCTGCAGCTCTCGTCAACTTTGCTTGTACACACTGAAGAAATACTTGTAAAAATGAGATTTAAGCTTTGGCCTATTAAAATGAATGATTTTCATTAGTCTGCACACTCTCATATTAAACTGGTTCACGTACGGAAAGGCAGTATTGCAACTGTAGCATCACGGACGTACATCTTCGGGACATGAAAACCCATCGACTAACATCGTCTAAGGCTCGGATCGTTAAAAAACAACTTTGGTTAAATATGCTATTCTTCAAAATGAAAAACAACATACAGTTTTCGTTTGGCACTAGACGACCTGCATAATGTTATTAAAAGTATATGATAACTGATTAAATAATATCTTCTACTGATAAACTTTCGATGTGCAGCATGATGCCTCTGAGCTAAAACTGAATTTTTCTCCCCTTTGTCTTTCCTAAATTCAAACAATCTATATCAGTGTAAATAATGAATCCTACTAAATGTGACTTTATATTAACAAAATTAAATTACTAAACATGAATACATTGAGCTTGGAAAACAAATTAATTATCTTTCAAGTGCAAAGCAAACCACATATTTGCATTTATTCGTTTTTTGTTTTTTTTACCAGCACTCAACATAATAACAGACCTCAGACACTTTGCTAAAACAACAGATTAAATATTAAAATTACTAAAGCAAATACTGTTTTGGCCTCACATTGAACATTTGGCCCCTCATCGTTAGAGAAAAAAAGATATGACATCAAGGCCCCTTTTTCAAGAATATGCTTTTATTTTGAAAGTACAGCAACACAATAATTGACCATAGTGCTAAAACATGTCTGAAGTTACAAGAGAGTTTTTTTCTAAACTTAATTCCTAAATGATGTCCACAACATTGTCCGGTGTATTCTGCACAGTTGAATGTCATTTTCTGATTGGTTGGTTCTATAACTTGGTGTTATCACAACATTCACTCTGAGAGAACTTGAGCCCACGTTCCTGACAGTGTCAGTATTCTGCTCCAAGCTGTGTTGGGTTGCCAAGGTTTCCAATCGGCCTTGGTTGGTGCACATCTGAGATCTCATGCAACAATTTTTCTATATTTTTCTCATGATTGTCAACTTTTGTGTTCGGCAGCTCAAAAACACACAGTGTAAAAAGGCCATAACACTAACTCCAGATCAACGGCCTGAAAAATAGAGAGTTGAATCATAAAAAGTTGGAAGTTAAACCATTAAAAATGACATTTCCAAAGATAGGAGTGGGTTTTAGTATTCTTTCAGTCATGTTTTCAGTCTCTGTCACAAAGTGTAGAACACACTATCACTCCTCCATCGGCCGAGTGGAAAAAGGTACTTCTTGTTTGTTATAGATCCAGTTCTGACATTTTCTGTGAACATCTTTTCAAACACTCCACTCTTTAAATAAGAAGCGTGAAAAGGTTTGATTACAGAAAATAAAAATCATCCTTGTGGTTTGTGGTTTTTTGCAGCAGAATGATGGCCAGTTCTCAGTGATCCAGCTGGTTGGTATGCTGAGGGGCATCGCGTCTGGAATGAGGTACACACACACACACACACACACACACACACACACACATATTAGATCAGTGTTTTATTCAGGTATCTGGCTGTGATAACACACAAACATGTTCATATTCACAAACATTTAATCCGATTCCTCTTTTATTGATGGCAGCTGGCAGTGCACACACACACACACACACACACACACACACACACACACACACACACACACACACACACACACACACACCCACACAGACTAAATCCCATTTTCTTTTTATAGTAGCCCAGGTAGCTGGCAGCAGATAACGCACACATTCACACAATAACTCCTGTTGATGTTAACAGGTACCTGGCAGAGATGAGCTATGTTCACCGGGATCTGGCAGCTCGAAACATCTTGGTTAACAGTAACCTAGTGTGTAAGGTGTCCGACTTTGGCCTGTCACGCTATCTGGAGGAAGACACCTCTGACCCCACATACACCAGCTCACTGGTAAGGACACACACACACACACACACACACACATGGGACAGTCAAGCACAAAGAAATACACCCTCAAGAGGATACAGATGCTACAATCTCACCGTGGCCAAAAGATGGCAAGCGGCCTCCCTGTCTCCATGGCGATATATGTGACCAGGAGGCTGAAGACTCAGTCACAGTCATAAACTAAATCAATCCGCTGCCAGGCTAGCAGCCTTGTGAAGCATCATATTACAAATTAAAACCAGATTTTTTGTTTAGTTAACACTTGGATTAACACCAGTGTGATAAGAACTACTTAAAATGACAGAAACAATCTTTGAGAAAACCTTTCTGACACGTACTTTGACCTACACTGTAGACAGCCACCAGGGGGTGATTGAGATGATTAGGCTTCACTTTTAGCGAGCTGTCATGTCGTCCATCTTTATTAACAGTCCAGCTAGTAGGACAATAAACACAATGTCCTGAAGGTGGTGCCAGAGGGGGAAGAAGGTGAATACACATTTCAAGACGTATCTCGTCTCAGTTCTTCGTCTTCAGCCTAAGCTGTGCTATCTAACAGATGCTAATGTTAGCATGTTAACATGTGTATAGTTGAGGGACATTAATCTTTATACCTCTTGGAAGAAAATACTTTTGTATCTCTGGTCTTGGAGGCTTTTGTTTCCTGTTTAGTCCGACGTCACCTGCTTCCCCCATTGCATGTATGTGTGTTCTCAGACATGCGGGTTAGGTCAGGCTAATTGGAAACATCTATGCTGCGACTCTTGCTGTAATTGTGAGTGTGAATGGTTGTCACTAGATGTCAGCCCTGTGATGGACTGGCCATCCGTCCGCTGTGTACCCCCCGACTGTCGCCCGTTATCACCTGGGATTGCCCTGCACCTGATGACCTTAGAAGGATGAACAGTATAGATAATGGATGGATGGATGATTCCCTCGTGCTACATAGACAGTTACTCGAGTCGTCCTTCGCTCGGCCATTAGTTTTAGTGATATGTTGGCGTGACTGAAAGTGTTGGGATTGTGTAAATCATCGTGTAAAAGGTCAGAGGTCATTAAGGAACGGTGTACTTTATTACACCTGCTCGTTGGATGGTTGAGTAGCCTGTGTGGTTGGAAGGATTCCGACTCCGGCAAAACAAGTTTTCTGCTCATAATATTTCCTTCAATTTAAAAAGTGTAAAAGATTATGGTTTACAAAGATGATATATTCAAGCCGTTGAATTTACAATATTCATAATATACTTATCAGACTTTACTGTTGCTGCTCTTTGCACCCGTGTTACCTCAACTTGTGTTTACTTAAATTTGATTAACTTGTTTTGCTTATATTTACATTTTACTGTATGGTTGCTTATTTTGTATGTTTGTTATATCTCCTATCCTCAATCTATATAACAGGCACAAATTTATTTGAGGATGACGTTGTTAATAATTCTTGCACCATGACAACAGAGGTCTTGAATGAAGCAGTATTTCTCCTAGACTCCAAAATCAGCAGCCGTGAGGACAAGGTTCTTTTTGTTCAGTCACTTCTTTGTCTTCATTATAAAAGACAAGACATATGACAGACCTGTAAGTAGAGCAGGTGTTTTATCCATCTCACTGAGCTCTCAACATCTGCTGCTTCCTCTTTGTAGAAATAAAGATCTTGGAGAAAGATCGATCATATCCAGCATTATCTTTTAAACTTCAAACTGTATGTGATGCTACAGTGCAGCAGCTAACTCATGGATTATGTGTATGAAATCAAGCATGAGCTCGTTTCTCATCACTGTGTCGGCTGTAGATTGTGAGGACTGTTAATAGTCAGTCCTAACCTTGGGATTTATGACGGAGTATGTGAGCTGCCTGTGGCCTCAGTTTAACACCGGGTGTGGAAAAGCATGTACTGGAAGTGTATGCACGTGAGGAGTGAAACTATAAAAACACAAAATATATATATATATTTTTTCCTTTCCCTCCTTTCCTTTCTCTCTCTCTTTCCTTCAGGGCGGAAAAATCCCAGTGCGGTGGACGGCTCCGGAGGCGATCGCCTACAGGAAGTTCACATCTGCCTCAGATGTGTGGAGTTATGGGATCGTCACCTGGGAGGTGATGTCATATGGAGAGAGACCTTACTGGGACATGAGCAACCAAGATGTAAGTCATCGTGTGTGTGTGTGTGTGTGTGTGAGGGATAAAGAAAGCGAGAGAGGCTGTCATTGCTGTTTTATTTTCAGTGCAGTCCTACAGGATTGTGTACATCTACCTTTTTTTTCTTTAGTTGTCATTCTGGAGTGTGTGTGTGTGTCTGCGTTTGTGTGTTTGTGTGTGTGGGGGTGGGTTGTAGGTTTGATTTGTTTGTTTCCTTTGCCGTCTCTCACAGCAGGGAGTCGGCATGTTGAGGAAAGCACACGGAAAATAAGGACATCAATTTTAAGTGTCACAGAAGTGTTTGTTCCCAGGAACATCAGACCAGAAGGCATCAGAACTTAGTCTTGCAGCTGATCTCTTTCTTCAGGGAATATTTTATTTCCCTGACAACTTTATTCCAATTACCTGCACAGTGTGATCAATTTGCTGTTGTGTCTATAACTTTTTATTTGATGCTGGCATAAGGCTGGGTGTGGTGAGGATCCATCTACTCCGAGCCTCTGCTAAAACTACTCTTCATTTTTATAGAGAGAAAAAAAACATTATTAATGAAGTATAAGAAAAAAAAATAATTCTCATATAAACTGTTAAACCATTGACATTCTAGAGTAGGAAATCATTGAACAAATCACTGTCATAGACTTTTACTTTGCAGTAGTTTGCCTGCAGCCCCCAAAATCATTAAATCCACCCCTGCTCTGAGTGATGTCAAACTGAAAGTATGAATCTATGAGCAACAGTTTAAGTGATGCTCTTATGAACGCACCCATAACAATCAGCTGGTTCTAATGCAGCAGTCTTTTAACTCCAGGCTGCAAAGATGTAAACTACATCAAACTACAAGCTAGGAAATCGTGAAGTTTGCTCAAGGTTTTTCTACAGAATCCTTGTGTTTTCACCTTTGCATGACTTTGGCATCATGGTTAATGGATATAACTTTTCTCAAGTGCCGGGGATCGAACCACTGACCCTCTGATTAGTGGACAACCCGCTCCATTAGATAGTCATTAGATGTTTGTTACCATTGAGCGAGACAGAGAAAATAATCAAAGTCAGGTGATTTAAACGAAACCTTTTTCACATTTGTGATTCAAAAATCATTCGTTGATATATAAGAACAATTAAACGTCCAGTCATTGTGACTCTGAACAAAATAGTTTTTACTTTGAGATCATGTCAGTGGTGTGTAAACACTCTTTGAACATTTAGTTTGCTCTGCCACTGTGAGCAGTGTGGGTGCGTGTGTGTGTGTGTTTGTTTGTTGCACAGTGCTGCAGCAGGTGACGGGCGTTTCCCCGCTCCCCATCACTCACAGGCGTAGACAGAGATCTGTCTTTTGGATTCGGAACTGAACCAGTAACAGCAGCAGCCTTTTGGTAATTGAACCCTGGGATGGGTCTCTCTCGGCAGCACATTGTTTATGTGTACTGAATTTATCCTCGTCTTTTTTTTTAGACTATAAATAATCACCATTTTTCAAAACAACACATGCTCAGTTCTCTGCTGCTGCTGTGTTAACATGACGTTAAAACCACTCTCTCATCCGTCCTGTGGGCTACATTAAACCTAAAGGGGATCACGTACATGAAAGAGGAGGTTCTAGAAGGTTGCATCTCTGACGTTTTTATTTTTAGGTTTTGTGTTTCTAAGAAGTAATGCGATACACAGATTATAGTAAAATCCCTCTTCAAAGCCCCAAGGCTCCAAATCCCAACTCTTGCTTTCTAAAAGTAAATGTCTAATGTCTGTGACACGGAGAGAGGAGCCCCCGACTTTAACTTTCAACTTTAAAAATACATTTTTCTTTTTGTTGCTGCAGAAAATTTGCCATAGCACCAGTGAGTGACTTCAGTTCTGTTTCTCAACTGGAGAACTTGCTGAAGTAAAACTCCGAAAGGAATTATTTAGATGTTGTCTGCTCCCTTTCAGCAACGTTTAACCTGCCTCAGACCTCATTAACTCATACGTGGAGTTTTCTCCGTCTGGTTACTTATCGCGCTGATGAGGAGTTAATCAGTTGTGAGATCCTCTTCCAACACGTTTTAAGGATAAGAAACAGTTTTTCTCCTCTAAGAACCATTTCCCTGTCTTACATTCACATCTTCTCAACCACTTCTTCCCCCCTTATTTCACACTTTCCTCGTCTCTCACCTCCCCCCTGCTGTCTCCCCTCAGCTCCACCCGGCTCATAGTAGAGTAGAAGCAGCCTGTGCAGCAGTAATGACGGAGAGTCGGTATAATGACAGAGACAGTTTTATAATGATACAACGTATAATGATGGAGAAAGTGTGTGTGCGTGTGTGTGAGCGTGCGTGTGCGTTGCTACTACAGCTAACGAGGCTCTGTTGGGGCATTAACTATGCATGAACCTCACACCCTGAACTAACACATGCTACACATACACACAGCTAAACCACACACACATACATGTAGACCTGTAAGGGCACATACACACGCTCACTCGCTCACACACGATTTCAAAGAACATGGAACGGTGAAATTGTCAGCGGAGCCGCCACAGGTGCTGTGTTCAACATGAATTAATCATGAAAGAGACCTGTGATGTTTCACTACGCTCGCTGCTATTGTGATTGACAGCAGTGCTTAGAGAGAATTTATTTGGCACAAAGCTTGAGAAGTGTGTCGGGGTCATGTAGAGTTCACTCCTGCGAGCAGACTGCGTGTACAGTAGTAGAGGCACAGCAATCCCCCCCCCAGCTCACCGTTAAATAGGCTTACACATGCTCTTACTCGGTCGCCCAAGTTTTAAATTGCACCGGTGGCGAGCGCAGAAGTTTTTCCAACATTTCACCGTTCTTAAAGGCGGGACCCGTTCTAAAAATGTGCACGAGATCACAGCAGCAGTACCAAAACCTCAAAATACACAGTACAGTGATTTTGGATTCTTGAATCTCAAAGCACAGGGGGGAGTTGAGAGGAGTTTCAGGTCAACGATCAAAGCGAGGACAGGCAGAGAATAACAGGGGGGGTGAAAGTAGGCAGGCAAAGGTCCAGTAACAAGGGATGATGGGAAAACAAGGTCATAAACTGAAGCAGGCAGGATATCGAGACAAAAGGCTGGAATGCTTTGGCAGAAAAAAGTCTGGCAGTGTTGCAGCTACAGCGCATGCAGGTGAGCCAGGGAGGATAATGAGGAGCAGGTGTGCAGGGGGATGTGGAGGTCAGGTAATGAAGGGATGAGAGACTCTTACACATATGGACTATTTATCAAAATGAAAATAGTGAGTGAAGCCAGTGGTGAAGTGCCTGAAACCTGTATTCTCTCAAATGATTCTACTTCTCAATTTAACATTTTCATCAGGACGTTATGATCTCAAACTGTATTTTCACGTCCTCTTCAATATAACACGGTGTTCATTTTGTAAGTTACGGTCCCATTTAGACGTTAAAGCCCCGTATGAATATCTTTTCCATTACGATTACTTGAAACTTCCACAGAATGCCTTCTGTGTCATTCTGCTACAAATTGTAAAGAATATCTGGCAAGTGATGATTTAAGTGGAGGGTGAAAAGACATAGTGGGATGTGTGAAAAAAGTGGAGATACTGTTTGAAAGCTTTTTGCTCACAGACCATGTTAAGTTGTGCTATCGGAGCCATCACACCACAGCACTGTGTGAGCTTTGACTATTGCAACCATCACAATTAGACTTGCAGACGTGTAAAAAGTGTTTTAATATTCCAGACAGTGAGGGCAGAATAATTGGAGACAATAATCCTTGAACTTAATATTTCTCCTCTTTGATTATTTTGCTGCTCCGTGAAGAGGAAGTTACTTATTCTTTCACTGGAAGGAGTTTTGAATTCTGTGATGTGCAGGATAATTACACCCGAAGGTATGCTGCCATATTTAGCACCACCTCTCTGAAATACAGAGTTCTTGTTTAAAAGTTTTCACAGGAAGAAATAAATGATCAGTACCTGCACTGGCATAATGAAATCAGAAGCTTCTCTGTACAGCTACCTGCCTTAACATCAGAGTCTGCTGCAGGCGTTGCTGCTGCTCAGCAATGAATATCTGCATCCACTGAGTGGAGGCACGCTGCGTCAGGACGAAGCTCTCAGATGCAAACACCTGTCTTATCAAGCAAAATCTCAAATACCTGAGGAGTTTCACTGTCGTCTCATGTGGCTGCAGGAAGAGAGTAAAATATAAAGTGTCCCGTTCCTTTAACATCCTGAGCATCGCACACCGGCACCACCATGTGTGGAATTTACTGATCACGAGATAAACATTTCCCCAAATATTTCCTAAATAAATAGCAGAGGAAAAGAAAAGGAGAAAGTTTTCCATCTTAAAACATGTTTGTGTCAGTCCTGCTGAACGAATCAGACGTGAATTTGGGGCAACCAGCTCACCCCTTCAGTGGCATTAGAACACACTTTGTATACACAAATATGCAAATACATTGTGTTACAAAAGTCAAATGTATTCATCATTCTCTGTTCTCTTGATTTAACATCGGTGATGGAGGTGTGGATGGCAGACAAACCTTAACATGTGAATAGAGGGTTGTGTTCAGCTGTGGTCCTCCAGGATGTAGTCTGCTACACCCACACTTAATATCCAAAGAGCCTTTTAAACGCTGTCTGCAAATCTTCCCCACTTTCTCTTAAAACAACTCAAATACGACCAATCAAAGAAAAAGTAAAAAAGACGTTTGGAAATAACGATGCCATGATCGGCATGTGCTTCCTGGTTGGGTCTTTTCAGACAGTCAGTGTTGAGAGCTCAACACACTGCAAACAACTTCATCAACTTAACAACAGATTCGCTTCAAAAAGTCAAAACAGGTCGATGAACCTGGCTGTAGCTCAATGCTTTGTGAAGCTATTGAAGTCTGCTACTCAAGCATTGAACTACAGCCAGGTTTTATCTTTTTTGTGGGTCACCTGAAAACATTTCAGTTTTTTCCGGTTGCACATTTTTTCTATTTGGACGCGTGTTCTTGATTTGCAGTGCATTGAGCTCTCTCTGCCATCGTAGTGATGAACACAAAGCATTATTCACAAACTCATCGTCGTACGAAGTGAAGAAATTCCTGTTTTTCACTGCTGTTCTTCATCCATCCTATTTTCTGTAACCAAGCAACCGACTGCACAATAGCATGCTTCCTGTTTACACAGGTAACTATGCATTTTTAAATGTGTCGGTATGGATCTTAGTCCCTGAAATCTGTTTTTTCTCCAATGACCAGCAGAGGGTGACTCTTTCTATAGAAGTGAATGAGAGTATTACGCTCTGCTTCTCACTTGATTTATAACGTCGGTAAACATTGTCCTCGTCTCTATCTCTAGTATCAAATCTCGTTCTATAAGACGTATTAGCGGGTTGCTACTTGGTATAGATGCAGACAATTACAGATACTTGGCTAAAATGCACACAGATGGATATTTTAAATCTGAAACATTAGTGTGGAGGCAGCCTCACTCACTCACTCACTATGTAATGGCCACTTTAACACAACACTGCATCATTCAATCACATCCCTCTAGAAATTATACCCCACTTTCACATCTCAAATCAATGAATAATGGAAACTAAAGATTTAATTTGTTGGCATTGGAGCGAGTTGTAAGAATGAAACACAAATAGATCAATGATTTCTCAATGGTTTTTTTTGTTCCACTTGTCTTCTGTGTAATCGTCTCTTTTTCTCCCTCTGTGTCCCAGGTGATAAATGCCATCGAGCAGGACTTCAGGCTGCCGGCTCCGATGGACTGTCCCGTCGTGCTGCACCAGCTGATGCTGGACTGTTGGCAGAAGGACAGGAACGCTCGGCCAAAGTTCCCCGATATTGTCAGCATGTTGGACAAGATGATACGCAACCCTGCATCTCTCAAAGCCGGCACCAACAACGTGGCCCCTGGGTGAGCAGACACAAAGTCCATTTACATACACAAACATTCAGTGATACAGTGGTGTTTGACCTCTTTACATCCGAACTCTCCAGTCCTTCCCATCATCCCCTGTTAGACCGCGGAGCTCCGGACCTGAGCAGGGTGAGCTCAGTGGAGGACTGGCTGGCTGCGCTGAAGATGACCCAGTATCGTGACTCCTTCCTGGGCTCTGGTTTCACGTCTCTGCCGCTTGTCACACAAATCACAGCTGAGTAAGTCGACTCATTACAGTGTCATTCTCTTTTTGTTTGTCTGCCTGTCTCCGCCTGCGTCTCTCACTCACCTGCCAAGTCGGTGTCTTGTTAGTTGGATGAGTGGCAGGGCAGCTGGTTGGCTGACGGATGGTCCATGTGTACTTGCATTCTTTCTTCCCCTTCACATCAGCGACAGCCGTGGCAGGAGGAGTCTGTCAGTCCGTCTAATTCTTGTGGACGCTATATCACAGTAACGCTCAAAGGGAATTAGTTTAAATTCGTTAAGGATTAAAGCTGATTCTCAATTCAGGGGCGGCTTCCTTTGGTGGCTGCACACACAGACGTCACAGTGGTCAAAGATCAAATTCGCTGTGAAAACCACCAGACAGTAATTGTAGTTAATTTATGGTGTAAAATGCTATGAGCACGATTATTAAAGATCAATATATCTCTGTCAAATAAACCTTCGTCATCTGTGTGGTATCAGCAGTTCTGCTGTTTCTGAAATCAAGGACCATGTTTCTCCACAGTCTCCAGCTTCCAGGTACATTTTCTCAGAAGCTCACACGTCTGTGCTTCTGCCTGTTTTGTCTTGTGTTTCAAATAGTCATGTTAAAAGGGAGTTTTTCCTGTTATTGAAGTCCCAACACCATCTGTCACGGCGGGAAATTCTGCGAGTTTACGCCTCGTTTACTCAGTAATTAATGCACTGTAGGTCTTCGATTAGTCAAAAGCTCTTTCAGGAATGGTTTGATTACTATTTTTCTTGGCTGAACAAACCTTTGCAGGAGAAAAATACTGTAGCATCGTGTGGTTTGATTCTCTGGATACAAAATGAGCCGTTAGCCCCGACCTCCAAACTCTTGGGTCAATAAATAGTCCACCAGAGGTTCCTGTCATCGCCTCTGACTAAAGGCACCCGCGACAGACTTGGAGTTGGTCCCACTGCTCTGCACTGTGACTGCCCACTGCTCCCCACTAGTTAGACTGGGTCAAACACAGAGGATTAATTCCTCCACAGGGATTAATAAAGTCGACTTCAACATAGTACCCATGTGGAGACGGCAGATAAGAGAGGGTGTGGGGTGGGGAAATTTCTGTCAGAGACTTTTCCTGCAGAATGCACCACTGCATGAGGGAAAATAGATGAGGACAATTACCACTTTGGGTTTTTAAATAATTGTCTTTGCAACACAAATTCATGGTGGGAAATGTAAGCCCACATTAGATCCTGTGAAAAGTTATATGCCCACACAGACCATATATGACTTTATGAGGAATTTAATGGATGTTCTATGTTGTCCGCTGTGGTTGGAAGCCAATTTCCCCAGATGCCACATCAGTAAAATCAAATGAATGATGTGAAGCATATAGTTCTTCCTCCAGAGGAATTCACCTTTAGATTAACAGTTTAAAACCAGAGAGAGATTAATGTGAGATATATATTTTCTCAGGGCTACAACATAGTCACTGCTTGTTGATTCTATGCTAATTTAAAGCCCTGGCACCTTTTATGCTAGCGACACCCAGAGGCCAAAGGCATATTGCTCTTGGGTTGTCCATCCATATGTACGCTGGTCCGTCCCATTGTTGTGAACACAATATCTCAAGATTGCTTTGAAAGACTCCTTTCAAATGTGTCACAAATGTTCACTTAGATTCACAGATGAACTGATTCAATTCGCGTGATCAAATGTTAAAATTCAAGGTCATGGTAACCACATGATATCTCAAGTTCTGCCTTTAGGGAATATCTACCAATTTTGACCGGCTCACAGTGACCTCCAATCTGTAAAAGAAAATGTACTTTAAACTGCAGCAGCCGGCTGAACAACTGAATGGGAGTAATTTTAGTTTATTGCATTTCAAGCACTGTTTACTGTTAATGTAACATTAATGATGTTGATGATGATGATGATGATGATGCAGCCTCATGTCTGTTTTTGTGTTTCCTCAGAGATCTTCAGAGAATCGGAGTGTCTCTCGCCGGACACCAAAAGAAAATCCTGACCAGTGTTCAGTCAATGAGGCATCAGGTCGACGACCAGTCTCCCACTGAATCAGTGTAACCACACAGGAGTGATGCACTAAGAGAATCTTGGCACTGGTGCCCAGTCTGGAACAACCAGGCTCTACACTTTGTCTTTTCACTTCTGTTTTCCCTGCACACTGTTCAGTGCTGCTCCTGGAGATTTCACGTTTTTAAACAGCAGACAAACTCTGGCCATTTATGGCCTGAGCTCTTTTAACCATTGGGCCGACCTCTTTCAGGCAATTTACGTCCTAATTTAAAAAATGGAATAAAAAGTATTTGGATTTTTTAAGTGACTACAGTCACCAGATCCCATCCGCCCCCATGAAGAAATCTGCAAGACTCTGTACATTTTAATGGTGGAAATGAGACCATTTTTTACCAACAACTGATTCCAGGATCACATGGCCTGTTTTTTTTTATCTAAGGATAAATCACACCAAGACTGTGAAGAGACTGTGAGCAGGCGTTTATATGTTGGCGAACAGAAGCTTGACGAATGGTCCGTAAAGCTGTGTTTCTTGACACGAGACCTTCAGCAGGTCCTCATATCTTCATGTTTGTTCTGTTTAGATTGTTGGTGAAATTTGCCGCCATTTGTCAAGAGTCAACGGCCCGTTTCTGAATCTCTCTTCATATTGAAGAGTCTGTACATCTTGTAATTTGGGATATTTATTTCCTATTTGCTCGTTTGCTTTCACTTCTGCCAACAGCATTGGACAATTAATTGTCACTGGAGTGTTTGTGAGTTCTCTGTGATTATCTTCCTCTGCCGGACTCATCACTGGAACCGACTTTGAAGTGCTGTGGACCGCAGACGAAAAAAATGGAAAAACAGGTTTCGTAGTGATATTTTTTGTACTTTCCATGCAGCCATGAAAGGATAAACTCTTCCATGCAGAGAGCCAGAGATGCCTGTCCTACTTAAAATACCCAGAGTCCTCAGAGCGAACTCATGATGGATGATGTTTTACAATCAGCACTAATGCCCTTTGAGTAAAGCCAATTATGGATCAGAAAACAGGAAAATATTGCACCGTGGCGGAATAACAACGTACTTCCCCGGCGGGGAAGGAAGGCGGCCGCGTACCTTGAAGAAGAGAAGGACGACTGTGGGTATGGAGTCGTTACCAGCTGCTGAGGCGCACCTGTTGTGGACGCAGAAAGAAAAAGTTGTCGTCATCCAATAATAGATAAATTGTGATTTGGCTGCGGATTCTGACGCTGGCTGGCAGTTGAGCATTAATACAACACGTGAACAAACCAGAGAGTTCACACATGGAATCAAACTCATTTCTGTCACAAGTGTATGGCTGCTGTCCAGATGTTAATCATCACTCGGGACTCGCAGACACAGGCAGACAGGGTCCTCCGTGTTAATTCATCTGTATTTTCTTTTTATTCATCGGCCGCTGGACATGTCATTGTCGTCAGAGTCTGTTTTGACAGTCACATTTCCCAACTGACGGCGCTGATTAATTCTGTTGTGTCAGTTTGCAGATGAAACTGCACGATGCGACCTATACGTGTTTCTCATCTGCGCGCGACAACCTTTTCAACGCAAATCCACAATGATTGATTCCTCAGACACCTCGGAGAAAAGATGTTACAACACAAATTCAAAATGCTGGAGGTCAAGAAGGAAATCGGTGGGTTATTTATCATGTGTTAATACTTAAAACGTGACGTCCGGCTCATGGGGCTTCACAGCACATGATATAATGAAGGCCTGATCTCACGACAGGGCACTCGGGGTGGAGAAGCTATGGGAGATCTCTTTTTATCTCAGCGCTGAGCAGATTACCAGCTGTGAAACAACAGCCGGCTCGTTCTGCCTCCCGCCCAAACCTCTGGTCATGCGTGTGCAGCCACATCCAGAGGATTACCCGTCCGCAGCACTGATTGGATGTCATGATTTTGTTTGTCATCCGCTGCGAGCCGTGCTCACAATGAGAGAAGTGGCAGCGTCGGGTTGTTTGCTCTCATCACGGCGTGTCCGAAAGAACCATGTGTTTGTGTGTTTGTCTCTCGCGTCGCTGATCTCGACTGCTGGGACGCCCCCCAACGACTTTTATTTATGAAAGTTGTGACATTGAGAGGATTCGCAGTTATTTTAAACCTCCAAGCATTTCAGTTTCTGCTTTTTCTCCCCGAAACGCTGCAACGCCGGCATGGCCGCAATTGCATTTGTTGCCCCGGCAACGTTAGCTTATTGAGCATTTTATCAAAAAGTATTGAGATCAACTGGGAGCGAGTCAACGGCTCAGAGGCATAATTCGTTGTAAATAGATGCCTCTGGAAGAGAAGTTTCAGCTCTGGCTTGGGGGTTTAATAAAGAGTGAGATGAGTCGTGTGCCTAAAAGCTCATATTAAACACCACCTTAAAAAAATGTCACACAGGAAATGAAAGCGACCAACACAAACAGGAATCTCAACCCATTATGTAACATCTGCAGCTGAGTGCGATGTGTCGAGTCCTCGTTTCATACTGTGTTATTGTCTTCTGGTATTTAACGAGGTTCGATGGGAGTTTTCAGACATTTCACGTCGTCAAATGTTCGTGAAAAGACACACGATGTACAGCACATGTTGTATTTACACTACGAACGAGCACAAATATTTACCACAGAGACAATTTCTCAGGAACACAACAAATGTACGTTTTGTCCACGCTGCTGCACTGGTAAAATCCTGCACTATATAGAGAGACGAAGTGCTTTAAGGGTTAACGGAGAAAAGTGTTTTTGAAGTTGAGTTTTCTGAGCTACGTCCACATTAAATCCAGCCTCTTAAAATGAGAAATATATGAGTGAAACCTTTTTAAAGTTCTTAATTTGTATACTTGAACTAATCATGAAGACACAGATACAGGTTTAGGTGAAGAATCGTAGTCGGGGATAATGAACTTATTGATTATATCACTGATGAACATTTCTAGTTAAAGGATGAATTCAGTTTTTTATCCTCTTCTATTGAAAGTTTAACCATCAAGCTTTTCAAATGTTTCCAATTCTTTTAAGTCTGCTAATTAAGGTCCATCCTTAGATTCTTATCATTCCTAATTCTTATCGTTCTTTATTGTTTCGTGATCCAAACCAGACAAAACTATTGGAGCTTATGTCAATAGACACTAGTTTCCCACAGAGCAGTACCCAAAGGAAATGGAGGAGCTGCTATGTTTTGTTAACATGCAGTAGTCTGTGTATTATCCAGGTAAAAGTACCCTGCAGAACTCTCTTAACAACATTCACGTTCAGTGTTTCTCACTACGACACAATGAGTATGATTGAGGATGAGTTGACGGCTTTTCTGATAAAGGTATAGTTTTTATTTTGCAGTGTTTACATCAACGTTAACTAGATAGCAACGATACCTGGTACGAACGCTGTCATCTTACGAATTTGGAGCCAGAGTCTGTTCAGAAGTGATGGTGGAGTAGAGCCGTAGTATCGAGGTCCAGCTAATACACACTCGACCAATCACGTCTCAGTTGTCAATCATGATGTTTTCACCTCATGTTTTGTTTCATAATTTAAAACCTACTTGAAAGACTCTTAGGAAAAATGTATTTTAACCTTTAGTTTTCTCATTTTCTGAATGCAATGCTCGTTGTTCATTAGGAGGTAATAAGTGTTTCATGACACTTGCTGGAAAACTTGCCACCATATCCACGACCACCTTTGTAAAAAAAACGTGTATTCTGGTCTCCTGGGGTTATACTGTCGATGGACAGATTTCTCTCCAGTCATCATTGAACAGAGGTAAAACTGGCAGCTGCAGACAAAAGAGCTCAGATTCTGAGGGCCTGACACCAAAACCTGACATTTACTGCAGATGTTCCAGATAAAGGAACTACATCCACACTCCACTGTAACTGTGCTGGACGTACATCAACATGATGTGGCATAATGTTTGGCCAATTAAGCACGGCAATGGGACAAATGGACCACTTTGATGCAAAACAGGCCCCGAAATGCAAGGTGCATCAGCAGCAGCTCCTCTGAGTGCTTTTGGATGGATTTATCGTTTAATTGCAGTTATTTTCTGGAAGCTGGACCAACCCTGGCTGCCTTTCTTGTCTCCTGTTGCTCTGCTGTAATAGATACCGTAGGGGAGGCTGGAGATGAGAGGAGACGAGTTATGAAGAGAGGAGAAAAGTGAAAGGGAATAGGTAATGGAGGGGGCAAGAGGAGACGGGAAGGAAAGAGAATAGCAGAGAAAAGGGAGATGGGGTGGGGGACGCGAGAGGCAAAGCCTGACTCTGGTGTTTGAATAAAAATGAGGCTGGGTGTGGAGAGATTACTCTTTCTCTTTTTGTCTCTTTCTCCTTCTCCCTGCTCTACCCAGCTGTCCTCTTTCTTCTTCTAATGCCCACAACCTCTCTGAACGACTCGCTCTGCTTCCAGGCTGCGTTTCCACCATCGCCTTTGACAGCTTTAAAGGGAAAGAAGTCGAGCAATCTTTCTATTTTAGATGCACTGTTTTCACAAACCTTTTCAACTTGCATCTGAAGCATATCTGGAAAGTTTCAGTTTCACACAAAAACAAAAACTTGCAGTGTTTTTTGTGGGTTTTTCGAGACAGTATTTTTTTTCTCTACATTAAATGTTCTTATTTTACATTCACACTGCTCTTCAAACTCACCTGAACTCTACTTTGACTTCTTGTCTTCCCTCTTGAAACTGAATTATTTCTGAATGGATTGTGATGTAGTTGTCTCCATAGATTTAAGATCTCAAAACGTTGAAGCTTACTGATGTTGATGATTCCACCGACTCGTTATGTTATGAGTGAAACGTCTCGATGACTGTTGGATGTCATGTTCACATCAGGGTGTGACACAAAGATTGTAAATAAAGATGGACAACGTACTGCCGCCGTACAAAAATGAAGCCAAAATATCTTGGATGCGGCTCCGCCATCTTGCGCTGGTGACGTAGTTTTGGAGCCACTGTCAGTCATGATGTTTTATATCATCAAATAACTCGTTAAAACCAAACTTATTAGAAACACTTGATGATTCATTAGCATGATATGAACTACCTAAACACACCATCTTTGAGAAATATTTTTGATTTGTACCGTAGAATGTTTTAGCTTTCTTCACATCTCATCTGCTCACATGGATCGGGGGGTGGGGTGTACGACCAAAACCGCAGCCAGCCACCAGGGGGTCACTTTTTGTAGCCTTCACATCGTCCATCTTTATATTCAGACCATGTGTTATGTTTTAATCTTTCCTGTGATGTCACGATCAAGATAACTTTTAATTTTAACCAAACACCCCGAAACGAAGACGTTATTAAGAAAGCGTTGGCAATTTTGAGGGATATTGACGTTTGCATTTAGCTCGAACACAGCAGTGCTGAAGTATTATCTCCTGAGGATTTGTTGGTCTCTACAAAACATTACTGCAGTATTTTGTTGGTTTTGAGAAAAATCCCAAAACTATGAACACAAAGCAATTAGAGATTTATCTTGTATTTAAACCTGTCGCCTTTGTGTTCTGTCATTTACAGGGACTCATCAAAATAACCCAAACTGTAAGAGTTGAGCTGTTAACACTCTGTGGACATGAAGAAAAAATATTTTCGTTTCTGTTTTATTTTAAATGTTAATTTATTGGCCTTTCTATGAAAATACTTTTGTATGTAATGTTCGTGTCTCTCTGAAAAAAGAAGAACAGCTCATTAATCAGCTGTCGTCTGCCTTTCTGTTTACCTACAATGCTGTTTATATGTGTTTATAGTGCTCGTCCAGGCAGAGCATCCCACTGTAATTCATCATAATACTGTAATATAATGTAAGTATGCGCACGCCTGAGTGTGTGTGTGTAATATAATGTGTGTGTGTGCTGTTCAGTGTACAGTAACATGTTTGTACATTGTGCGTGTGTGAGTTTGTAGCTGTGAACTTTCTGAATATTACATTTACAATGCACTGTTTGTCAATAAAGAAGACAAATCAATCAAACTGATCATGTTGTGAACATGTCATTTTAAGTCCGGACATGGTTGAGACACATCACTAATAATAATAATAATAATAATTAGAACAATAATAAATAGAAGTTGTCTTTATTCTTCGTGTGATGTTTTATCTGATATTCTCTTCGATAAAGGAGCTCAGAAGAAGATCTGCACTGAGAAAAGTCATTAAAAAAGGTTATTAAACTCCATAATGACTTCTCTTATGCCAGCACACGAAAGTAATCTCTCAGCGGAGCGAGAGTCTTTTTAACGTGCGAGTGACTCATGTGTCTGATTGTGACTCCTCGTTGAGGAACGGTGAAGTTTGCAACCTGTGAGAATGATCCTGTGGTTTTGGTCCTCACAGCATTAGATTAATTCAATACAACTAAAGACATTTTCAAAAGATGCACATAAACACGAGGCGTGTAAATTAAATCACAGTTAAATCTAGATTCACTGATAGAAGACTCAGTTATTCAACCACACAGATTTGTTGGAAGGAGAATGATCAACATAAATCTGATCGCTGCAACTGAGTGATGGTGAAATATATTTTATTATAATCAAGGGAAGCCTGAGAGAAACATTTAAGAAGTAAATTCACAGTGCATGTCCCCTTTTAGAATATAAAAGGCTGAACATACACAGAAACACACAGAAAGACCCTGGCTGAACTGGGATTCAAACCAGGAACATAGCAGCTGCGAGGCGTTAACAGTGTATTTAGCCTTCACGGCACAGTTTTTGAAATTCACTCACACGCAGTTCATATGTTTGTGCAGCACATTCTCTGTCTCTACACATCACTTGCACTCTGCTTGCACAATTTGGGATTCAGTATTTTGCCCAAGGGGGAGACTGGGATCCAACTGTCAACCTTCTGTTTCGTGGCTGACCCGCTGTAACCCCTGAGCCACAGCTACCCGTGACAGGAGGAAGAAAATAACAACTTTTTCAGGCTAAATTTACTCAAAGAAATCAATAGAAGCGGTTGGTAGGAGATTCTGTTGTGTTGTAGTGTTTTGACACCGTCCAGCATGACTTCACATTGACCTAACAAACTATTGGTTGACTTCTACTTTTGTAAACTTTTGTAAACCCCTTTGTTTGGATATTTGGATTGTTTTATTTTATTACCTCACGTGTCTCTTGCTTCACTTCCTGTCTTTGTCCTGTCCCCTCCTCTGTGATCATCCCTGATGTGTTTCACCTGTGCTCAGTCATCTTCAGTCCTTCTTGTCACTTTTAACTCGACAGTATCGGTCCTGTCAGTACTCCTGAGCTCTGCCGCCTGCATTTACAGTTTTAACTTCTTGGATACGTTTCTTGGTTCCTGCAAACATAGACAGTAAGCCTTCCTTTAACACTCTCTACCAGTCTTGTCAGTTGTCTTACAGTATTTAATTTAATTTAATTTCATCCTCATTGTCTTTACCTTTGTTTTCATGGATGTGATTGTTTACACGAGCCACAGAAGGACTTTTACTTTGCTCTATGTATTTTGTGGATGTCAGAGCTCCATCAAGTTAATTTAACAACAAAACCGAGTTTGGTCCGTACGTACTGTTTGAAAATAAGAAAAACTGAAATGTTAAATTTGATCAATCCTGCTGTTTTATCTGGAGTTCATTATTTTATTTCTTTCCCAGTTTCCAAAAGTCCAGAGTGATATTTAATTTGACAAACTAAAAGCAGACTTCTTGATTTCAACAAACAACTATTCAATTATCAAAGTAGTTGCAGATTATTAGAAGACAGGGTCTTTCTCTGTGGGGTTTGAGTTTAGTTGGTGGTCTGTCAGCCATGTGACCTGTCCAGAGTGAACCCCGCCTCTCGTCCAAAGCCAGCTGGGATTGTCTCGGTTAAAATCCTCTTCATGTCCCGATAGCTTTCAGTAAATATGACCAATCACGATGCTCAGAAGTTAGTGAGTCACAGAAAAGTCGACTTCTAGTAGTTCTCAGTCAGCGCATGTTCACGGGGGCGTGGCTTTGACAGGAGGGCCGATGGAAGGGGGATGGAGCTGGTGCATTTTTTTATCAAAGTGTGACCTGCTCTCGTGCTCTGTTCCAGGATTACCAACCCTAGCTTTAAAGGATAACCGCTATAGATAATGAATGGATGGCTAACCCTCTGACATCACACTGAGCCCATGAAATTCTAAACTTTCAAACTCCTGAACCACGTTGGTCTAGTTTTAGTTTCCACTCGTAAACAATCTTTACCTTCTTACTTTAAGATGCCGTCTGTGTCTCGTTGTCGTTAGAGTTGATGGAAACAGACCAGAGGAGAAAAATGGAGTTCATATCTTGTGAGTGCTTCAGGGGTTAATGGATTTCAGTGGTAACAGACCGAAGCCTGGCCAGGCGTGTCGGTGGGGGAGCACAACACCGGGCGTGGTGGCATGACTTCATCATGAGCCCAAAGAGAGAGTGACAGAAGGAGGTTAAGAGACGGAGAAGACGGAGGGAGGACTGAAATGTGTTTATTTGTGTGTGTGTGTGTGTGAGACACAGTGAGTCATCTTCACACGACCTCACCGGCACAAATCTGTCTTTCCTCTCCTCCCCCAACAAACTCCCGTGGATAAATAATTGACGGCCGTCTCTGACACTGGTCCACTGGTGTGAGGCGTTTTGCTCTGAGGTCTTCGTTCCTGAATTCTTAATTTTTCTTTCTCTTTCTTTCTGTGGCAGAACTCTCAGCAGAAAACAATGAACAGTGAGTATTTTTTTTTTAAAAGGAATGAACGTCTATGCATTATTGAGCAGCAGTCAGCAGCAGCAGCTATCTCTATCTGCGCGGCTGCTGAAATAAATATGACACAGCACTGGAGAGATTTGCACACATTTGAACTGAGCTCTCTGAGCGCAGAGCATTCAGAGTTACACGTCTTCCAGCCAAGACAAAACCGGGCCAAGACCGTTGTTCAAAGCAACTAGTAAATAATTTTTTTTGTTCTTGTTGTTGTTGTGAAGTATCACTTCACACAAGGAGAAAAAACTTGAGTTGCCTTCCTCACAGAGTGAAAGAAGAGAAACATCTGTGTTGACAGCACCGTCTTTGTTTCCATGTTTTGGTTCGTCTTTGTTCCGACTCCAGCATGAAGTGTGTAAACTGCACTCCCAGCTCACACTCGTGCTGCAGCTCACACTCGTGCTGCAGCTCACACTCGTGCTGCAGCTCACACTCGTGCTGCAGCTCACACTCCTGCTGCTGTCGGAGGACGACCTGTTCAGGACACAACATTTGCAGAAATGATCGAGGCCAAGGAAGTAAATTTTTTGTTGGATAGTAAATTTATATATTATAGTCGTGTGTAGATCTGAGGAACATGATATTCCCTCACCTCTGTCATTTTACCTTTGCATTCACTGCATTAGATTTCCCAACTGCCACTTCATCACCAGACTCTCTCCTGACAGTTGTGGTTCTTTCTGGAAGCTCAGATGACTCTAACTTTCCTGACCAGGGGCAAAATTACTAAAAATCAATATGGAACAATATTTCAGTTCAAGATCTTGTTTATGTGGCTGAAATAAAAAAAAAGAAAAAAAAGAAACATCCTTCACAAAACTAGTGAGATCTGGATGTGCAGTTTTCACTTCATGTTGCCTGGTGGCAGATTTGGCGCTGCTGAGTTTAATGAACGAAAACACTCGGCTCATTAAGAACATCTGATCTGACATCAAATCCTTACGCAAGTTACACTCACGTAAAAAAGACACGACAACCGACAAGCCGTGACAAATAACTGTCACCCTGCATGTTCTGATCGATTATGTTCCACGTGTTATCGACAACAGAGGAAGTCAGGTGCACTGACGAGGGCAGGGCTGCACGCACACGTTTAAAATGGCAGATGCCAGAAATTCCACCTCTGTGGGGGTCAGTCATGTGACGGACAAACCTCACGTCACTGTTTTAAAGCATCACATTCCAGTGTGAACCTCTGGAGACGTGTGGAGGAAGTTCCAGAAACAGCAACAACGCTGTATATTTCTGATCACTGGACCTCAGCAGGGAGTTAACACCTTGTCTGAAAAAAAAAAAAAGCTGTAGTTTATGACGTTCCTCCGTTTTTCAGCTGTGAACTTCAACAGTGACGTTAGAGCTTAAATCACTCTTGACCTCATCATGTCTCGGTGAGACGGTAAAAAGCTCAGTCCAGTGATTTACAGCAGGGTCATGACTGAAGTGAAGGTGTCAATGGAGGAGGAAGTAAAGTGGAGGTGCAGATATTTTGAGCTGTTATTTAATATCTTAATCTTTCACCCTTTTTTCATGCTCATTTGTGCAGATTGTCCTCCAGAAGCACAGTGGATTCACTCATACAAACAAAAGCCCAGAAATGACTTTAGTGAAATAATGAGGCACAAAATGTTCCGGTGAAAGTTAAGTAAAAACCTGGGTGCTCCTTCTGGGCCTGTGTTGGAGTTGTGGAGCTGTATCTGTCTGTAAACGTCTCTGCTTTCCCAACAGTGTTCGTACCAGTGGTCGATTACATTGTGTCATTTATAGACTTGCTCCGGACATTAAAGGTCACAGAATTTTATTTTTATTTAAACTTGTAGGCTCCCGACACCAGTTGTCTTTGGTTTTTAACAGCAAAGTGTTGCTGTCACTCGCAAACCAGTTATCGCAGCAGAGAGGTGGTTCTTCGGCCGGTGAAACACAAAGAAATGGTTTGACTTGCACGTAGACTGCAGCTTTCAGGCGTGCACTGAAGTCAAATGTCTGAGAGAACCTATGTGAGACATTTCTAATATGAGACAGTTGGGACAGGTGCAAACTGAAAAAGACAAATATCTATAAACGTTAAAGACAAAGATGTCAAACAAAAATGTGTCCAGACATTTTTCAGGAGTTTCTTGTTCTTACAGTAGCAATATAACAGATTGAGTTATCTAATAAACCAAATGATTTATTTGTAATAGGCCTCATCCCTCCACAAGGTTTGATAGACATAATTGCGGTTTAATCCTGCAAACACACACAGGTTACTTGTAGGTGAGAAAAATATTCTGAGAAATTTGCCGTGCAGTTTGAGGAGCGTCAACGTGCCACGAGATCCAAATGGAATGAATACATATTTTTAGGGTTTAGCTTGAAGCATCATGAATTGAAAAATGTAGGTCAAACTTCACTTTGATGCTCAACTCTTTTAACTTCACGTGAATTTATAATCCCCTTAAAACATCCCTGAAGTCGATGTAAGATAAACAACTTCAGCCTGACGGGACGATGCTGTGAAAATAACACGTTATTTCAGGTGCAGCTTTTTAAAATTATTTTCTTAATATTTAAACCTTGAAGGTGTTTTATTTGTGATATTAGAGATTAAAATATTGAAAATGTGTCTTGACAGTATGTTTTCATTCCAAGTAAAAGTTTGAATCATTGCCAAGAGTCAAAACGCTACCTCTGTCTGCCTGCTCACACTTTTCTCTTCCTCCTTCCCCCTCAGTCCGGTTTCTTTTCTTCCTCCCACCTTACACTCCCCCCCCCCATCCCTCTGTTTCCTGCATCCATTGTTCTTTCCGGCCCAGACGCCCCTGAAGTCTAAATTTAGACGTGATTCTTCTGGAGGGATCCGCGGTTGTGTTGCTTTCTGAGGACGCCCTCGGTGTTGGGAGGAAGTAGTTTGTTATAATCGTATTTTATACGGACCGAGATATTTTTTAGAGAAGAAACCCGTCACTGCTAAAAGCTGTACACCAATACAGTCCACCGAACAGGAAACCTTTTAACCCACGAGGGTTTAAATATCAACAGTTTAGTGTTACAACAACAGTGTGTAGTCATGTTTTACATGGGTTTTACACAGATATCATTTATAGCCGTTCTGTTTTTGTTGTGACATCAGACATGAAATCTAATTCAGGAGAAACATTGGTGTGGATGATATTTCGGCTTCTTTTAAAATATATTTGTCTCGCAAAGTTTCACTGTGACAAAAAATCATTTCACAACATTATGGTCTGTAACTTAATGTTTTGTGCCACTGCTTGATTGTAGAGCTGTGAACAGCCCTCTTTGCTAAGCTCTCACACAAACACATTATCAGCAGAACAGGGACAAATCACAACGGCCTATTAAATAATCCAGTTTTTTAAGTTTTTACCATCCTCTGCAGGCAGCAGGATTGTGTTGTCTGCTGTAAAGCATGTCACAAATGTTCCTGCATATCAGTGTGCAACTTTAGGTGCAATTATATATTTATATATATATTGTGTTACTGTAAATATTCATTTCATTAATAAATCAAATATATATGGAAAATATGCATGAATCCACAAAGTGAAACATTTATAGAAAACTTGAAGGTGGACAAAATCATTATTATTCTGAGGAGTTCATTTAACATGGAGAAAAATAATAACACAATAATCCTTTCTGGGCTGTTTGGCCTCTGTATTATGGCTTTTCCCTCGTTTTCTTTGGTTTGGACTCTAAACATTTAAAAAAGGAGAGAAACCATGGTCTGTAATTATCTCAGACATCACGATGGAAGCTTTTCAAAGCAATTTCAGCAATTGATGAAACACATAATTGTTGTTTACCTTTACTACAACTACATGTTGTTATTGTCAGTATCTGAACTCATGACAACCAGTGTATTCAAAGATAACGGGGCCCCACTGAGGCTGCAGATGCGGGGGGGCCCAGGATCTTGTGCCTTCATTAGGCTTCTGCTGAACAGACGAGATGTGTTAGCCGTGAGTTGGTTGATTGTTTTGGAGAGAGAGGTTTTCAGGTGAGGGAGCCCCTAACACACACACACACACACACACACACACACACACACACACAAACACACACACACCCTGCAGTGTTCAAAACTACACTTATTGGTTGATTTGATGATTTGACCGGGGAAAGAGTCAATTAGGTATCGCCATAGCAACATGGGATGGTGAAGAAATCTGGTTCTCTGTTTCAATCTGTTTTTAAATCATCTTTGAAAATCTGGGACGGCTCAGTGACAACATCTGTGTGTGTGTGCC
The DNA here is from genome assembly GCF_024713975.1 of Paralichthys olivaceus. Classification (NCBI taxonomy): domain Eukaryota; kingdom Metazoa; phylum Chordata; class Actinopteri; order Pleuronectiformes; family Paralichthyidae; genus Paralichthys; species Paralichthys olivaceus. Next base: position 4,892,667 of record NC_091095.1, read on the forward strand.
TACACACACCCTTCACTTTCTCTTTTGTCAGCGTATAGATTTTTCTCTCCGCACCGGCCTTGTCTTCCTCTCGGCACAACGCCACCTTTCAGAATAGCAATCAGTCTGCCTCATTTGGCCTCAGTCTCCTTGTGTACCACCGAATACTTCTTGCTCTCAAGTCAACGTCTGCTCCCTAAAGACGTCTGGGTTTCCTTCGCAGGCTTAATTCGATATTTAAGTCCATGGACTCTTTTGTTGAATCTTGGCTGGAAGAAAATTCAAGATTAAAAGCATGTGAAGAAGAAGAACAATCACTGGCGCACACGGTAAACTTGAAATATGGCAGATTCAAAATCCAGTTTACATTGTTCGTTGCATTTCATGTCTTCTTCTCTTCTCCTCTCCCTTGTCTCCATCTTAGTCTCTCTCTTTCTCCACAACACAAATGTCCAGTTATCTTGTTATGAATTCAGGTTTTTGCTTTGCAGCAGTTGAGAAACAATATTTTGCTGATACGAGCATCAGTCTAAGTTCTCGAGGGGGGCTAGACTTTATGCTACATCAGGAGTGAGTCTGCCTCCGGATTACTGAAGAAAAAGAAAAAAAATGAAAACCAGATATATAAGATTTGGAAGAACGATTAAAAATAGAGCAGATTCATGCTTTAATCAGGGTATTCTGCATATATTTTACTGAGTGTGTTTCAGTTGCAGGACTCTTGCATCATGTTGGTGTTGATTCAACGGCTGAGCTCGCACTGACTCACATGGGGACTTTAATTATAATCAGTTTCAAAGTTAAGTTTAAACGTACAAATCCCCAATTTAATTCACGATAAACGGGCGTTTTGCTGCGTTCGTCTTTGAATTGGGTCGTAGCTACTTTAATCGTAGCTTTGCTATAACGTCCACGGCAAACAACGTATGATGAAGGAAATACACGCTGCTAGCCAGTTAGCCACTCACTCGTATAAGTGGTAGAAATAAAAATAATAAAGATACATTTACTTGTGTGGCACCTTTCAAAACAGTGGACAAATACAAACAAAGCATCAAAGTCAACAAGCTGAATAATACAATATCATTTAAAATTAAAGGCAGCCAATGACATTATACAATTTTTAAATCAAGGACAGGAAGAAGACGCAGTAGATGTCGGTCGCCGCCCGTTAATAAACCGAACAAAGAAGAAGAACAACAAATGAAATAATTAGAATTTAAGGGCAAATAAAAAAGGAAAGCAGAAACGCCATTCGGTAAAATGGGTCATGATTATTCTTTGACGTTTGCTGCATTACATGAATAAAACTTTAATACGTCAACTCATCTGAGATCATGATTTGCGCCTGAATCACGTAGATTTTCATCAGCAATGGTGGTTTAGACAACAACTCCCATGATCCCACGCTGCTTCACAATGGTATCAAACTGGGTCTTTTGTCAATGTTTTGATTGAGAGACCCCTAGTGGCTGAAGTTACATATTGTACGTTGAAATCTCTGATCAGCTGCTGAACACTTCGCTCCGACTCTCTGAGATGACGGTTGAGATGAGATGACGGTTCAGACCGGTGGGTGAGGTCATCAATCAAGTTTTTAAAGTTTCTCTGAATTATGTCATCTTTGTTTTTACCGCACTGACGTCAACTTTTGGAGCTCAAGAAAATATCAGATCCTTTCTTCTCTTCCCTTCTCTTTATCTTCTATCTCTTTTCTGTGTCATCTCTTTATCTTGACTCTGTACAGAGGCCAGAGCTGTGCAGCCTCAGTCCCAGGCCTTGTTAATATTTCACGTGCTTAGAAGCCAGAGCAGACGCCTGGTTTTGTCCCAAAAGGAAACTCTTCTCCTCATTTAACCTCCGGGACCCAATTTCCATACTAACCAGCTCAGCCGAGGGCTCGAGTAGAGACACGCTGATTGTTCCAATGTGGCTCCATGACTGTGACCATGACTAGACGAGGTCAGCCAGTACGGCTTTAAAAAAAAAAATCTGATTAAACAGGAATGACAGACTCAAACAAAACAGATTTTTTTTGTAATTGATGACGCAAGTAGTTTTAATCTTATTGTGAATTTGAAATCCTGTCTTTTAAATAGCGGTGACATCATAGTTTGTTTATAAATCACTGAATTTGTTATTGTCCTCTTCAAGACCCTGTCATGGGGAAAAAGGAGTTTAGGACCTATGCTGCAGCCAGCCACTAGGGGGCAATCCGGATGTTTTGGCTTCACTTTCTGTGAGCTGTGACGTTCCTAACAGTCTGTGATGCTGTTCCACATGTGGCATCAGTCATAGTCTCACACATATGCGTTACGTTAACGTTTGACAGTGAGCGTGCCCGACGTTTGATGCTTGCGTGACCGTCATAACGACGACAATCACAATTTCATTCTGGGGACACGCAACATGCTAAAGTGCTAGCTGTCAATACAATGCTAAAAAGAAGTAAATGGCAAATAAAATAAACAACTAGAAACTGGATCTGTTTCTCATGACAGCCCCAAATGAAATCTTACAGATGGACAGAGCTGGTTAACATCCAGCCTCCTGGTGCCGAAACAGCCGAGTGCACCAACCTCCAGCTGCAGCTTCCTGGGACATTCACCGTAAATGAGCAGGGAGATTGACAGCCTGCAATGGATGCTCGAGTCCACACTGTGAGGCACTGGGGTCAAAGCTGAAAAGATATTTTCTGGAATGTTTCAGTCTTCCATCACAACAGTTCTTCACAGGCAGATGGTAGAAGTAGAGAAAAACAGATGGAAAACCACTTCCTAGCTGTTTGTCCTCGTCAGTACAGAAGAGCAGAAAATATTTGCTCGAAGAGGAAACATCTTCTTTATGAGAAGAACTTTTGCTTCCTGTTTGAAAAGATTTAGAGTTTATTGGTTTGTGGGAAATGTGATTTATTTTTGGGGAGAAACATTAGCAGAGACAGAGACACTGGCGCACTGTTCTGATAACTGATCATCTCCACCGTTATCTGATTTTATATTTTGGTTTAGAGAAATTAAACAAGTGATTTTGAGACGATTGAATGATTTATAAGACAATTTAAAACTCTTCATGAAACAACTTAACGATTTTTAGCTCTGGATTTGTTCAATCATAAACTCCAGACACAGTCATGAAGGGTCTGCTGAGTGGAAGATAAAGGAGGAAATCCTGCAGAGCACTTTGAAAACGAGATCACACATTATTCAGAGTTATTCTTAATTCTTGCTCTTTCACATTATAATGAGGTCTCCAGGGATTTTGTGGCTTCAGGGGTAAAATAAAGGTCAAAGGTCAAAGAGGAGAGGCAGCTCATCATGATAATATGTCACTTTGTTATTTATGATGTCCTGGATGGATTTCTGTCGCTCAGACATATGTCTCTCTATTTTGATATTAGATGATGGTATTTTATGAATATCTTTTATGGATAAGATGGATGCTCTGCCTGTGTAGAGTTTGGAAGGTTGTAAAAGTATTTTTTTTTTTTAATTCATTAAGTTTCAGACTGAATATGAAGATGGACCAGATGACGAAAGTGAAGCCAAATTCTTTTGATCGCCCCCTGGTGGCTGGCTGCAGTGTGTAAACCCAGCCTTGTACATGTTAGAGGAGGGGACATGGTCAGAACTCAATGTCAAGATAACAGATTTATAAAAAGTTTCTGGAACTTTGTTGTAGTTTTACCATTTCAAATACAAAAACATAAAACACATTTTGATGTAATGTTTAACTTTTTCCAGCTCTTGAAATCTTTATTTCGATTTATTTGATGTTCTAAACGACTCGTTGTACTTTATTATATCAACTGAACTCCCACACACACACACACACACACACACAATGATAAACCCTTTCGATCTGATTTCATTACTTAGATTAATACTCTAGTTTGAAACACACACTTTAAACGCTGCAGAAATAATCAGCTGTTGCCAGAAATAGGGCAGAAATATATGTGGATTCGTGGAGGATTTATGGCGGTCATTTAGCGGGAGGTTTACAGTCGCTGGAGCTGCTGAGGAAACGCACGGCTGATGAAAAATAGTCTGTCAATCTGTCTGCCCGGGGTAGAATCTCAAACCCCCGAAATCTGATGGTAAGAATGAAATATAATGTGAAGTGTGGAATATTCCAGTGGTGAAAACGCTCTGCTCCGTCTATCCTCATTATCCACCTCACTGTGTCTGCAGCTCTCCTTCTCTTTTGTCTCACTCTCATCCTTTCTCTCCACTGACTCTTCTCTCTTCATCTCTCTTTGAATCTTTCTGTCCGTCTCTTTCTATCTCCCTCGGTGCTGCCGGGAGTTACTCAGCATGAAGCCGGTTGCAGGTTTCACAAAGACGAAGGGGGGACAGAGACGGAGGGGCGGACAGAGACGGAGAGAGATGGAATAGAGGGTGAGGAGAGTCTGAAAGAGCATCCCCTCACTTTTTAGTTTCCTGCAGTGACTTATTTTCTGAAGATTCAGAGCAAAGTAAAATAAAGCCTTGATTTAAATGAGAGGAGGGCCATCGAAGTCATTACAGCTCAAACTCCACAGAAACAGCATGAAAGCTGATGTGAAATGTTAAATGGTATGTTTAAAAACTCATCTTCTCGTCTTTGTGTTTTTCATGGAAAGACCTCTGCGCATGGTTCCATGTAAAAACATTATGCAGGTGGTGAATAGCTGGGAACGTAATTTATTTTAATTTGACTTGAGTTGAAATGAAAGAAGAGACATTGAGTTATATTTCATGGGAATGACCCGTAGCACAAACTATGAAGTTATTAGGACAGACATACAAAAGAGGAGAGAATGGACGGAGAAATGCAAATTTGGTCGCTGAGCGAGTAGATCCACAAAAAATTTTTATTTGCCGTCCTTGACAAGTTAATTCTTATACTGGGCGTCTGTGGGTCCTTAAAACGCTTAAAAGTCACCGAGTCCACTGTCCTTAATGAAAGCTGGTAGGCTTCTTCAAAAGGCTAAAAGGAAAAGAGTCGCATGAAGTTCAATCAAGCTGCACCAGATTTCCCACCCTCAAAGATATGGGTCCCATAAATATGCCTGTTTTTTATCATCAAGATCCATTAATGAGAAATTTGTGAAAATGTAGAAAACGCCTTATAGCTCACAAAATTAAAGTCAAAGTCAAAGTTTCACGCATGTCCGAAGTTTCAAGGAAATCTGTTCAGAAACGTAAACATCACCTCCCTGGTGGAGGTTAAATATGACACTAGCTGTTCGCAGATTATTGCAACACACACAACGTATTGAACATGAACGCCTCTCTGCATGCTTGTAAACAGTGCATGAGTACAAACGAGGCTTAACTCATCACAGCTGGACTCTCTCAGGTTTGAGTGACTGCTCCACCGCTACACTTCGTCTATTCAGGTGAACTTTCAGCTGACAGAACCCTGAGTTGCTGCCACGTTGAAGATTTAAACCCTCTGAGTTGCTGGAGCAGCATTTGTTCTCGATGTGGAGATTAGTTTGGCTTTGAAGACCTCAGATTCATTCATTAATCTTCCCTTTAATGAATCTGTTTGCGCTGCTCGGTCAAAACTGAGATGAATGTCAGTGATCAGAGCTGAAGTCACGGTGCAGCAGGCAGGGTTCCGTCCGTTGCGCTGACACTGACACTGAGACGCTCGGCTGCCTTCATCCAGGTGCAGCTCTTTTTAACGCCTTCTGCAACCTTTCCGCTGACGCAACTGATCGTGTCGTCTCTTTCCTCTCGGGGCGAATCCCATCCCACTCTCAAAACATGAGACTTTGTCCTGCCAGCCTGATAGACAGTCATGCCGCATGCGGAGTTAATTCAAAAGCTTGCTCCTGAACGAGATGAAAGATTGTATTTGTGGAGGTGACTTGAACCGATTCCCTTGAAGCTGTGACACTTGATGCGCCGTGGCCTCTTTGCTGCAGAAGAAAATTTGGTTGGAAATAAGATTTTCCGCTCTCGTCAGCCAACCACAAAGCAACAGAAAGTGTCTGGAACTTTTTTTTAGAGACACAAATATTGTGAAGCACACACCCACACACAAACACACAAATAAATGCATGTCCCCATCATTACCAGAACCACAAGCTCATCCGAGTTTGCATGTGCTTACGCAAACTCACACACACACACACACACACACACCAAATACCACAGACAGAATAATAAAAAATACCTCTGCACTCACGCTGGGTTGAGAGCTTGCAAGTGCAAAATAATGACATCTATTGGGAGTCAAGCTTCCCCCTCTGTAACACACAAAGATATACACACACAGGGCCGCACACACAAGTTGATAAATACACAACTCCCCTGCTCACACGATGCACGCTGGATTGAAACATCTCCCCCAGTCTCAGTTTAGGTTTCACCTGTGGAACCTGATCTGCTGCCAGAGCTGTTTCTCAGGAATCCAGCGCTGCTTGTGTCGCTGCTGAGTCGTGCTGCGTCTACAGGAGAAATAAATCTGACCTCCACGAAAACACATTTGCAGAATGTTATTGCAGTCAACCCGGAGAAAAATCTGATAATATAGCGTTCCAATAGGTGTCCAGTCTTTTTTTATTTTTTATTTCATGAGCTGAGCGTTCATCACATTACTGATGCCTCTGCCCTCCCGGTGCCTCCAAAACACAGAGCAAAATAAAGTATTCCCAACTGCAACGTAAAGATAAGGATTCACTGTACGCCAGGGGATAATCTCCTGATACTGTGTTGTCGAGCAGCAGGGCCGTACGGGGTAGGAAGCGTGTGGTAATCATTTAAAAGTCCCATTTCCTGGCAATGAGACAGACTCAGTACTGTGGGATTTTCCAAATGACTGCACCTGAGAGAAGCAGGGGTCACCAACAAGAGTGCAGCGAGTAAAGCTCTTCCCCGACTGAGTCACTGTGAGATGTGGAAGCAGAAGTTCAGAGCGGTGAGCTGGATGGATTATGTTAACGCCTCCAAGGAGGCTGCATCTTTACCTGCATGTGTCTGTTGGTTGGTTTGTTTTTCAGAAGGATTACGCAAAAGCTATGAAACTGATTATAGCCAAACTTGGTGGAGGGATGAGGTGGAGGCCCGGGAAGAACCTGGGAAATGATGGTGTGGAATATTTGCAGCTTTGCAACATAGAGGAACAGTGCACAAAAATAACTCAGGTCAGCAGGCCCTTTCTTTTTTATCTCATTGCACAGCTTTGGAGGAGGGATCACGCTCCTGAATGCCTCACTAATGTTTTGGTCGACCACAGGGGAGAAATTGACTGCAGATCTTTGGTTTAATCTTTTGTAGACTTCTGGTTTTTTCTCTTTGTTTAATCATGTAAATAAACGAGTGTCTGAGTATCAGAGTTTATTCTTGACCTTGGGAACAGCATTTAAGTTAAGAAAATAAAGAGTTTCATTCAATGGCTGTTCTGGAGCTTCATCGGAAGTCGCAGTTAATGTAGATGTCATGAAATTGTCTTTATTTTCCATATGCTTAACATAAATATACACATACACATGCACTTAATGCACCAAAGTACAATTTTATATGATCCAGTGTAAACCATGAATTTCCAATGTTCCAGAAAGTCATTTCTGCTTCTTTGTTTTTTCACCCAGAATAAAACCATGATAGAAAAATGTCCAACACCAAAGCAGATGTGAAGGTCCTGATTCTAAGCCCCTGGTCTGGGTCAAGATCAGGAAATGCTTAATCCCTACCGTTTCCCAGAATGCAACCAAAAGCAAACCTTTTTTAAGTAGACACTCGTTGCAAACCTCCCAGTGCTTTCAAAGGTCTCACCTCCAGTGTTAAATCTGATCAATCTGTTGTATCCAAAATCAGGCCGGGACTGGGACAGGCTTGATGAAACCAGCGGGGCGTTTAGACTGATTCCCTCTGTAAAACCCCCTCCTGCTTTAGAGTGAGGGAGAGATGTCAGAGGGTCATGCAGCAAAACATGTACCTGGAATACTGTAGATATAATTACAGAGGAGCAGTGACTACTGAATTTTCTAAATACTTCAAGCCAACATGTGGCACTCAAGTACTTTCCCCACTATGACTATTAAGTACTCATAGTAATAAATCAGTGATGGCTTATATAATAATGTTGTTATAAATATTGAGTAGCCTACTCATGCAGTAATGTAGTGATGAATAATGAGTACTTGTATAGTTATGCAGCAGTAAAGACCGAGTACTTGTGTAATAATGTAGCAATAACTTTAATACTGACATGAACGCGGGGTTACAGGAGGAAGTGTGTGTGTGTGTGTGTGTGTGTGTGTGTGTGTGTGTGTGTGTGTGTGTGTGTGTGTGTGTGTGTGTGTGTGTGTGTGTGTGTGTGTGTGTGTGAGCCACAAACAACCAAAACCTAACCAAGCAAAAGAAACTTTGTCATATGAATGAGTAATTCTCTTTATCGCTCTTAATCAGCAAATTTAACTGTTTCATTAAGTGTTTTCAGACCTTGTTAAAGTCCTGCTGTGAGGGATTGTGAGTGAGTGAGTGTGTGTGTGTGTGTGTGTGTGTGTGTGTGTGTGTGTGTGTGTGTGTGTTTGGAGTAGCAGGGTACAGACTGTGCTCTGACTCAGCAGACAAGAGTGGAACTGAATGTTAAAATGACTAAATGCTAAATGCCAGCTCAGTAATGAGAAACTGTCTGAAGCTGTCAGTGGCCGCCCGGACCAAATGCTCCACTTTGATTAAGACGGCCATCTCCCGCGTCCCACAAAACAAACTGCGACTCTTAAAAAGGTCAAGTTTTCAAGAAGTGAGAAATATTTGTTCATTTGCCCACTGACACCTTTGTTTCACACAGTATTTCTATGTGTTTTAGAGAGTTTGCCTCAGTTTGAATGTGTTAGTGTGTGAATACTTTTTTCCCAAACATCGATTGCCTCATTCTGCAGAGGATATAGTGAGAGTTGTGTTTTCTTATATAAACTGTGGTTCTGAGATGAGTAACAGTAAGATCTCATTAAATTCTTGACCCTGTGAATTATACAGTGAGAAATACTGGCATCTTTGGACACACTAAAGTGAAAATGCTTAAAGCAAAACAATGTCTGCAGTTTAGAATGTGCAAAAAGAAAATTCTCTCTCAGAAAACAAACACAAGTTGGATTTCTGTACAAAGACATTTATCAAACCAACAAACACTTTCTTTTTTACTAAGTCCTACTTCACTGAAAATATTCAGCTTCCACCACTCTCCAGATGTGCAGCCACAGAGAGCAGCTGGTGATTCTCTGTGGTCCATCGATACGAACAACCTTTTTCACTTTGTCATTTCATTAAAACAACTTTAAGTATTTATCTACATCATCCCAACCATCTGACTGATGATACCAGCGTCTCTCGGCTCAGTAGTCCTCAGAGTTTCTCTCCTGCCTCAGTTTGAAGCTCATTAACATGGAAACCTGCAGCTGGATGCAGGTGAAGGTCTGAGTCCTGGTTGACGCCTCACTACAGGAAATCTGTACACGGTCCAACAATGAGTGTGTGAGTCATGCTTAGAGTCACGCTGTGTGTGTGTGTGTGTTTGTGGCTGTCTGTTTATCACACACACACACACACACACACACACACTGGCCTGATGCTGTGTTTCGGACTCTGTCCTTGTTAATGTGAACTGTGGAACTGGTCAAAGTCACAAATCTCCCTCCAGCACAGTTAGTTTCTAACAAGCAGAGTGGAAAACTGCAATCAATCATAACAAAACCTCCATGCATTATGAGTCTTACATATTTTTGGTACAAACTGTGGTAAAAGGTTTGATTTCATGCTGCTCACCTCAGTTCTGCATGATCGACTGTACCCACTTTGTTTCCTGAAGGAGTTTCAGAACAGATTCCCTCCAATTAACAAAGATTCTGGTTTGAAGTGGACAATAATAATCTTCAGTTGAAGATCCAGAAAACTTAAATGATGAGAGGTTTTACGTTAACATACGTTTTCATTATCAGTCTACAACCTTAACCAAGTCTTTACTCTTTACTCACCAGCACAATGGAGCTCCACTAACTCCTGTCAAAGTCTCATCTTCGCAGATTGGAAAAGTTTTCAATGCGTTGTTCTGGAGAGCGTAAACATTCACTCTATAACGTAACAGACTCCTCCACACTCCCTCTGTGCTTTCCCTGCTGTTGTTGGATTCTTCATTGCATCACGTTTTTTCTGTGATTGATTATTGATTAGTTGCATGTAGGAGACCTTTGTCTTTCTCTCTACATTAAGTCCCTGGAGACGCCGTTTTGATAAATTGGCTTTATAAATAACTGAAAACTGAACTTGAACTAACTACGCTGTGTTCACTTCCACTATACTGTCATATTTCATTCAGTTTGAAAGTGTTGCACAGTACATTTCCAATTTTTTGTCTATTCTCTTTGATTTGAACATCGCATCGCTCAACCAGACCTTTTCTTGATGACCACACAAAAACCTTTCCACATCTTTGAATATACTTTTTGGGATAATTTTTTTCCCCCGCTGCTCTTCTTCGGTGTATTTGTGCGTGATTGAACGTTTTTCATGTGGGTAACCCAGCGGCAAACTCCCACACCGGTCGGCACCGGGCTCTTTATTTTATCAAAGCCAAGGAAGCTGCTTTGATTTAGCAGACAACGCAGAGTCTGTAATGATGTTCTCAGTGGAGCGGCCCCTCTGGAGTGATTGCAGGCCAGATTTGTTGGTGTTGTTTGGATGCATCAATCTCACCGCTGAATGCACTGGACGCCTGCTGCCACTGTTCAGCATTCAAATGATCTTTCAGTCAATTAGTCATGAAGTTGAGAAGAAAAATTGACGAAGGATGTTTTTTTTCCTCCCTCTCGGAGTGACCCAAATCAGTTTTTTCAAAGGAGTGACAGAGGCTGCGACCGAAAAATGCAGAAAGTCACCACAGCAGGCGGAGATGAAAGTTTCCTGCTGGTTTGCATATGATTGGAGTTTACTGTTCATTTCGGGGGGGGGGGGTTTCTTTAAAGAAAGTATGAACTCTCACACACACACACAGAGACACACACAGAGACACACACACACACACACACACACACACACACACTCCTCACTCTGTGACGAGAAGAAAAACCTCATTAAGATCAAAGACTTGTTTCTCTTAATTACTCTGCACACTTACTGTTGCTACAGCCCCATCCTGCCCTCACACGCACACACACACACACATGGATGCACACACACACACACACACACACGGATGTATACACACACACACACACACACGGACGCACACAAACATTAAGCAAAGCAGAAAACTAATTAGACTGGTTATTTTTAAACCATGGTTACTGTCTCAGAGTGTTTTCTCTGTGTGTGTGTGTGTGTGTGTGTGTGTGTGTGTGTGTGTGTTCCCTATAACCTTAAATCAGAGGCAGAACGTACAGTTATCACTCTGCTGTTCAGTAAAATGAAAAACAGTTCCTGGCCTCACGTGTGTAAAGGTGGACGACAGGTTCAGATGTAGTTTTCAGCAGTTTTGAATCAACCGTGTTGTTTTTCTTTGTTGTATGTTTTTTCTACCAAGGCAGGTGAGGGGTCACAGTATGCAAATAGCAATGTTTCGGGGCTTGGCAACAGGGTCGGCAAAGCAGGGAGTGTCCTGGGGCCCCGTACTTAAAGGGGGCCCCTGAGTCATTAGTAACACACACACACACACAAACACAAACAACATAAACCCTTGAAACAACCCGATCATATAACAGTTGTGTTTCATGTCAGTCTGACATGTAAGAAATTAAGATTAGCTACGAAAACATTATTAGCTTGGAAAATATTATTCTTGAAAACCAACTGAAGAACAGATTAAAACATTTAAAACTGCATAAAGAGTGGGGGGAGGGGCATTGTTGATTCCATGTGTTTATAAATCTGTGAGACCCAATAGTTAGTGAATTTGATAATTTTTAAGATTTTAGGTTTAATTTCAATACTCAAAGTAAATAACTTTCAATATCTAAAGATTTAGAACTTTCCCATATTTCACAGAAAATATAAAAATAAAAACACAACACATACATTGGGACAAAATCTTCATATTCGATTTTCAGGGGTTTAACACGTCAGCGTCTCCAGAGAGCGACAAAATAGTTTCTGTTTAGCTCGGGTAGTTTAGTCAAACTTTTCTTTTCAGCCCTGAAAACACGCGACACATGCTGATGTGTGTGAGCCTCAGTGGAACAGTGACACCAGACAGTGACTTCTCTCTGATTCTCCCACTTATTCCACTGTGGCTTTGCTTCACTTATGCATAACATCACTCTTTTCCATGTGTGTAAAATTCTGCTTCGCTTCTGGGAGGAGAAACTTCCTCAGATCAGGTCTCTCTCACACACACACGAGCAGCGACTCGTCTCAGGTGACTCACACCTGACAGTCATGTGGGTTTTCAGCCTGTTTGTCGTTTGTTCGTTAAAGCTGCTGCAGAAGAAGAAGCACGGATCTGATTATGCTGTATCACAAACTGTCCCCGAACACCAAAACGACAATGTGCAGGTTCTTTGTACTTTGCCAAACAAAGACCTGGCTCCTTCTGTCATTCGCCAATGTGATGCCAGCGTGTGTGTGTGTGTGTGTGTGTGTGTGTGTGTGGCATGTAGATGACACACCTGCCACTTCAAAGCTGGAGCCAGATGTGAGAGCACTGGGACTGGCTGCTCAGGGACCCACAGATGGAGGTGCCCGCTCAGTTCGGCAGCATTATTCACACATATTAAACATGCAGAAACATAATGGCTGCAGCTCATTACAATGCTCTGAACCACACTCGACCCCCTTGTCTCGTCACCTGTGGTCGCCCTTTGATGCTCCAACCTGCGGCAGCCATTTTGCTCTTCAAATAAACATCTGGTTTGAAATGTTCGGGACTCTCAGGTGTGTTTCGAGCTTCTACTGCAAATGTGTGGGACAGGTTTGAGTGTTGGTTCAGCACAGGCAACAGGCAGGTGAGAAGATCTGCTCTGATTTCTCTTTGTTGATGCCGGAGGTAAAAGCGTGGGGGAAGAATTAACGTCATATTTCACTTTCCTCAGGAGATATTCTGATGTCTTCGGAGTCAATTCAAGATTTAAGTATTTATATCTAGTAGATGGAGCAAAAGTAATAAGAAAAACAATCATTTTATCACCTCCACTAAAGATGTTGTGTTTCTTTTTTCTTTTACTTTGTTTAATATTTAGCAAACGCTACTAAATCAATTTCCAGTAAGAATCTTATCTAAAATTGTTTTAGCACTTTTTACTTTTTGTAAAAAAGATGTTATTTCAATTGTTTTAAAATTGTATTTGATTTCCCGTTATCATCTCCTGTGCTTCACGAACCTCCAGGGGGCCCCGCCCCCAGACGAGGCAGTTCATGAATTATTTTCAGTTTCCTGATTCAGTGATGTGTTCTGCCGTCAGTCTGCCGCTCCACGTTTGGCATCATTTCCTGAGCAGAATAATGCATCATGGGAGGGTTAGTAAGACCCTGGGACCCTGTTTACCCGAAAGCTCATCTCTCCCTCTCCCCTGCTCCTCCTGACCAACTCCACTCACTCGCCACAGTCACGTATTCGTTTTTAATACCACAAACCACTTCCCATTTCAGGGTTGATAAAGCTGCAGAACTGTTCCTCTCAGGAGCGTGTGTGTGCGTGCGTGTGTGTGTGTGTGTGTGTGTGTGTGTGTGTGTGTGTGTGTGTGTGTGTGTGTGTGTGTGTGTGTGTGTGTGTGTGTGTGTGTGTGTGTGTGTGTGTACTGTTTTCTTATCCATTAATGCTTAATATCACTGGCAGAGGGCAGAGCTCTCCATTTCTCCATTTCCTCTCCTGCAGCTTTTAAGTGTTGAAACATCTATGATTAAAGTGTTGAAATGATTTAAATCCTTGTGTTCCTCGTGTGCATCCTGACTGAAGACAACCACCTCAGGAGCCTCTATATGTATATATATATATATTTGATGCTATATATATATATATATATATATACAGGATCCCATCTAGACTAGAACAACAGAGTTTTCATATTTGTGCCAGGTATTAAAACCATAACGCCGTCAGGCCGAGCGTCTTATCCATCAACTGAAGGAAATCAGACAGGTAGAAAACGAGGTGGGAATGACACGTAACACACACACACACACACACACACACACATATGCACACATACAGACACCCTCTCTGTGTTTCAGTCATTCTCTGGCTGGCATTTCCTGGGGTTGCTCTCTCTGCATGAGCTTTTCACACCTCCTCTCTCCCTGGCTGTGAGCAACACTGATCTGATGGGCAGAGAGAGGCAGAGAGAGGCAGAGAGACGTATAGACGGAGAGAGAGAGAGAGAGAGAGAGTGCAATCAGGCAGATAGTTGGTCAGAGGCAACCAAGCAAAGAGCGGTAGTGAGACAAAGAGACAGACTCTGTGGGAGTGGTGCCGAGACCTGAATTTTTATTTTACCCCGACTGGCCGTCTTCAGTCAAACATCAAACTGGGAGCGATCCGGCTGAATTTCAGGAAACAACACGTCCTCCACACTAACCCAGCAGATGAATCATTTAACCATGGGCCCTCTTAGTGTTTCCTAAATTGGAAGAGATGCCACAGATACACTTTAAATGTTGAAAAATAAATAACTGGACCTTGTATAATATATTTTAGTTTGGATTCACAGACCGTATATAAAGATGGACATGACAGCTCCCTAATAACTGAAACCAAATCCCCTGAATCGCCTCTAGGGGCTGCTACAGTGCAGGTCATGAACCCTTTCTCCTCCATGTTAGCAGATGGGACATGGACCAAATGTTTTTAGGTCGTTCCTATATCACACAGATTGTTGTTTGGTTGGTTTTAATGTGACATTTGATGATATATATATATATGATGGTGGAGATCATGTAATGGTGGGACCTCGACACTGCGGCTACACATTACGAACACGACTGCTCAGATTCGGGCTCCAGAGATTTGCAAAGGATTTTTCCATGGAACCCAAAACGTTTCCATTCATATTGGTGGCCATTGAGGTAGATTGGTTTGTCCATGAATTAAAAGGTCGGTGGTTTGATTCCTGTTTTTTCCAGTCTGTTGCAGAGTCCTTCGGGAACATTGAACCTCAAAATGCTCCTGACGGGACGACCATAAACTGTGATGTAAAAAAAGCTCTGACTGATGTGAATGTTTTTATCGTTATAGAAACAGGCTCTTTAAAAACCAATTCCATATTTTTAGATTGCAGTCCTCATCATTTCTGCATTTCACTGCTGCAGCAGAGCTTCTTTTATTTGCCACATTAAAACCACCTGTTGATAAGCAGAGTTATCATTGCTCCCCTGCACTGATCCTATACCTTTATTTATCCAAAGTGTAGATTCCTGTTTATTCGTGCAGGAGGGTGAGAGTTCACCATTCATCACTGACCGCTCCTCTGATTCATGGAGAGAAATCTAATTTACACAATAATTCACGCCGTTCAGTCAGAGGTTTTTAATTCCAGAAAACCTGAATCAAAACAAGAACCAGATGAAGCGACGGATGTAAGAGCCGTCAGGAAACCTGCTAAAGGTTGAATTACCCTGGTGTCATTTCAATTAGAGATAAAGAAGAGCAATATTTTTTGAAAAGAAAATGTCAGAGAACATTACGATGATGTGCCTCTGCACAGCTGGCTGTTTGAAAACCCACGGTAAGAATGAAAAAGATTCAATATTTGATTGACTTTAAAGAGAGAGAAGAAAACGGCCTGTGATTTTTCAAAGACTGGGCTGAGACTAAGGTGAATAACGGAAAAGATTAAAAGATTAATGTGAAGAAAGTGAAAGAGAGAGATAATTGAAATGGCGAGATGCCAAAGAGCTTCCAGGTCTGCTCCGTTTGAGGCGGAGAAGGTTGGTAGATCAGTGGCTCGTTGAAGGAGAAGAAACAGGAACGACTACTCAACCACCAGAGACGTTGTAGTGCAGGTTTACACTTAAACTCTTTTACATTTCAGCTCAAAACAAAGTCTGCAGCACAGATGTGATATCACATGGACATGAAAGAGAGGAGACGTGTAAAGTCTAGAAATATGAAAGTTTAAAAAATGATTTGTCATCATGAAGCTGAACATGGATGATGAGCTCACACACACACACAGTCATGCACACACCTATTTTCACACACACACACACACACAGAGGCGGAGACGTCCCGAGCATCCTCTGTGTGCCAGGCTCTTCCTCCAGGGTGAGTTAGTGGTGCTTTTAAGTGCAGACATCAAAGAGGCCTGTACGGGTATAAATAGGCTTTAGGGCTGAAAAAAGTTTTAGTTGTCATGAGTTTTATACCCAGTCGGTTAGACAAGGTCATGCATTGACTCACTGACTTCTCCCTAACCCCTCTCTCTCTATCCTCACACACACACACACACACACACACACACAGGACATGCTCATGCACACATGGCTTTAATGCTGCACAAGCACCATGAAAAGCCGTTTTATCATTTAATACTTTGGTGCAGTGCCCGTTTTAAACCTGTCTGTCTGGAATGGGCTGTTAGTTTGGCCCGTGGTTTTTCTTTCTGAAACTGAAAAAAGTGACCTGCAGTAATTAAGCCGCGTTGAGTGAAGACAAAGTTCAGAGAAGCTTGACTCAGTCAGAACTGGAGAATCAGTTGTTGGTGTTGAACGCTGGTTGAAGTGCTGGTCACTTTAACTTCACACACACACACACTAGTCACAACATTGTGTTGACACATATTATTTCTACTCCTATATTTCCTCATTTCTTATGTTGCATGTTTACTTATACATTAATTTTACTGATTACTGATTTTTTAATGTCGTCAACTGTTTGACACACGATAGTGGAACCATGAATCAAATTAATAATGCTCAGAGGCAACTTAACTAGTGAGTTAGCTAGTTGCTGGACTTAGTTGCGGAGAAAGGTTGACTAGTAGTGTGATTGTTCCACTAGTAACAAAGAAGGCCGAACTAACCCAGATACATCTGAGCACATGCAGCTTGGACACACACACACGCACACACACACACACACTGGTGTATAAATACCAAACAGACCTTATCACATTTTCCAAACAGCAGCAACATTACTGCCAAATCATTATTTTTCCGTCAGTGTGCTGGCGCTGACGTCCAGGGTGGCGGTGGGTAGCAGGTGACTGGTTGGGACACGTGTCCGAGCTGGCAGAGGAGGCAGAATGCGGAATTGGGGAATGTATCACAGGAGCCAGAGTTTGGAGGAGCACACATGCTACTTCAATCACATCCAGTGATTGAGCCGCTCGCTCACACTGTGCGTCATCATCCCAGCTCTGGGTTCCTGTAATACATCCTGACATGTTCCCTGTATTTGCTCTCTGGGACTCAAACCGACGCTCTGTGCTCATAGCGTCGTTTGTGGCAGCTCGTCTGTGTCTCTGTGATGTCTTTGAATCAGTGAAGCCGAATCTCCTCTTCTCACCGATTCTGATTTGTTCCAAGTGTCACAGGAAACTGGATCATCAACATGTATGTTTAAAAGGAATATGTGGCGTGACAGGACTTATCACCCTCCCTGCTCCGGCTCTGCTGATCGGCTTCTCTGCTGCTCAGTGGTTGAGCAGCATGTTTGTGTGTTTGTGTTGAGTCCAGACACTAAGTTATTGTTATTATTATTTATTCATCTAATCAAATGTTTCACTGTTTTGATTTATTTTATTTTCTCTGCTCATATTCCATCAAGAATGGTACTGATTATCATTATTATTATATCTTATCTAAGAACAAGAATTAGAATAATTTAAGTAAATTACAAAGATAGATAGATAGATAGATAGATAGATAGATAGATAGATAGATAGATAGATAGATAGATAGATAGATAGACCTGTGGATGAATAGATGGATGGATAGATGAAGAATCTGTTCATCTCAACAAGACATCATTTCATTTGAGTTAGACGGGTCATGGTTATTATATAGATAAATGCTGATGATGATTGGGAACATTAACATTCATCCATCTGTCCATCATCCCGATGCTTTCATTGGTCAGGGTACTGAAGCCACTCCCAGCTGACCACAGACGAGAGGTGGGATTCACCCAAGTAGACGCCAAAGAGAAAACCAACAGTGAAATAGGGATTTAAAACAAGAACCTTTGTGTTACCACTGATGTTGCAGTGAGGCGTCCACATCTCATTTACTTCCTGCAGCTGCAGAAAGAAGCTGAAGACATGACGGGGAAATTGAGGATCTAAATCTGTGAACGTTTTTTGAGGAAGATGGGATTTTTGAAGAGAATAACATTCAGCTGTGAAAGCTTAGGTAACACCAGCCTGACCTGTTCCAGTCTAATATGCTGGGTTCGGCATCAGTGTCCAAGTTTCGGCCACGAAAGTGAAGAAAACGGGAGAAAAAAAAGTTTGAAAGCAATTAAATGAGAGAATTATCCCTGTACCTTAATCTTTTCTCTGCTCGGTGCCGACTGTGACCAATGAGATGAGAAAGAATTCAGACAAAAAAACTGAACAAAGAAACAATGCGAGAGGTAAAAGGCAGAAAGAGAAAAGGACAAGAAAGTGTGGACGTGAATGAAAGCATCTGTGATGGAGATAAAGGGGGGGATTTTTCTAAAGCTAAAAGCTGGCTGCAGTTCTGTAATTTTATTCTATTCATCCGCACGTATCGGTGAGCGATGGACATAGTGATGATAACAGACAAAATGTAAATGCTGTGGACTGTGACACACAAATCCCAGGTAGGATGTGATCAGAAAGAGGAAGAGGAGAACTGTCCTATAACGGTGCATCTCGGTATCGAAGGAGATTCTTGTCGTCTCCTGCTGCCAGGAGATGTGACACAGGAGGAGATTTCCTGCCAGGATTTCCCAGAGAAAGGTGTTGTTGGCGAGGTGGAAGGTCTGTGGAAGAGAAAACGACGAGGATGAGATTCTGTACTGAAAACAACACTAATTAACATCACTGAAAGAGACGGAGTCAGAGGAAGACGAGTAACTGTGGTTGCAACAACAACGAGAATAGCAGCGCCCCCTGATCTGGAGCCGAACTAACATTTAAATGAAGTTGTAGTTTTTGGGTAATCCTGCAAACAAACAAACAAACGTAGATTATGCTCCTTGGCCGAGGTAATTATTGCAATATCGTTTATTATAGTAACAGTTCAATATTTCTGTGTGGAGTCGTCTCCCAGTGTTTGTGTGAATGGAGTTCATGTGAAAGATGATAGAGTTCGTACCTGGGATGTTTTTGCTTCATTTCTTAACAGTGGGAGGAAGTGGAGGAGCAATCATTCGTCTTTATTGACAGTCTATGGTTGAAAAGATGAATCATGAAGAGCGGCTCGGTGTTACACTGGTTAGCGTTTCACCTCTTCTCTTGTTCTGACCTCTTTTTTTTCTCCTCCTCTCATTTCCTCTACACTTTTCAGCACTCCCTCTCCTTGCGGGCCTCCTTTCCAATCTCTTAATAGTTCTTCAACTTATCCATCTCTCTCTCCTCTCCTCTCCTCTCCTCTCCTCTCCTCTCCTCTCCTCTCCTCTCCTCTCCCCTCCTCTCCCCTCCTCTCCTCTCCTCTCCTCTCCTCTCCTCTCCTCTCCTCTCCTCTCCTCTCCTCTCCTCTCCTCTCCTCTCCCCTCCTCTCTTACCTCAGGCCCATCATGGCTGTACACAGAGAACAGAAGGAGCCCCAGTGGCAGCAGCCTCGTCCTATCTGTGCCCGGGCATCATCACTACATTGTGGCGTCTCTCTCTCTCTCTGTGCAGCAGCACAAGAGGAGATTACTCTGCTCACATCAAACGAGGTTTGTCTAACTTGGGTCTGGCGATGTGCTGGTGGAGCGAGTCCTTGGAGCAGCCTTGCTGTTCTTATCTCACCCCAACAGACTCTTTTCTGTTTTCTGCTGCAACACAACTGGCTGCCGGTAACACTGACGCATGCACGGCTCTGCACGGTCAAATGTGCACACAACAAACACCAGTGCATATTCTCTTGTGTGAATACACACACATAACATTGAGGCAGCTCTTTTTTTACTTCTTCTGATATTAGTAGAATTTGTTCTGCTGAGTGAGTCTCCCTCTCTCTCTGTCTCTTCCTCCTCCAGCATCTGCTCGGAGCCGAACCTGCTTCACTGAATATTTGAAATGGATTAAACGACTTTCCCCGGACTCACACTTGCAAAAAAGAAACTGCTACTCTTCAATTTGATGTTAAATATTTTAACCACACCAAAGTAGGAGCAGAAAAGACCAAAGAGATGAGAACACAGACTGTAAATAAAGATGGACGGAATTTCAATCGAGGGAAATACGCTGCACAATGTGCGTTGAAACCATTGTGACTAAAACATTAGACGAGCAGAAGTTGACCACTAACTTCTTTTTTCACCGGAGGTGGAGTATGTGCACCTCGGCTCTGCAGCTGGCTTTCATACCCCGATCTCAGGTCAGGCATCTAAGAGGATAAGTGCATTCTGGGTGTTGACGTATTTCTACCTTTTGGGCCAAAGGGAAAACCACAGTCCTTGTTCTCTGATTTGTCCGATTCTGCAGCACTAGTCTTTATATGTTTTCACCTCTCTCCTGCATAAATACTCGAATTGTATTAAAAGCTCATCCTCCGAGCTGTGAATTATTCATTCCAGCGGCACAATATGCTCTTTGTTTTTATTTCGTTTGTTTACGGCAAGTGAATATGAGTTCAGTGTTCAGTTACACTATGCACTGCAAATATCTTTTTCCCTAAGAAATCGGAATGGAAACGATTCCACCAAGTTATCGATATCATGTGATGTACATATGAATCTATCAAGTTGGCACTCGTCAATTTTCAACACAAAATAACACAACAACAACAAATATTTTCTATCGTATTATATCGTATCACAGTATTGTGACATATCGTGATACGTATCGTGAGGTCCCATCCAACACACCGCCTGACCAGCCGCCCCTCAACCCCCGAATATTAGATAATTATATAATAATACAATATATTCATTATAATTATTATTTATCTTGTTTAATCCACACAAAATCCAAAGTATATATACGACAACTCCATGTTTTACAAGGGATTCTATGTTGCAGTTGCCAGTGGAGACGCTTTGCCCCCAGCCAACAAATAGTCTGACACATAATCCCCTGTGCAACAGAGAGCTGTTATTTCTGTGGATTTAACAAATAGAGTACAACATATTAGTAAGTGATCTAAAGAAGTGCTGGTGTTGGACAGAACCAGGCAAACGGCTGCTTTCCCCCCGTCCCCGGTCTTTAAGTCTCCCTCCGTCCAGATTTAACAGACAGATGGTGACGGTATTAGTCGTCTCATCAACTCGCCACCAGAAGGTTGAAAAGAAGATGTAAAAGAAAATCACGTTAGTTCCGTAGTGTCCACACAAATCTGATTATTTTAGATCATGGAATCATTCATGTTTCACATTTAAACAAATCTCTGCAAAATCTGAAATTTGCATCGAACTTTAGACACTGAGAGGTAAAACATTGAGTGTGTGTGTGTGTGTGTGTGTGTGCAGTCACAGACAGTAATCACTCTTGTCATGAACAGAACAACCAGTCTGACCCCCCCCCCCCCAAGTGTGAACCCCTCCTATAACACACAGTCAAACCCGGTTACACTGCTGCTGCTCTGAAGGAAGAAAACTAATCTCTCTGTGTTTGTTTTTGTTTTTTTATATCACGGAACAAGAGTTCACAATTTACAAAAGCTACAGCTCGTTTTATTTTTCCATCTTGTTAGTTTTTAAATCTCCAGTGGGACGTTATGATGTGATTCAGGTTTACATGGCGACTGAGGTTGGAACTCTTCACATATTTTGATTTAATTATGTTTATTCCAAGTATATGACCTCATTCTAGTTGAGGTAATCAGAAACTCCAGTTTACATGACGGTGTCTCATTCAGCTTGTTGGTTTATTTGGGTCAACACTGGAATGTTGGTGTCCATGTAAACGTTGACTCACACTCTGCCCCCCTGGTGATGGAAGTTGCTCCTGATTGATTTTTGATGCATTTCTCTTTAAACTGGCGAACAAAGCGTCTGAATCAATCCAGCTGCTGCCATCATGTGTGATATCATCACTGAAGATGAATGAGATCATTCCAGATGCAGCCGTGTCACCAGCCCCCCCCTCCCCTGCTTCACAGATCAGCTGGTGTGTTCTGGATCCTGCCTTTGGCCTCTTCCATCACTTCAGAGCTTCAGTCCAGAAAACGTTTGCGTCTCATCATCTCTGAACTTCTTCAAACTCCATCATGAGCTTCAGATTCTTCCTGCCGATGAGCAGTTTGATCCTTGGGGTGCATCGTCTGTATTTCTGCCCCCTGTGGACACTGGTGGTGATGTCACTGCACAGCTCTGTCCCCAGCTGTTGTTGTTGTTGTTGACCTTGGTCGACCTGCTCCATGGATGATGCTCAGTGCTTCAGGAGTTTCTTTCTCCGTCAGGGCGTTTCAGATTGTCGTCTCTGTCCGACTCGGATCGATGTTTTTCCTTCTTGGCTGACAGGAGAACAGCAGCATGGCTCGTTACTCATGTTGCTCTATCCTCTTTGAACAACTCATGCAGTCAGTTCACAGGTCGATGCCAAGGTTAAAACTAAGAGCACACATTCAGAGCTGTTGACTGTTTAAAAGCTAAAGCTGGTTAAGTCACGACTGAGAACTAAGGGTGATCGGACATTTTGCCTGAAGAGATACGGCTTTCAAGCACTTTACCTGTTTTTAAATCATTGCTTAAAACATATTTTGACAGAAAAGTATTTTAATGTCTAAATGTTTCCTGGGTTTAAAAGTGTTTAATTCCTGATTTTAAACTGATTTAAATGGAACCTGTTTATCTTTAAATGTTATCTTTCTTTCTTATTTATGTTTTGCTTGTTTCGTATCGTCAATTATTACAACAAGAAACACTCGTCACATGTTCTAGTGGTTCTGTTCATTCAAATTCAAGTTGGGATCATCAGCTGTTTGTCTCATCTTCATAGTCTCCACATGTTAAACCAATGACTTTAGTCCACAAACATGCTGCACAAATATCCTGTTCATCCCATTGCAACATGATGTGGCAAATGTTTAATTTCCAAGTAGATCCAGTGACATTAAGGCCTATTGTTTCTTTTCTTTCACTAAAATCAATGCAGAAAAATGGAAATGTCAGAGGTTTCATGTTTCTGAGAAAACAGCAGCTTTAATTCTGTGGGTAGTGAAATTGATCAGTGGATCATTAACCAGTTCTCTGCAGCACACCAGAGTCACAGTGACCCCTAGAGGTGAGGCCCTCACATCACCACTACAATATATGGCACCAGTACAGTATATATAGATGTAGGAGTATAAACATATAAACAGTCATTTGAACGTGTTATAAAATCATGAGGGAGTTATTTTAATGTATTTATCACAGAGGTGACTCCTGCACTGAGAATAAAAAAGTTTTAGATGTTATTAACAGAGTGTGAACACAGGAGTCTTATGAATTTTTTTTTTTTTACATTTGTTTTCTTTTTCTGTGAAAATGAACGACTGTCACATTCATTCACAAATATCAGGAAACCGCCATTTAAATAAACTTTGTCCTTGGCTTCGTTTCAACATCTCCGTCCTGTTTTGATTCCAAAAGTCACTGAAGGCAAACACAGGAGAACAAAGTTGACTTTAAACCAGCTCTGTCTTTTAGTTCCTGTCTGAACCTCTGCGATCATGGCCACCAAGTCCACCTCCGTGTTCTTCCTGCTGTCATCCCTCCTGTCGGCTGTGCACGGGGAGAGTTTCCCACTGGTGCCGGCTGAACTTGCTCCCGTCCCCTGCAATGACAAAGCGGTGGAGAAGCTGTCTCGTCTGGCTCTCACCTACATCAATGAAGACCGCAGTGACGGCTACAAGTTTGCCCTCAACCGCATTGCAAACGTGCACTTGCAGGCTCAGGTTAGTGCAAACAGAAACGCTCAGTGGGGGCAAAGGCAGCCTGCGGGTTGTTTTATTGTGGCGGTGGGTGATTTGTGCATGTTTCACAAAGGCTGTGGTGTGTAAAGGTTATTTTCCCTGAAATACCCAAACATCATTGAGAGCAGAGAGTCACACGCTGGTAGATGTAACCAGCCGTGGCCAATCTTCGTGTCAGTGGGACTCCATTTGATAAGATTTATGTTT
Organism: Paralichthys olivaceus; assembly: GCF_024713975.1. Taxonomy (NCBI): domain Eukaryota; kingdom Metazoa; phylum Chordata; class Actinopteri; order Pleuronectiformes; family Paralichthyidae; genus Paralichthys; species Paralichthys olivaceus. The sequence goes on from NC_091095.1 coordinate 4,916,783, forward strand.
TGTTAGATGTGACTGTGCACAGTCAAAATTTTCTAATCAGGAATCCTCCTCTGACATCGTCACAATGAGCGGACTCCGTCTCTCTGGAGGGAAATGATGATAAAATTAAACTCTGCTTGTCAAGGACTTATCAGTCGTCACCGACATGAAACAAAGCTGCAGGTACATTAGTGTCGAACCACGAAAGACTTTAAAACAGTGAATATTTGCTGTTTGCATTTTGCGGTGAGTGTCGCTTTCCAATAAATATGACGTAGAAATCGACGTACGTAATGTTCTGTCGTGAAATGAGAAGCCGTCCTCTTTCACGCCTCATGAAAAAGGCTTTTTACCGAGGCGGCAGTTCATAAAGTCCAGGTCATTCCAGTCCAGCACCGCCGGGACAAACCTTGCACAACAGGGCTTTATGAACTTCATGCTGTCAGCCGCTGAAGGCTGTTGTAGCCCGACTGTGGGATGGATCGAGTTTTAAGAGGCTCAGCTCAACTTCATGACCTGAAAAGTCCCCGTTACACCTGCTCAAAGTGTTGACATTTGTTTTCAGTGCTGCAGCCCGAATCAATATTGAACTTGAGTGGCACTCAGTCGAGCGCAAACTGTCTCCAAGGCTCAAGTCCCTTAAATTCTGCACCGAATCTGTCATGCTTATGTGGACACGGTTCTAAAACTATTGAAGATACATGTACACTGTTCATGCACGGGTGAAGTCACATCATCTCAGCCACACGTTGGTGTTAGTTACATGTCAATGGCCTCATTTGTCAACATACAGCTGCTGCAAAAATGCCCATACCCCTGATGAAACCACATTTAAATGATCTCGCTCTATTTACACACTCCCCTAGATATGCCTGATTGTTTTCATCAAGGTCTATGAATTATTCCCTGGAAATGTGAAACAAAAACAAACCCCAAAACGACTTATCTCCCGACATTAAAGAAAGTGATAAAACCTTTCCTGGATGTGCCTCTCTCTCCAGATACACGCAAAACTCTAATGGGCTTGTTCATGGGCCGTGTCTTCTCCTTATGCCAAGTTTCCTGGAAGTCTGTTCTGCAGTTTTTATGTCATCTTGCATTAATTTCATCAAGATCCACGAGTTATTCCCTGAGAGATCAGTTGAAAATGTCGAAAAACAAGTAGACAAACAAACAAACGGATGAAAACGTAACTTTCCACTTTACACAGAGAACCTCATCGACGGTTTCTCAAAGCTGCAACTGAACAAACGGAGGAACGTGACTGGGTTTACATGAGTTTTTGTGAAATGCTTTTATTTTGTGATGGGTGTTGTGTCTCGCTGCTAGAAATTCTAACTGCACAACATTGTTTGTTCCTCGTCGCTCTGTGTTTGTGTTTGCTCTGTGCTCGTCAGGGCCCAGCAGGCAACGTGTACTACCTGGACCTGGATGTCCTGGAGACCAAGTGTCACATCGGCAGCCCAAAACCATGGAAACGATGTGACGTCAGACCGTTCATGGAGACGGTAGGACACACACAGACAAACACACATTTGTACTTTGTACTACACTTGTAAGTACCCTAACTGCCTCATTGTAAGAATTCCCTCCGCTGCAGAGATACAGTTTAACATTTTCAAGTGCCTTGAATGTTGGAGGCATCATGGTTTACAATCTGAATATCCACATATCATACGAACAAATGACACAATAATCAGAATATATATTAGTTTAACTCTTGTTTTTGCAAAGTAGTTTCCTACCTTTTAACTTGAAACTTAACATCAGTGTCTTTCCTGTCGTCTTCACTTCCAAACCATAAATAGAAATACAAGAACAAAAACACATCACAGTAAAACTCATTTATTTAGTTCTTGGACTTTTATATCACATGTTGTATCAAAGATCTTTGTGTTAACGATAATTATAATCGTGATTGTGACAAACACTGTTTTCTTCTTTTCAGCAAATCTCTGGTAACTGTAACACGACCATCCTGCACACACCAGAGGGCTTCTCCTACCTGTACAGCTACGACTGCACTCTGGTGCCAGGTAACATCAGCACACCCAACACTTCTGCACAAACTGTGTGAGGAGTTTAAAAACACCAAGAAGTTATAAATGAAGTAACATGTGATATTTTCAAGGGATCAAACTATTCAGATTGTACTATATTGTATTTTCGATATAATCTTCGATGCATGAGTGAAACGCTTTTGTACGATGGAGTTTTGGAGCCATATGGAAGATATAGATTTCAAATATGATTTTGTAATATTACAAAAATAAAGTAATAGCTGAGAAGGCAGTGATGATATTATGACAATAAAGTTTAAATTTAACATGTTTGTGCACAATATTCCTGATACTTATGGTTCTGAAAACCCCGAAAGATGAACCATTTCCTTATTTGTGTATTCTACACTGGATATAATCTGCTCACAATGTGTTCTTGTATTTTCAGTGTAAATGTTCATTACTCATGTGACAGTGTGTTCCCTGCAGATCCCCCAGAGAAGCTGCAGCAGGTGTGTCCCACCTGTCCCCTGCTGCTGCCCACAGACAACCCACAGGCCGTGAGCACAGCTCAGGTCACCCTGGCGTCCTACAGGAGACGCTCCACGCTGGGTGCAGGACTCGGGGTGAAGAAGATCACCAGAGCCGCGGCGCAGGTTAAACCACAGGACACACAGCTGTGAACTTTGATGAGAGACGCAAAGCTCCAAGGGCTGATTCCGTTCTCTCACACAACAATGTGTTTATTGGAAAATAACACTGGAGATTAATCTCTGGGTGTAAATGAGCAGACGTTAGACTGCACCTCTGAGCCTCTGTGCTCCAGATGAGAAGCATTTACTGCTCCACAAAAACCATAATGATGCAAGAGTCTTGCAAAGGTTGCAGAGGATTACTGACGGCAACTCAGACGTGACTGTCTGGCCGGGCAGAGGAGAAACTCAATCGTTCACTTGGGGCCTGAAAAAAATCATTGTATCGCTCCTGTCGAGCTTAGGTAACATATCTAATGCTCTAAATCCAAACTGATAGCAATTAAGTTACAGCACGAAGCCTCACCACCTCTGTATCTGACTGCAAATGTGATTTCTGTGCTCGTTTGTGTAATTTACACTTTTCTTACCTTGTTATTTTTTATTTCAGGTTGTGCCGGAGAAAGCCAGTTTTGTGGAGTACACCGTCCAAGAGTGTCCAGAGGGAGTGACGGAAAGAGGCACCTGCCGGGGACGGTCACTCTTCTCTGACGCAGAGGTACAAGTCGACACGTATTTAAGACCAGACATTATCCTGACACATTAAACCTTGTTGCTGTTTTTATCTCTCAAATGAGATAAAAGCTTTTCATTCTTCATTAATTTTAAAATGTAAAATATGCAAAAAATAGTTAGGCCTAAAATTATAGATTGATATACAAATAATAAACATTTCAGTTTAACTTATATTTAATCATATCACTCTCAACTTATTTGATTTATTCACTCTAACACGCCATTAAATGTGACCCTTGAATTCATGTGATAAACTTACATAGAAATTTAATTGAAAAACATAAAGTCAACATTTCAGGCCTAATTATTTTCTGAGCGTATCGTTTCAGTTTTTAATTTCAATCCATAAAGACAAACAGGACAGAAGGACAAGAAGTCACAAAGGCTCCAATCAGTAATATCATGGACCATCACTGTAGGTGCACCATTCATTTAAAGTAATAGATTGCAGAGACAATAGTCTGACACTGTTATGACATTAATTCATGTTGTTCTAGAAACACGAATAAACATCGACCCTGCAGCATCTTGTTTACCGTCGCTGCAGCAGCTGCAGGAAGTGCTACTTGACGGCATGACAGATTAATTTCTACTTTTAAATCTGAGAGCCGCGGTAATTGATTCTTTTATCAACGAGGCATGACACGTCTGCTCCTCCTTTTAATTTTTATCTTTCTTTCACCCTCGCTGCTCCTTTTTTATTGCGTAAAAAAAGAAATTAAAGAACAAGATCTTGTCTTCTCTCAGACTGCAGGTTTCTGTGCAGGATCTGTACGAGGACACGTGAGCGTCCATCCCGAGGTTCAGGTGTCCTGTGAGATGTTCAAAGTGCAGGTACGAGACACACTTAAGGAATATTCACCTTCTTCTATCTGAGCCAGCTCAACCGAAATGGCAGCAGTCAGTGTTTCTGCTGTTTTCTGTAGTTTGTTTGCTTGTTGGTATAGAAAGACGGGTCAAGGGTCGAGAAAGAAGAAAGAAGAAAGAAGAATATTGGAGATTTTTAGTGACTTTTACGTCTTTTTAACTGCTCTTCACTTACTTCAGTTTTACTCTTCAACTTGCTGCAGCAGCTTGGTCCGTTCTGGACTTCTCACAGGAGATCGTACCCACTCACCAAAGTTCCACCAGGGTGAGGAGAGGGAATGAAAGAGGAAACATTCTCCCTCTTCCAAGTCAGAGAACCATCAAATCATTTTAAAGCTGCTGTTTTAAGGGTGATAAAGTCGCACGGTGTTGCTTTAATTGAACCAAAAGGTGACAACAATACACACAATCAATATGTGAATTAAAGATGGAAGGAGGAAAATATAAAGCATGACAGACACGAAGAATAAATAATATTTTTGCTGTCAAATAGCAGCAGAGATTTCACTCTCATAGCTAATTAAAATAAACTGTGAAGGAGAGAAGGAGAGAAATAATTGAACATTTATCTGAAATAAAAGACGTGAGTCACAGAGTGTAAAACCGTCAGTAAGATGTGGTGAGTGTGGACGCGCTGTGGGGCTGTAAGTTTATAATAAGCCACTGTGTGACCTACATTTGATGAATGTTGTGTGTCTGAATGGAAGCTTCCAGTCATATAATTATTCTGTCACATCTTCCATGTGCTTGTGTCTCCTGGTTTGTGTTGTGCTCGTGTGTGTTTCTAAAATTGTACGACTCTGTGCTATAATTATGTCGTCCTCTCACTTGTTTCTAGACTTGTGGCATCTGATATAATCCTGCATGAGTGAAACTCTTCTGTACGACGGAGTGTTAGGCCCATATAGAGGAACAATTCAAGAGATTTCACGAATAATTTTGGAATATTACAAAAATACTGTAATGATTGAGAAGGAAGACGTGATGTTATGAGAAAAAAGTTGAAATTTGATGAAAAAAAGTTGTATTTTATAACAACAAAGATCCAAAGGTCTAAAAAGTCCTAATTGATAAGAAAGTCAAGCTTAAAGTGAAATCTTCTTGAGGAAAAAATGTGTAATATTACATGAGAATTATTTTAATGTTTTAATAATTTTATTTAATAGATCTAGAATTTACAAGAGAAAAATCTTACTTGAGAAGAGCATTTCCACAGAAAAGACGATTCTCAGTTCTCTGGTTCTTTCTTTGGAATAGACATTTTTTGCACAATATTTTGAATTTCCTGTTACACATGGTTCTGATAACCCCAAAAGATAAACTAGCTCCTTATTTGTGAATTCTACACGCTCCACATTCCTCATTCAACTGCAGACAGCAGGCCGATCTTCTGATCATCTCCCTCTAACATAACCTTAAAAAATATGTTGTTCTCGTAAAATTACCACTTTATTCTAAAAATCTTGTTGTTGTTTGTTCTAAGTGGCTCTAATAGTCCGTCTTACTTTTTCTCAGCTTGGGAAGTGAGTGTTAAATATCAGTGTTGTGTGCTCTTGTGTGTTTGTGTGCAGAACGTAGACATCCGCAGACCGCTGCAGCCGCAGGGTCACGACCTCCCTCCATACCCTGTGAGCCCAACCTTCCCTCCTCCGATCGACGATCCAGGAAATGATCCACAGCCCCCTCCCTCTGACCCGACATCGCACCCTGCTGTTCAACCAGCGCCGTTTAACCCCACACCCGTTGAGCCCGTGCCCTTTGACCCCTCAGTGGTGGTTAACCCGCTCACCTCCTCCTCCAGCGAGTCGTCTGAAGGGTTGGTCAACCAGCAACGACAACCACCACCAGCTCCTGAGCTGTTCGATTCCTCCTCTGAAGAGGTCGGAGGCCCTCTGGCGCTGCGTCCGCCGTTTAGCTTCCACTACCAGAGGCGTGACCGCAAGAGACGCCAGGCCTTGATGGAAACTTCAACCACTCACAGCCCCGTCTTCCTGTCTGATTTCCCCAGTGGCCTCTCTCCCTTCCGCTCCTGTCCTGGTCCCGCTCGATACACCACAGTTTAACCAAAGCTGCTTAGGAAACCATTTGTTCATCTTTAATTTATCCACGGAGACGGTGCAGCGATAAACTGCTCCCCGTCACTGCAGGCCGGTAATAATTTTTGGTAATGAGACGAATGCTAGCTCTTTTTTATCCGTGGCCCTGAAATGACCTCTCTGCTACAAATGGTACAATGCAGAGAAAACAGCCACGACTTAAAACACACGTGTTAGAAAATGGCTTCAAATAGTTGAACGATTTGAGTAAATCATGGTTTTAAAGAACTTCCATGTTTAAACTGAAAGTCTGATACTTACAAGAGTCTTGAGTCCTTTATTTTTGAAAAAGGGGGATAAACTATATTACCATAAATCTTTCACAAATGAGATGGTTTCCTATACTTTTGTGTGTTTTATATATTTTTAAATGGAGTATATTTTGTAAACTTCTTCTGTACTGTGAGGGAGAACAGACATTTTAAAAGGAAAGAACAGAAGCATAAATAAAAACATAGTGTTGTACTAAACTCTCTTCATTTTTGTCTGTGAAATGTTTTTTCAAGGTAAGAAATGAAATCAATCAATCAAAGTCCAGAAATCTGAAAACAAATTTGACCAAAACTCCTCAGAAAGAGAAAATAAGGATGTTAATTTCTACAAACATTTTATTGATCTTGTTTCAGATTTAAAGGAAAATTCTGGTATATCACTGTACAAACTGCAGTTGTGGCCATTACACTGAGGTAAGTACATCTTCCCCTCTGCAATCATTACAGAGAAAGAGAACTTAAGCACTTGGCCGGAGAAGTTCAGTGAAAGTCTGGGTTTATTATCGGACTCTTCACCCGAGCTGAGACGATGCCAAACTGCATTGAAGTAAAAGACAAAGTGCAAACATTTGAAGCTTTAAAAGCTCACAGAGACTCAGAGTGAGCTTTGGTCAGCAAAGCAACTGGAGCAATTAGCAAGAGCGGAGCGAGAGGGAGGAGAATGAGAAAAGGAGCCATTTGTTATGTGGCTCTGGAGTGTCACACATCAGAGGATGAAACGTGGTGGAGATGAAGCAAACTGATCAAGATGCAGCAGTTTGTGTTGATTTAAAGGACGAGTCAAACAGCAGAGTTCACATTCCAGAACAGATGGTGACAGAGATGAGTGAAACAGGGCGGAAATATCCGTCCTCTGGCAAAATGGAAGATGCTTTACATTCATATTCTGCTCAGATCCACTGCTCCATCGTACGCTGGAAGGTTCCTGGGGTGCGTTGGTAAAAAAATTCAGGGGTCACTGGGGCCCAAGAAAATAGTAACAGTTAACTTTATTGATCCCACGCTGGAGAAATTCACTTGCTACTGTAGAAAAACAAAATAAGAATGAAAACAGGCAATAAAAAATAAAAGTCGGAGAGAATATGTAGATAATAATCTTTTACTACAGAATATTAAGGGTAGAGACATTTTTTCAAATGTATTTTTACATTAATTCCCTTTTGATAATAGTTATAATATTATAATAATAACACCGTAAATATGCCAGAGTTAACAAAGATACCTGAGTCTGTCGTCCCTGGCCCGGTGTGAAGAAGTCAAATAACAACTTACAAGTTTAAAACTGTTATCATGATGGATAACAACAATTAAATAAAGACTCAATTAATCTATTTATGTGTTGTTGTTGTTTTGTCTGTGTATAATGTTTATTCTGTGTACATAGTTTTGTGGTTCAAACTTCCATGGATTCTTTGTGCAGCATCTGATCATTCTCATTATTATTATTGTTGTTGATGTTGTTGTTGTTACCTCGAGTTTCCATCTAGATGTAGATGTTCTGTTGTAAAGAAAGTTTGGCTCACTTGTCAAAGCAGTAGCACAGAACCACTGCAGGCGGCAGGGGGCGTTAGAGGCCCTGAAAGGAAACTGACACGTCTTCTCCGTAGAAAATTCCCCACGTGTTCCTGAATGTGTCACAATCACGAATCATTATAAACCTTCCACTTCACCCCCCCCCCCCCCCCCCCCCTACCTCCCTCCCTCCCTCCCTCCCTCCCTCCCTCCCTCCCCACCCCGCCCATCAAAACGTCACATTTAACACCTCCCTTTTACTAACCATTGGTGTTGAAGTTCATTAGTGTCCAGATTTCCTACGGGCCGTGAAGGCAGCAGCAGCAGCAGTTTAATTGGAGTCAGAGCTCGAGGATTCTTCAGAGAGATTTTAAACCCGGAGACAATGGAGTCATCCTCCTCCTGCTCCTCCTGCTCCTCCTGAGCAGCAGCACGGGTCAGCCTCTGGAGTCTAGTTAGGAGCACTTCTCTTGTTTCCCGGAGCTGGAGTCATGTCTGTGCTGGATTCTTCTCTGTGAGGTAGGTGGGATCATAATCACCTGGAACGTTTTTCGAGTCTGTTCGCTTGTTTTTCGTCTCCTCTGCTTTTGTTTTACTCCCAAACTTTCTGAACACGTTTCGGTTTTATTGCCAAACACTTCTCTGTCAAATGCTCCAAACGTCTCCTCGTCTACTCCACCGTTGAATCCAGACAGTGAAACGTGTGATGACATGTTCACACCAAAGTTGAGTCACCTCCAGACTCCTGCAGAGAGATTTTCCAAACAGTCATCATGACCGAGGCTGTGTCACCGACAGGCTTCTCTGCAAATAAACCCAAACTCTGCAGCTTCTTGGTTTTCTGGATCGTTCTGCTCACAGGACTCGAACAAACACAGAAGAGTAAAAGGACACATTTAAATTAGGGTTTAAAACACTTACAGCAAGAGTAGTTCAAGAGAATAACACATATTTCTCTAGTCTTGGTAGAATGCAATGTTGGTTCTCCATGTCCTAACCACCAGGAGGTTGAAAGACACATTTTAATATGATTTTAGAACAAACCATGTGCAGCTCTGAGGTGATTAAAAGTGCTTTCAAAGGCAATTCAGAGAATAAACATTAAACTAATATAAAGACAGATTTAAATAGGGTTTAAAACTGTAGAGATACATAGAATAAAGCAGTTAAAACAAGAGTAGTGCAAGATACGAGTAAATATTTCCAAGTTAATTGTGATCAAATGCGGTGAGGAACTTAAAAAGCAATTACAAATAACTAAGACTTGCAGCAGGTCTCCTGTTTTCTGGGAGTTAGTTCCAGATGTGTGGTGCACGCTGCTTCTCCACGTCCTTATTTTCCATTAAAGAATCCAAACAACAGGATCTTTGTACTCACAGTACACAAACTTGTGAACCAGTAAAGTAACTCAGTGTGTGTGTCAAAGTGTTTTAAGAAAATAAACACTAAAAATGAAAACAAGAGTTGAGCAACACACAAATAAATATAAGTTTATTTCAATAAAGGCCTGATTTAAAATAACCGAGAGTTGGAGCAGGTCTCGTGTTTTCTGGAGTTCGTTCCAGATGTGTGGTGCTTCTCCGTCTTTAGCTCTGACTCTGTGGACAGTGAGCAGACCTGTCCCAGACGACCTCAGATTAGAAATGTGCTTTTTCCACTAAACCACTTGCTAAACCTGGTAGTTAGTTTAAATACGCTCTCAGTATAAATACGTTTGATTCTTATATAAGGTTCAGATTGGTCATAACGGTACTACTTCTTCTAGACAATAGTTAGAGCACAGTTTCAGTGCTGCAGCTCAGTTTTCCTGTTAAATCTGCTCCTCTGGCTCCTTTTTCCCCCCTGCAGGGTTCGAGTTGAGTCTCTAATGATGGTTTCTCTTAATCTCTCTTCAAAAGAAAATATAACTGTCACTTCAGACTGCGTCACTTAATTGAAGAGGGACTGTTTGGGCGTATTCATATTGAAATGCTTATGGTTGAAGAGGCCACATTAGGCCTTTTTATTATAACAGTATGTGAAGCAGAAACTCAAATAACCTCCACAGAGAAGTTTGTGGTACATTTATATATTTGCTGTAGTTTACATAGACGAGAGCTCAAAGTACTTCAAGAGGAGCAATGCTGCAAGGTGAAAACTATATGTTTGCTCAGAGCAGGACGACGCTGCGTCAGGTGTTTTGGGGAAAACAGAAATCCAATTAAAATATTAGTCTTACGTGAAAAGTGTGCACTCTCACACCTGTGGGTTCCTGATTTCTTTACACAATCTGCACACTCCCTCCCAACATCTCATTGGTCGACACCCGGAATGAATAGAATATTTAATTATAGGAAAATTTGTTAAAAAACATATTTTTCATTTTGCTTTTCCACCACCCACGTCTCAAACACCACTGGGGGGGGGGGGGGGGGGGGGATAATGAAAAACATGCTGACAGGTCAACAAGAGAAGTTATTTTATAAAGAGCGAGTCTCAGGATGTAGGTCATTATGAACATGGTGGGATTGTTCCCAGACGTTGTGGTTCCTGCATCAGAAGCAGCTGCACCCTTTCTCTGCTCTGCTCCGTCTGTGGAGTTAACGAAGGATGATGCAGTCAACACAGAAAAAGAAATCATGTAGTCAGCTGAAGGTTTGGAGCCAGAAAGCTGTTGGTCGGTGAGAGGGATCGCAGGAGGATGAAGACCTGTGGGTTGGAGACGATCCAGCCAGTGGAAAGAAATGAGAAGAAGAGATCAAATCAAACATCACAGTGGAAACGTGATCAACGAAGTGGATCGATGTTTCTCTCGCTTATTAAATCTCCAAGTGTGTAAGATTTAGGTGAAAGGAAACTATTGGCAGCAATTTAATGTAGAATAATCCTCATGATGTTTTCACTAGTTCATTTCATCTAAATTGTATGAACTGTAGTTTTCTTTACTCCAGAAAAGACCGTTTATATTTAAATACTTTATCTTTACATGGAGGGGACCCTCTCTACAGAGGCCGCCGTGTTTTTGTACATTAGTCCAGACTGAACAAACTAAACACCTTTTGAGTTTTTATGAAAACTGAAGCTACCACAGTTTCTTTTTCATGTTTGGAAGGAGAGGGTGAGGTGAGGGGTGTTCAGCTGCAACATGCAACTTCAACACTAGATATCACAAAATTCTACACACTGCACCTTTAAAACATCCCTGTGTTCTGGAGCTTTTCTGGAAGCTGGTGGGAGGAGAACTCAGGCAGCAGCTGAAGAGTTTAACGTAGACCTGATGCATGAAGGAGACCAGAGGGTGGAACAATATTCAAACGACAGTCTGAAGATGTCTCCCACTGCATCCCAGTATATCCTCCTCTACTTGTGTCACCCGTTCCAACGGCACATCCATGAATGGTTAGAATTACTGTCCCTCTCCATGTCACATGACGGTGTTCGCACCCTGTTGGGTAGTTAAGTTTAAATATGCATTCATAAGTCCTCGCGTCTTGGCAAAAATCCAACAGAGACAAGTTGGTGCCCCTGTGTCTGGGGCGTCTCAGTTAGATATGAAAGTCTCTCAGCGTAGACAATACAACTTACTGCTGGGTGGTACTTTATCTAAAAGCTGACCTTGGGTACTGAGAGAGAGAAGAGAGTATCTGTGGAACTAGACAGGCACTGTTCTCTTAACGGTGGACAGATATAATGTGGAATATACACCACGTACATGGAGGAGACTAAGGAAAATCAGCAAAGATTCACATTTTATAAAATGAAACAGGTGAATTTGATATATTCTTGTTGCTAAAATGTTTATTATTTGAATTGTTGCCAGTTCAATATTTCTCAATTTAATTAAATTGTTTTTAATAAGATATATTTCACCTTGTTGTATTACTGACAAGATGTACAGCAGCTTGATTTGCAGTTGAAAGTTCCAGACCTGTAGAATAGTGATGATTCACAACAGCTTTCTCTCAAAACCACTTAAAATTCACTGAACACATGACGGAGTAGTCGTTGAGTGTTTACTCCTGCTCCCAGCTCCAGTTTCAAGATAAGACGGGGGTCAGAGAAAGTGTGGCGGTTGAATCCTCTCATTGTTCAATGGAATTAATGCGTGGCAGCGTTCAGTCTCTCCAGAGGACGTCTCCTCTTCTTCATTCTTGTTTTCCCTGCAGCTCGGTAGCTGACAGGGATCCATCATGTTGTATCTCCCGGGCTGACTGTCATGTTTGTGTCTCTGCACCGTGCACGCGACAGGGAGCAGGTGCTTCATGTCCGCCAGAGGTAGGCTGTGTGTTCAGTGTGTGAGGTGTAGCATGAAGGATAACGTAGCGTCGCTCGAAACTTTGTCATCATGAAATTCCTATTCCGATACCGTCCGACCAAGTTTGTGTATCGGCCGATGCTCATTAAGTAAAATGTTGTCAAGATTTTAAAAAAGAATTCGTTAGAATGATTATTATTGTTTTCTCGCCCAGTGCGACCTTATAGTATTTGATATGTTTGAAATATTTCATCAGTGTAGTTATTATCACACAACCAAGGAAGGAGGAAGGAAAGTAAATTGGCAACTACATGTATTTTGATCAGTAATAGTGAACAGAGGACATTTTTAAGCCAGAATGTCCTAATTATTGTCTCGAGCCTCAGTTGTGAATGTTTGCTCGTCCTAAACGTTCTTTTTGGATCAATAAAGTTATTTGTTTGAGTTGTTAACTTAACTTCTGCTTCGCCTTTAACATCTGAATCTGCCAACTTGGGCTTTGGAACATTTAAAAAAAAACAAACATTTATTTTGTGAAAGGAAACTGTTCTGTTCTGTTTCACTATGTGTGTCAGTAACATGACACCTCATTGGCTCACACGTGAATGATGCTGAGGTGGCGGCAGGAGGTCCCCCTCTCACCGCAGTGTAAATATTTCATGACACGACTGAAACAACTGTGAGAATAAAAAGACCTGACACTCAGAATGATCCACTAAGTGATTGCTTCCTTTTTCCGATACAGCTCTTTGCACATTACCGTCACATTTTCAAACGTTCCTTCAAGTTTTTGTGTAAGTGTTGACATGACTCCACCAGGTATGTATATTTTTAGAAAGCCTGTGAGGTTGAGTGGGTAGAGTTGACAAATTGCAGCACCCTGTAGTAATTTGAGATATTGCAAACAAGCCTCGTCAAGTCGATGTTTACCACTGGCATACTTTCCTCTGAAGGAATTACTCGCTCTGCGTACACCTGCCTGCAGGTCACTGACACAATCTGATAACCAGATACCTGCTGGTCCAGTCTTGAGCACTAAAATCCTCTCTGAATAAAGGGAACTTGGCAGGAGCACGTGAGAAATACATTTTGGTGCCAAACCACAAACGAAACTTTTGACTGGCTCATGCAAATGTTTTCAGAAATCACATGTTTTGCATTTTAACTCGCCTTAAACTCCCCCGGTGTCATGGAGGGTGTACTTTAGAGTGTACGTTAGATTTGGGTCACTCCCAACATTTGGCCTATTTATACAACAGCTGACCTGGCTTTTGGTCAATCGAGGTGGCAGCTTTAATGTCACATGTACCCGTAGTGAGCCAACGCATTGTTTCTTCCCATAGAGGACACTTTGACCAGACTTAATTCACGCAAGTGGATTTCTCTGGATTGGCTGCAGCTGATTTACTATAAGCTGTGGAGAAGGAGAGGATGCTGGTTTGGTGTGAATTTATTTCTTATTTTAAAACCTCATCATATCACCGCTGTGTGATTTACCCTCAGGAACTATCCAGAATTTATTAAATCCACGAATTATTAACTCATCTTATCAAAACACATTAAATGATGCAGGTAGATTTTGATCTTTTTTTAAGGAGAGAAATATTTTCATTAAAACAAGTTTCCCTCCAGGCCGCCTGCCACCAACTGATTATTTGATGGAGTGTTAGGCAAATAGCCTTAGAGTCTATCGGAGCCACTTAAAGTGACAGTAATTACCATTGATGTCTGACTTAATTGGAAGTGACACCCACCATCAGGTGGCTCGGAAATCTGTTCCCAGCGGCTGAGAGGGGGAGAAATAACAACACTTGGCCGAACATGCTAACCTCGCTAACCTCGCCTACGTCTCTGACCACTCTCTCTGTTCATATCTGCTCGCTAACGACCTGGTGTTAATCTGCGCTCGTCCAAACAAAACGTCTCTCTCACCCCGGCACCCGACCGCGAAGGTCGACGTGAACGCTGAGCGGATTAGAGCCCTTTTATTTTGCTCTTGCCACAAGTCAGCAGGGGGCTCAGGAGAAGTCGGCAGATCAATGGGAGCCGCGTTGTCTTTATTCTCCTGAGATAGTGGACACAGCGGCCACGTGCGTTATGTGTGTCCACACGAAGGAGGAGAAGCTGAAGGACGTTGAGCTGAAAGAGCTGCGTTTGCTCCACATCGAGAGGCCTGAAATGTCCGTCGTGTCAAACTGTCTCGAGTGCATCAGAATGGGGAGAGGCAGCAGGTACGTGAGTGAGGCCTGGGTGTTAGTTAGTGAATCTTCTTCTTCGATGTCAGGAAGCATCTTAATCAAGACACTTTGTTTCAATCTTTTAAAAGGCTTAAGTCTTAAGTCCCGTGCTTTTTGACATGCTCTCATACTTCAATTAAAAAAGCTTTGGGCTGCGAGAGCACACACTTGAACATTTGTATCACCACGAAGGAGGCGATGTGTTCGACTCTGTTTGTTTGTTTGATTGTCAGCAGACATTTTTCACTTTCTTAAAGAATACATGATTGTTACTTGTTTGGTTGTTTTTACATTTCCGCACATTTCCCAGGGAATAATTCATGGTCTTCATAAAGAATCAGCTGCAGGAGTCTTAACTGTGTGTGTAATTTGGTGAAGACTTTAATTAAGGAGGCTTTTTTCTGCTGGATCGGCACGAAGGGGCGGATCCGAAACTCTCCATCACGTTCCTTAACTTTGCATGATGGGACTCGTGGCGGAGTTAGGCACGCTACTTCCAGTTGAATTACATAGAGTTAGTTTGAACCATGTTTCTGAACTCTCTCCAACAACTTGTACTTTTATAAGAGGAGCAGCTGAGATAAATACTTTGCTCTTTGCCACCAATCTGTGTAAATGAAAATGAGGAAGCTTGTTCATATTGAAAGCGGACGGAATAACAGATTCCTGCAAATACTACTTTGTTTTTGTCATTCTGTGGGAGGGGCAGACCTTAACGCAACCTTTAACCAGCAATTACTCAAAGCTTTGGTTTCGGTTTTTGGGGGAATTCAGGAGACAGACTGAGAGGAAGTGGTGACTGTCTGGGAAACACAGCCATTAATCTGTGATTATTGAAATGAAAATAAAATGTTGGCAAATATAGTTCAATATCTCTAAAACCAAAATTATTATTTTAAAAATAGAGTAGAGATTGAATTCTGTGAACTTACAGGTCTGAATCATAGACTGTTTATGGAAGATAGGTCTCTGCCTCCTCTCACTACCCAGAAATGAAGCAATAATATCTCGGTTACGAAAGCTGCCATCTTGAACATTTGGAGCTAGAGTCTGTGCAACAGCAATCGGGGGCTGAGCTGCAATAGGAAGGTTCCACTGATGCACTCGCTCGACAAATCACGAGTCAGTGGTCTGAGAACAGAGAAGGAGGGTGTTGTTATTCTAAATTTAAGATCCCACAGTTAAAGTTAAGTACCCTAAGTATTAAATAGATTTATCAGGAATCATTTCTCCGTCACAGATCCTGTAGACGATGAATCCATGTCTGGATTTGTTTAACTGTCTCGTGATGTAATGTTTCACGCAAATTTGTTTCAATACCGCTGGTTTGACGCTGACAAAGAGGGATGATCTTATTTCCCCCAGAAGGGTGTGGAGCTTCTTACCACAGACACATCTGAGTTTACTTAGTGTTCATGGTTAAAAGTAAAGCACACGCTTTCATTGCAGGGTATATGTGGAGTTTTTAGGTCCGAGCGCTCACAACGCGCAGGAAATGCTCCGTCTTATTTTGGATTTTTTATAGTTCTTGTCTGGACTTGACGTGTGTGTGTTACAGTTGTGTTTTCTGAGCATTATACACGAAAACCACTGTCGATTTTTTTTGTAATTTTAGGATGAAACGTCTCCAAAATGAGAATGAATGTCGTTAAAATAATTACACGATACATTGATTACTGACTTAAGAAGTAATTTAGCCAAACCTCTGGTGGAGTTTTTATTAGACAAATTAAAGACATTTAAAGACACGACAAGAAACGGGGAACGGCATTTAATGGACCAGATGATAAAATAATTGGTACGTTTAATTGTTAATGAAAACAGTCAGTTAGAGTAGAGGTCTGCTAAAGACTTGTTGCTTAGACAAATGGCCACATGAATAGAAGTTCTCCAACTGTTTCAGCTCACATGCTGTTTCCCTGTGCAGCTGCATTAACAGAGCGACAGGCCCTTCCTGTGTGTGAACTCATGGAGAAGTTTAATTTAGCTGCATTTGAAAGCCAAATCTGCACCGAGGCACATTTATAATTCTCCTGATTTAAAAAAAAAAAAAAGAGTTAGAGATTAGAGTTCACCATCACTTGACCTCTCACAGAGATCCCACTTTCCTGCAGGATGGAGTCGTCATGTCTGGACCTGGCTCTGGAGGGGGAGCGTCTCTGTAAGACTGGTGACTATCGTGCCGGCGTGTCTTTCTTCGAGTCGGCCATCCAGGTCGGAACCGAGGACCTTCAAATCCTCAGCGCCATCTACAGCCAGCTGGGAAATGCCTACTTTCACCTACAGGAGTATAACAAAGCCCTGGAGTACCATCAGCATGACCTCACGCTCACCAGGTAAATCATTTCACAGTTTCGATTGTAACTTGCTCAGAAACCAAATCCTCCTTTTCTACGCCTCCGTCCATTGTTTTAAACACAGTATGTCAAGAACGCCTTGAGGGAATCCGTTCAAATTTGGTTCAAACATTAACCGGGACTCACTGATTAACTGATTTGGGAGGTCAAAGGTCACAGTGGTCTCTGTGTGACATTAGATTGGCTACAGTACCTCTGTTTTTTTGTTTTGTGGGTTCATGCTCATAATCTAAATGTGCCTCCAACGCAATTAATTAAAGATTCATCTCAAACAATATTCCGAACAGATTTTAAAACTTTTTTTAATCACGACCCCCCCCCCCCCCCTCCGTGATTAAATTGCTCAACGCGACTCCACAATATTTCTGCCTGCAGATGCAAATTACTTTCTTGCCTCTTGTGTTTTCGCACTAACACACTCCAGTAATCCTCCAATATTCCTGTCTAATTATTTCCTAATGTTTTTCTTTTTTTTTTTTTCATGGAATCCCAGAACCATTGGAGATGAACTTGGCGAGGCCAAAGCCAGCGGTAACCTTGGGAACACATTAAAACTTTTAGGACGTTATGAGGAAGCTGTGGTTTGTTGCCAGCGACATTTGGAAATTACGAAGGCCATATATGATAAGGTGGGTTGTATTGCTATTATATTATATTGAATTACATTTAATCTTAGAAAACTGAGAATTAATGATTTTACACTTTTTACAAATTTCAGTCTGTGGCTCACTTGCTTTGAATCAATGTATATGAATCTGTTAAACCACATAACATTCCCCACGGCCACAAAACTCTACATATGTGTAAGATGACAGCCGAGCCTCGGCATACCAACATCTAGAATAGTTTTCCAGCCCCTCGATGCAAACGAGCAGGTCTGGTGTCTGTCGGTGTATTTTAAGTATGTAATTACAACTGTGGTCAGTGTGGTTTCCATCTATGAAAACCTGGTGTGCGTGCTGTAGGTTGGGCAGGCTCGGGCGCTGTATAATTTCGGGAACGTTTACCACGCCAAGGGGAAGAGCATCTGCTGGACTGGAGCTGAGCCAGGAGAGTTCCCAGAGGAGGCCAGGATCGCGCTGAGGAAAGCTGCACAGTACTACGAGTGAGTTCATACCAGTGTTTACTTCTAAACGTTGAGTATGTTGGTTTGTTTTTATTTGGGAAGCCCTTAGGTTTGCGAAGTGGTCCGTTATCATGCAGGATGTACCCGTCTCCCGCTTATCAGGGCTGACAGGAGTTGAACTGTGTGGAAACCCACCATGATGTGTCCCAGTGGTTTGTGAAATGCCGTGGTCAGCAATATCTTGGTTTTCTTTTTAAAACTGAAGAAACCATATTCGGAGGAGGATTCAGGCATTTCTGATGATGATATATTGATACCAATATGTCTGTGAAAGGCTCAGATCGGCAAAATTGTGAATCGTTCAGGCTCTAACAGTTTGGTGTCTTTGGAAAATCGTGCTGACAATGTTGACATGTTAACGTCAACACAACACCTCTTTTCTCCCCACAAAGAGCGAACCTGTGCCTGGTGAAGGGGTTGGGCGATCGAGCAGCCCAGGGTCGAACCTATGGGAACCTTGGAAATACTTATTATCTGCTGGGTGACTTTGAAAATGCAGTGGCTGCACATGAAAAGGTGGGCGGCTGACGTCTCATGATTAAAAAATAAGATTTAGTTTTATAATCTTGTTCCCTCTCGTGGCCGTGGCAGCTGAGTGTCCTGTCGTGTTTAACACCTGAACTAAATAACATGCAACTTCTGTTTTTCATGTTTGGCAGCGGCTGCTCGTCGCTAAAGAGTTTGGGGATAAGTCTGCTGAGAGGAGGGCCCATTGTAACCTCGGCAACGCCCACATATTCCTCAGTCAGTTTGAAGTGGCGGCTGCTCACTACAAGTGAGTCTCCCTTATCTCATGGTGGTTATTTGGAGATGAGTTTTCTTTGTACGGTAAAAAACTTTGTTGATGTGCAAGAACATTTACTTTGCATTTATCCATTAATCCTTTGAAGAGTTTTGTTCGAAACAATTTACTGCAAATCATTTTGTAACTATACTGCTTTAAAATACTTATTAGAAATAAACTTGAAATTACTGCTTTGGTTACACAAATGAGACAAATAAAGTTTTTGAATACAATGCAGTCATTTAAAAACCCCTAGTCGCTCACAACCACTAACTCATTAAGATTTTAATCCCTTCACTCAGGCCCCTGGAAAGAGACACAGAGCAGATAACTATCATTCCTCTGCACCCACCCTCGACATTCTTTGACCTTCCTCCTCCTCTGTTCTGCCCTCAGGAGAACGCTGCAGCTGGCCAGGCTTCTGAAGGACCGAGCCGTGGAGGCCCAGGCCTGTTACAGTCTGGGCAACACCTACACGCTGCTGCAGGACTTTGAGAGAGCCATTGATTACCACCTCAAACATCTGGTCATCGCTCAGGACCTCAACGACAGGTATCTGCTGTAAAGAGAGCTGCTTTCCTGCTAAATTTGCCTTTTCAGGAATAATGGGCGTGTGCAGTTTGAATGTGGCTGGACCCTGAACTAAGCATTTTCTGAAACGTGGGGTCGATACTGTTAAACACACAAGACACTGAAAAGCAGATAAAGTCACAAGGAAACCACTGACGGAATTTAATGTTGTTGGAAAAACAATTAAGAATTAGTCATTAAAACAAGACTTTCTTTTTACTAAATTTTGATTAACCCCAACATTGAAACGCTGCCCACAGCCAGCAGATATGGTCAGTTATGATCTAAGTACAAGATAAAGAGATGAAAGTCAACACAACAACAACAACACAGTTGAAGTCATTATACAAAGGCTCCTCCTTTACTACAGATCTGCTAACAAAGCATTCCTCAAATATCTAGTGTTGGTGCAGTTCTTTTTAGTATCAGGAAAAGGAAGCAGGATTATTTTTACTATAAACTTGCACAGCTTTTTTTATTGTCATGTAAAATGCATTTATTTATGGGCATTTACATTCAAGCCCATTCATTCTCTCACTAAATCAGTCTAATAGATTTGATCTAATCTATTGCCTAAACTTACTAAATGATTTACCCATTTATTATTATTATAACATATTTAGCATGTTCTTGAACCAAATAGTATTAAAATCTATTACTTTTAGAGAAATGAACTTTTGAAAACACAATTGTGTACATGTTATTAAATATTATATATATATATATATATATATATATATATATATATATATATATATATATTAAATATTTTCTTGCTTGGAGAACTTGTTTAAATATATGTGTATGTGTGTATATATATATATACATATACATATATTCTAAAAAATAAGGAAGAAAGCCAAATTCTTTGTGGTAGTAGGACTCTCCCTCTCTTCCTCCCTTTTCTCTTTATACATTGATATAATAGGTAGAACAGGGGGAGAGTTCTTTGAAAACATGAGTGTACTCTGACAAATATTGATGTGGCATTTTGATCATTGTGAAATTTGTGATTGTGCTACATAACAGTTTGAGGAACGTCCTCCCAGTTCTTGCGAAATCCCTGTTGACTCTGCTGAACCAGTTTTCCTGTGTGTGTCACTGCAGAGTTGGTGAAGGAAGAGCGTACTGGAGTCTAGGAAATGCCCACACCGCCCTGGGGAATCATGAGCAAGCCATGTACTTTGCTGAGAAACATCTGGAAATTGCCAAAGAGGTGAATGTTTACTGTTTCACCTCCTCCCTGTCAGACCACAGCCCCATCTACTGGTTGAATGCAGCAATAACGCTTGAGACTCTGAATTCAGCTGCTATGTGTATACATGCATTAATATTTATTACGGAGAGAGAAGTGACAAAACCAGTGCAGAAAGATTTACACTTATGATTTTTCTTTGTTGTGGACTCGTGTAGACCGGAGACAAAAGTGGCGAGGTCACAGCCAGGATGAACCTGTCGGACCTGCGGCTGGTTGTAGGCCTGAAGTCCACCTCTAACATCCATCCCAACATCTTCCGCAACACAAATATGAATAACTCACCTCTGCCAGTGAGCTACCAGGGTAACACAAACTTCACAGGTAGGTTACCAGTCCTCAGAATAAAGTAACAGACAAATCCTTTTAGGAACGTGTCAAAATAAAACATTACACTTGTGAATCTGTGCAATTTTATCAGCGAAATGCTCGTTTGTTTTTAAATCGCTGCAAAACTGTAGCTGTGAACGTGCTGTGTAAAATGTTCCTGATGAATTTTCCATCTTGTCTCAGGGATGATGTCTCCGTTAAGGGAGAGAGGAAGTGCAGAGAACCTGAAGCTGAGTCCGAGTCCTGACAAAAATCAACCTGCAGACTCACCAGCACAGCCAGTACGTTACTGTGTCGATTTACTGCACAAGGCAGAAACACACATGATGTCAAGTGTCTAATGTTTTCTTACTCAGTGGATGTTTCATCAAAATGATTTCAAAACCTCTTGACTTAATTAGATGCTTCACCAATTTACTTTGCACGTGCAAATCCAAAACTGCCCCACTGTAAACTGTCTGTGAGCTCTGCTCCACTTGGCTTTAAAGTTATTTCCTTATTTTTCTAATATTGTTCATTATAATGACAACAGTTGTTTAGTTTGATGCTTATTCATAGTTGTAAAAGTGATTGAAATGTTCAGCAGCTTCCATGATTTTGATGCATATGCAACTCTGCAATTTATTTTCATACATTTCACAAACATCCATGAATTATTCTCTTGGCAACTTGTGAGAATCTCAAAAAATGCCTGTGTACTGTTTAAGAAAGAACAAATTATCCTGCCCATGCATGTTCTGGATTTGTGTAAGCCTGCTGACAAACAAATGTCCAGGGGCAAATTCATTTCCCTGAGAACCTGTTAAATCTTCAAGGGTAACATGAGAGAACAAAAGACCTGTGACACTTAATTATCTCTCTGTGTGCACCTTGACTGTACAGGGCTTGGAGGAGGACACGTTACCCAGCTCTTCAAAAAACAACACAATCAAAGCTTCCACTAAACTCTTCCTCTTCCATCGGCTGAAAAGCAAGAAGCACAAGAGCAACAAATCACCTCCTAAAGAACAACGGGAAATTCGAAGCGAGCACACAACAGCAGAGCAGGAAACACCGGTGTCCATCAAGGTATTGCTAAATGCGTTGTCCTGCCCACTCAAAACTTCCCAGGAAAAAAAAACCCACAAGAGGATTAACGATGATTCACACTGGAGTAAAAGTAAATAAGTGAGACCAGTGTTACGACTGTGGGAAGAAATAATGCTGAGTGTGTGTGGTCATTGTTTCTGACTCATGTGTTGTTCAGAGCAAAGATGAGTCAGGTTCGAAATGAATAGTTATTTTTCAGAAGCTGAACTGAGCCGTGTTCTCTGTCTGTTTTTAAGAATATTTGCAGTCATGCGAAAAGTTATTTTATTATTATTGGTCCGGATCAAACTGAACCGCGTCTTCGGATCGTTGAGAAAACACAACAGTTCGATAGTTTGGACATTTGGACCAATTGTGGGAAATCAAACCATAGAAGCACAAGTTTTTTCCTCAGATGATAAAATGTTTGAATGTCCAGAACATTCATTCGGTGCATTTGAACCGCGCCCGAACCGTCTCCATTCTAACTGAAAGAAGACACACGCCCCTCTACAAACCAGTTCATGTCAAGTGCAGGTGGATCTAGTGATTCCTGAACGTCAAACCAAAACTAACAGAGATATGAACCGTGATTCAGACTTTCAGAAAACGAGAATTAATAATCTGAATTAATCAACATCAGTGAAAGGGCTGAGACAAACATTATTGACCTTCTTGATTAGTGGTTATTTTATCAGTTATTCTTTGGTTGAATCTATTTTTAATTTGGTTCATAAAAAGTCTGAAACTGGGAAAGTTGCCCATCACACTGTCTTCAGGCATCGGTGGATGTACTTGGATTATTCAGTAGTAAAATAACAGAATCCTTGTGTCTTTGAGGATTGTGTAACGTGTCCTTACTTTGTTTTTTATTTTAATTCACACTATAGGCAGGATCGCGGGACACCATCGGAGAGGACGGCTTTTTCGACCTCCTCTCTCGTTTCCAGGGCAGCCGAATGGACGACCAAAGGTGCTGTCTACTGGATGGCCAGAGCCATCTCCCCGCCCATTCCTCTCCCTCCTCCACCCCACCCGTAGCTGAAAGGAAATGTGAGTCAGCCCCTCCTGTCTTCATCTGCGTTCACACCATCGTTCACATTTTCTGAATTAAAAAGGATCCCGTGGAAAGACGTAAAGGAAACTCTGAGACACAAAGGTCTTTTTTCTCCGTTTACTTCATGGTGTGAATGCAGCTTGTGTGTCCTTTAACATTAAATGTTGAGTATCACTCACTCCCCAGAGCTCTGAGAGCTTAAAAGCTTTCAATTGATCTTTGGACACTTTCTGTCCGATATGAAAACAAGCTTTTCAGTGCTTGTGCTCGATGGACGACTCAACTACATTTTTACAGACAATTTTCAAGGTTGAGGGAAGTGTTTGATGCTCAAAATGTGGATTTTCTGCCCAGGGTTGCCTCAAGTTTCATAAAACAAATGCAAACTTGGAACAATTGATCCATGTTGTACTTAATTCACCTCCTGCAAATCAAAAACGAAATGCAGAGTAGAGAAGTAAAACTCGCCGTTCCCTTCACAAGCCACATTTCACTTTAGTTACAACTAACCCACAGATAATAACCATCTTTGTTTCCAGCTATTTCGGCACGCGAACCACCATTGCAGGATCCTGGTCATTTCCTGGAGCTGCTGGCCAGCTCCCAGGCCCGTCGTCTGGACGACCAGCGAGTCAACCTGAGCCATTTTCCTGGCTTACGTCTCAGCACCTTCAGCCCGCCGCGTACACCCTCCACCTCCAGCGCAGAAGTCCCCACACAAGGTGATGGAATGATGGAGTTACATCAAGATTCATGTCAAGTTACGTACGTAGAGATTAATGCTTCTTTTTCTCCCCTCCCAGCCCCCACCTCCAGCACAGATACCCCTCAGACACCCTCCCTGTTCAGTCGACTCGAGGCGAGTGCTGAGCAGCCCGAGGGCGACGACGTCTTCTTCGACATGCTCGTTAAGTGCCAGGTGAGAAAAAGAAATCCATTTGGAAAAAAGTGACTATTTTTGTCTGTTTTGAAAATGGAGGATGCTTGTTTTAACTTTATTCCAATAAAAAGAGGAGCAGATACAGTTTAAGTATAATATAATTTGTTAAAATATGACCTTTCCTTAGTTTTGGCATCATGCAGAGTTTGTAATTTCCCTGTGTTGTAGTTATTTGTCAATGATGCAGATATTACGACACCAACTGTCTCTGTAGTTTGTGAGATAACGTTGCATTTCTGCTTCTTCTGTTTCTTTTCTACTCAGTGAGTTTCCCTTTGCACTTGACATTATGGTCTCAAAGTGTCGTTAAATAACATGACCCTGCAGAAACCCTGATTAAATATTTAACTTGGTCATGATGTATTGTTAGAAACTATATTCTCCCTGAACTGTGCTTCACTGTAGAAATAGTTTTTACATGTTTCCATGCTGATATGATCTAATGTGCAGCTACTGAAATACTTCAATTTTACTGGAAGTGACTTCGACTTAAGTTTTCTCCACGTCCAATCTGATAACATGGAGGAGTTCATCTTTCTGCACTGTTTCAGACCCACAGTGACCCATACTCTTGTCTCTTGCGATGTTTCAGGGGTCCAGACTTAACGACCAGAGGTGCCCTGCTCCACCTTCTGCTCAATCCTCTACATCTAAGGGCCCGACGGTTCCAGACGAGGATTTTTTCAGTCTCATCCTGCGTTCCCAGTCCAACAGGATGGAGGAGCAGCGAGTCCAGCCGCCCCCTGGCGTTACCCAAACCAAACTAGACTGACCCCATGCAGCGATTTGTGATGTTACCTCAGGACCCTTATGAAGTAACCAAGCTTTTTTTTATTGTAACCACATGACCCTTGATTCCTGCCTTTTGGAGTTGTCCTGACAACATTCACATGAGAATGCCAAGAATACAAGTGACATTATGAGGAATTAAGGTGTCAAATAACACAGAACTGGTCATTGTGACTGTGAAATCATGGGAAATGTAGCTTTTCAGGCTTTTAGGAAATACCAGGGTCAACCGTCTCTGTGCCGACTGCTTTTATCAGACACTTTGGGACCAGTGATGTCCGTCTGCTCTGGAGGCTTGCATCAAGTCGCTCGTACAAACTGTGGGTTGTTCAGTTGCTTTAAGGATATAAGCCAATCTGAAGGAATTTCTGCTTTACGATGGTGGAGCAAAGTGGAACATCATTGACCTCTCCAGCAACTCGTCACAGATGATCAAATGAAAGAACTTCTTCAGGGAAATAAAGGTTCACGTCCATCCTTACTGCTCCAGCGATGACCAGTGGAGCCATTTATAGAAGCTACTTCTGGATATTGCTTTTGAAGACTGTAACACGGACAGTTTTAATGTTTAAGGTTGTGTAAGTGGAGCATCATTGCCATGAAGTGAAATGGGATTTTTTTCTTCTATGTAACAAGATTTTACAGATGATTAACTAGTGAGGAAAAGAAATGTTATTTTAACCTTTATACTGATACGTTCTCCTGACAATGGAGAAATAAAATCTCATGAATTTACGTTACAGCTTTTATTTAACTTTGATTCATTTGCTTCAACTTACATTTTTATTGTCAGTCTATTTTTCAATTTCATATCAATATAAATAAGTGTATATACAAAGTCTTCTTCACATCACTGCATCATACAGACCAGACTAAATTATCTCAGGTCTTTTATTTTAACCTTCATGTCCACTTGCTTCAGTCTTTTGAGCTGTGGAAAATAATCACCTGAACAAACCTGGAGCAGGAAGAAAATATTTAAGACTTCCTCATTGCACATTTATCATTATTATTTCAGTATCTTCACATTAAAGGTCCGTCTAAGCCTCTGAAGTCAGCCTCTC
Organism: Paralichthys olivaceus; assembly: GCF_024713975.1. Classification (NCBI taxonomy): domain Eukaryota; kingdom Metazoa; phylum Chordata; class Actinopteri; order Pleuronectiformes; family Paralichthyidae; genus Paralichthys; species Paralichthys olivaceus. Next base: position 4,942,588 of record NC_091095.1, read on the forward strand.
CTGACGCCTCCTGCACCTGAAAGAAGCAAGTGGCTTAATGTAAGATTCTTTTAAAGATTTTTTTGTTTGTGGTTCCGAAACAGAAACTGATAAGATCACTCATTCCAGAGAAACAGGATTATCGGTGAGTGGACGTCTGATCTTACCTGTTGATGCAGCAGTTCAAGAAGCAGTCGTTTGTCTTGTTGAGTCTGTACACGCCAGAGTTTGGCAAATCTTTACACACTGACAAGAACTTCTGCAGCTCAGATGTCGGGGTTCCACTCTGCTGCTGTTGCTAAATGAATCAGACAAATTGACAATGTAGGCATAAAAATACTTCTTAAAAAATTTGCATTACAAGTATTACCCTGTAGGAGGTTCTGTTTTTACTCCTGTTGTTTCTTTGTCAGCAGGATTATGCAGAAACTACAGAACAGATTTCCACAAAGCTTCATGGAAGGATGGAACGTGGGCCAAGAAAGACGAAATTCAATTTTGTGCTGGATTCAGGAATTTCTCTTTGTTCGTGGTACGTAAATCAGTGGACAGTGGATATCTGGGTTTTCCATTTATTGTACACCGTTAACAGTCCGACTAGTTTATTTTATCACACAAGTCAAATGCTCTAACACACAAAACAAACTTCCAGTAAATGTTTAAGGTCCAGACGACAGTTTGGCTCATGTCCATTAACAGCTACTGTATCTGCATATGCTCTCCACACAGACTGTTTACCTGAGCAGCACGTCTGCTCAAACACGATTCATCAAACTAGAAACAGAAACCAAAGGCTGTCAAGCCCCAAATCTTCTCCTTCACCTATTAGTTCTGCTTATTCCCATGAACTCATTACCAACCAAGTAGAGAAATTAAATAATGAGTCTTAATACAGAGTGATTAACATTTACCTTGATTGTGTCGTAGGTGTCGGTGATGATTGTAATGAACAGGCTGAGGACCATGTAGATGAAGAGCGAGACGAAGGTGTAGAGGTAGACTCTGCTGAAAATCCACACTAGGCTGCTCTTCTGCCTCATGTTCTTAAAGGTGGGAAACATGTCGTCTCCGTTGATCAGAGAGAACAGACACTCTGACACTGTGTTTAAGGTCCGGAACTAAAACAGAAAGAGGATGTCAGAGATGTGATGATTATGTTATTTGTCCTCATGATTGCAGAGATGGGACTAAAGTGTTCTCTGGTCTGGCTTCAGTTAAGTCGTGCAAAGTTTTCTTAGTGTTGTGTAAACACTCCTCACCTTCTCGTGATATGGGCCGAGCACGATCCAGCCGCACAAACAGTAACTGAGGTAGATGATTCCAGCACAGCAGATGAAACGGATAACGTTTGGGAAAGCTGCCCTGAGTGTCAGGATGAGGATCTGAAAATAACCAGTGAACACATGGTAACAGATCTGAAAAATGCACTGAGGACGAGTATCTAGAAACCACACTGAAGATTAAATTTTCTCTTTGAGCACAGTCAAGTTAAACATGTCGTTAAAGGCTATCATCAAGAACGAGCCTTTAATAATTTCTTATGTGATGCCAAGGTACAAGACTTCATGCAGAAAATGTTACATTCTAAATCATGTTACACTGCAAAAAAAGGGAACCTTCAAAATAAGACTTGTGTTGAAATAGAGGCAGATTTATTTTGAAATACAAAAATAAGAGCAAACAGTGTTATTGTTCCTATTTGCATCATATGGGATTTGTGTGATGAGCAGTGTTGAATTAGTGCAAGGATGAACTAATCTGGTTTTACATTATACTTCCTGAAGTAGCCCATGTAGCGGATGACCCCGATCCAGACGAACATGGTGCCGGTGCCGAGAAGGATGCTGCAAATATCATAGCTTGTGAGGACCTAGAAACAAAATTGATTATCAGTCTGACTAACTGAAAATATATGCGTGTACACTGTAGACAGCAGCTTACAGAGTTAGTAAAGCAATGAAAGGCTGTAATTGACATCATGAAACTGACCATGACTCAGTCTCCTTACCTTGGTCTGGATCTCTATCTTCAGAATGGAGCCAATGATGGTGAGTGTGTCGCTGACAATGATCAGGATGTACCAACCGTTCAAAAACTCCAACTTGTCTGACATTGGGACTTTTTGATTGCAGTACAGCGAGTACTCCTGTTTAACAAAAAATAAAAAATTACAGGTCATACAAAACAGCTTTTTTAAGGAAGTTATCACTTGTGTTTTTGTTTGCATGGATGAATGATCAATGGTTACGCTTAGAGGAAGTGAATACTAGATGACAGATGAACTGCATGTTTTTTCCAGATAGTTTGTATCTGACAATTACACCTATTCTTAGGTCTGTATGATTATTACATGAGCCAACAAAAATACTCACTAACTGCAGCTGAATCCCATTAATCACCGAGCGTGTGCAGAGTGAGAAGGAGGTGACGCACGTTATGATGATGAGGCAGTCAAACAGCACGGTCAGGTAAATGCTTCTAGCAGCTGAGGGAACAGACACGTTTTAGCCCCAGGTCTTTTAGCCAAAATGAATCCCGACAATACAGATGATTCCTTAGTTTGCTCTGAAATCAAGTCTATAAACTCACATGCTCCAGTTACTTTCCATTCTCTGCATTCGTTGATGTCGACATCATTTTCCAGGTCAATCTTTATCCTGCCACTGTGAGCTTCGTTGTTGAAAGTGATCTATTAAAACACACAGACACATTTCAGGGAGGAAGGAATTTTCTTTAAAGTCTTTATCCAAATTGCTATTACCCAAATAGTTAAACATTTACTTGCCAGGCCCTTCAGTTAATATTTAACTGTGTTTATAGCAGATGTCTTGTGCGAAAACCTTAACTTTTGTACTGCTCTGATTCACGTCTAAAAATAGCTTTATTAAACAAATGCAAGGTTCACATTCTCTTGTCATTTAAACTCTGAACAGGTGAAGTGCCTGAGTAAATAATTCATAATTAAAGCAGAAACAAATGATCATATCTGCCACAGCACAAGAAAAAAAGTCTTAAGTCAAGTAACGTACGATCACGGTGAAGTCGTAGCAGTCTGGCAGCTCTCGATGTCTCACAGTCTGTAAATTTATGGCCTTGAGAACAAACGTGATCTTGACAGAGAGCATCCTGAAAGACATGGTTTCCATGAACTGACAGAAGTTCTTATTAAAAACAAAACCAAGGTAGGAAAATGTTTTTGCATTAAGAAAAAAAAAGCATAGCTTAATGCTGTGTACTGACCTTTTGAAATAAATTTCAAAATGTGGAAGCGCTTCCTGTAATGATGGATGATACATTGGATATATTTTCAGGCAATCTGTTAGACACAGAAAGAAAATGATCATGTAAAAGAACAATATTTTCAATCAACAATAAACTTAAACATTTAGTTTTCCGCACATAACTCAAACATGCATACCAGTTTGAACATGCGCATCAATTTCAAACGTGTCATTTCCAGAGTAGATGGAACCATTTTGGTAGTACTCCTGACACAGCGACAGCGGAGTGTAGACGCCACCATCTTTGTCATATTCATGATTTCCTAATGTGATGTTGTGCAGATGTCCATACTGGAAGAGACAAATTAACAATCAAGTTATGGCTTAGGGTTGTTTCAGTGAAGTGTTTTATGACAACAACTACATGACTGCATCAAGTGACATGATCAAAGTCCAATCCCGTGACAAGATGTCGCTCATCACAAGTGCTTATACTCCAGCAAATGATTTACAGTAACACCAGAACAACAGGTCGAGAGCTGCAGCATAAATAAATTGCTATCAGGAAGATTTCAGCATTCATTTACCTGTTTAATGATGAAATCGATGTGATTATACGCATCCTCTTGTCTGTAGACGGCATACGAATCCATGCCTCCATCAACGTAATCTTTCAAGAAAAGGTGTTTGAAAGTCATCAGATTTTCCTCCTTGAACGTGACAACCATCTGGTTACTGAGTCCAAAAGACACCAACTGTGAGAAATGGGAAAAGACATTTGCTCATATCCGGGAGGTGAGACATTAAAAGGTAACATCTGTTCGGCTCACGTCTGAGACGACTTACCTGGATGGTAATAATAGCAATTTTAATGATCTGGAGTACGAGCTTCCATGGCTTTCTTCCACGAGCATGATACTTCTCACAGGGGTTCATGAAGTAGAATTTGATCTTCCTTCTGAGACACTCCACACTTTCCAGCTCCTCCAGACACTGATGCTGCTGCTCTTCCCATGCAGCGGCGGCATTAGTTTCATATGCATCATACAAGTCACTGGACTCCTCCATATCTGAAACAAATGTTATGTGTGTGAAGAGATTATTGAAACATGGGGAAGTGTTTTGACTTGGTGCCAACAAATAAATCAGTCGCTCAGCTTCACAAACATGTCCCTTGAACATGGATGGCTCTTTCTTTAAGGGGACATGTTTACAATGTAAGGCTACTAAATGTGATTTCCCTGCAACAAATCTGTCGGATGGAGTTTATGGAGTTTACAGTGTTTCCTTTTCAGGATTATGCCGATTAATAAGAACTTGTTGTATTTGTTGTGGTGTTGTTCTCTTCACACAAGAAGATTCAGTCACTCGCTCCTGTAGAAAAGCCTGGTAAGAGAAAATAACTACTTTTTGCTGACTACACGCTGTAGGAGAGTTTTTCTTTTCTTTTGTAATTGCATCATCTTGTGAAATAAAAACCTTTTGAGTATGTTTTTAATATATTGATGTTTAAACCTACTACATGTGTAATGGCATGCGTACACTGGATTTCATTATTTAGTGTCACTTAGCCCCACAGACATTTGAACCTGAATGGCCTCTTGTTTATGGAGACGTTAAAGTTTACAGTGTTTCCTGAATATTTCATGAAGTGATTGAAAGAACCTGATGCGTTTTTGTGGTATTAGACTTAAAGCTGTTTCTATTATTTTTACCACAATTCTACTCAGATAAAAGAACAAAATTAGTATGAATAGAAAAATGATATCATAAAGTCCGATACACTTACCCTCTAAACTATGACTATCTCATGTGGACATATTGTTTAACACAGTGTGGAGGTATAACACATCTATTGATCTATTGGTTGCTGTTTATCAAGAGTTTAGTTGAACACATTTTTACTCAGGAGCAAAAATAAGTTTTCAAACTAAACAGAAATAAAAACATTAACATTTATTGTGATATTGATTGACATATCGCCCAGCCCTGAGTTACATGTACATGTACTTGAAGAGGAACAGCAGGTTTACATCAAATTAAACTTATATTTACGTTTAAACACATATATTTACTCTTATTTACCAGTATGACACATGGCAAACTGAGCATGTGACCGAGGAGAGGACAGGGAATGAAGGACGTGGAGTGGCATGTACCTGAGCATTGTTGAATAACACAGGGCAGCTCGCGTCCTGAGGCCTGAACATCTTCCACCATGACAGTAAATCATGAAACAACCATTATCAGAGGAGCAGTGGAACCTCCGTGAGTTTGTATCCCGGTGGACGGAGAACAGGAAGTAAACGGAGGATAACGAGGCTGCTCACCTGCACAGGTTGATCAACCTCGGATTGGATTCACCTGTCGAGTCCGGAAGTTGGTCTCAGTTAAAACTTCATCTTTCTCTCAGATCCTCAGAACTGACGCTTCTGACCCGACGACCAGACGTGTCGGTGGGTAAACTTCTCAAACTGCGTCGTGAATGGCGCAGGTGGACGCTCCCTACGTAGCTGGGGGCGGTGTTCTAATCTTGGCGTCCGATTGGCTCCCGGAGCTGTCAGTTTACGCCTCCCCCACCGCCTGCTCCTGTAACCCCTGGCAACAAAACAAACGTACGGAGCGGAGTTCAAGCTAAAGTTTCAACGAGCGGTAAAAACGTATTAATTCATCCATTGACTGACCCTCACTGATAAAACAGCTTTTATCATTAACTAACAACAGCTCCAACTTCCATTCGTCCGAGTTGTCGTGCTAATAAAAGGCTAGCTATCTCAGAGCAATTTAGCTAAGTGTTATCAGTTAGCTAGCAAACCCAGAACAATTTAGCTAAGTGTCATTAGTTAGCTACCTGTTGTAGAGTAATAGATCAAGTTGTTGTCGTTACATATGATTATATGATGGAAAGTTAGGTGGTTCAATACGTTTTATTTAAATACTGTTCCTACTGGCTTGAGTGTTTACCTTTCATTACTTTACATTTCTATCAATATATTATATGAATATAGTTTCTATATATTGACTCAAACACTTCAGCCAAAACATGTGGTTAGTTAAAGAATTATTATATCATTGTAGGTTAAATTAAGAGTATATAAAGCAGTTAATATTAAATGCACAACATTTAATTGCAGTACACTTGAATGCCTTGTTATACATATCAGATTATATGATATACATATATATATAAGTGCTAGATATACTGTAACACAATACTGACTACTACTACTTTGACAAAAGTACGTCCACCATATTTTTAGGAATATGATTTCTCTAAAATACTACAGTAAAATCTTCCTAAACTCTATATAGAGACAGACAGGCTGGGTCACTCTGAACATGACTCCATTGAAATATCTGTGTCACCTCTCTAGAGTTTTTTAATAATAAAAAATTAGCAAGTTAAGAGTACTATAATAAAAAAATAGTCAAATTTGACAACTCTTCTGAAACTTGACATAACGACAGTGGGGGTCACCCTGAACATGCATGAGGTAAAATATCTGTGTCACCACTCAAGAGTTTTTTTACACTAATATATTAGTAAGTTATGAGGGCTATAAAGGTGGCATGGTCTTCCGAGGGTGCGTTGGTCCCCCAGGCACTCCTGCCTTCCTCCTGGTGCAACATGCGCAGCAGGTGGACCCATGGCTCCACAGGTGAGAGGTCCTCAGGTGAGAGTGCTGGTGGTTGCGTGACCCTCCATGTCAGCCATGAGCTCTTTAATGTAGGATGGGGCCTGATTGTTGAGGGCCTTGTAGGTCAGTAGGAGGATTTTTTTTTCTTTCTAAAAGTTTAGCAGTAAAGGGGAGGTTTGATATAGGTCTGGAATTTGCTGAGATACCTGCATCTAAACTAGGCTTCTTTAGCAGAGGCTTAATTACTGCTAGTTTAAAAGCCTGTGGTACATAGCCAGTTAATAAAGAGCTATTGATAAGATTCAATACAGCCTCTTTAAAGAGCTGAGTAGGGATGGGGTCCAGCAAGCAGGCTGAAGTTTTAGTGGATGAAACTATTGAAGATAACTGTGAAAGGGTTATTTGGGAGAACTGATCTAAACGTGAGTCTAGCTCTACACTTTTTTCATAGGTTACCGTTTTGACTGAGTGTTTGGGGAGTAAAGGTGCATTTTCTCTCTGATAGTTTCAATTTTATCAGTGAAGAAGTGAATAAAATCAATTTGGCAGGGCAATTCTCTTATCTTCCACAAGATGTCGCCAAGTGTATTTATAATGACAGGAAGCACTCAGTGTGGCCACTGTGTGTATGAAGCCTGTATGAGTCACCCAGTGAAACTCATGTGTGGATACAAATGTGAAGTTTGGTGTTTTGTGTAATGTTGTGTGTTGTTTTCAGTTGTTGTTAGCGAAGTAAAGATGCCACAGAAGAGACCAAAAAGTGCAACAAGCAGTGCAGGCAAGATGAAACATAAAGGTGAGTGTCTGAATACTACTACTAATGTTAATGTATTTCTTAGGAATGAACAGAGAAACACAGTATTTAGAAGGTTGAACTGACTGTTATTTTCCATTCAGACAGGAAGCCCGAGTCACCTGCTCCTATAGAAAAGCCTGGTAAGAGAAAATAAATGACTTTTTACTCTCATTCATTAGTATCACATAACCATTCAGAAATTAACAATTCCAGTAAAATTGGTGATTTTACAACTTGAAATTTTGCAGTCAAAGCTTTAAATTTTCAATTTTCAAATAAGCAATACTTGCAAAGCCCACTGAATTAAATTATTTAAGAAAGTTCAGGGCACTTCCTTCTTTAGAAGTGCCTTTACAAGTAGTGATGTAACAAGCATGGCAGAAACTGAAAATCAGAGAGCTATTTGAGGTGTCAGAAAGACTATGAGCATTATTCTGATGTGATCACGAGTGTACTGTTACTGCCTTTGGGCATGCTGCTCAGCTGTGGGTGCCCCATTGTCAAGGTTTGGTTTTACGTTCTACATACCAACCCAGAAAAACCCTTAGACCGAACACTTTTGGTCAAAGGCAGGTCACCAGTGTGTAGTGTATCCTTTTACTAAAGATTAGGTCATCGGCACTAGTTGATGTTTAAAAGTAATGGTTGTAACATTCCTTAGTTTTAGAGTGACTCTGTTTCATTTATTAATTTTATCCATTTTCACACTAGCACCAGTGTAAGTGCAAGTTTGTTTGACCTCCTAAAATGAACACATCCTGAATACATTTGTTTTTGTTTCCCAGGTATTTACTCTAACCCAACCCTGATCCTGTACTTAACATGGAACCAGGTTTTAACCCCAAAATGTAATGGTTTACCTTGTAGGAGTTTGGTCCCCATCATGTGACAACATGGTGGCCTAATAACACATACATAAATGCACCCCTCTTGTTTTTTCTTAATTTCCTCATCAGAAGAGACGAACCAGAGTTAAGATATGCTGTGATATAGGCTACTATAGAAATCTTATATGTAAATATGTAATCAAAAAGATTCTTGGCTCGCTTTGGGTAAATTATGTGAGGGTAAAGAGGCCTGACAAATTTAAACCTATCAACCGACCAATACAGTTAATTGCATTTCTTATGGGTTGTGGAACATAACACATCACAGTCTCTTTGATTTCCAAGCAAATACTTCCTATGAATACAAATGCCATGGTTGATACATGACTGTGTGAAATGAGGGGTGTGAGTTTTTTCCACTACAATGATTTGGTGCGAGGTCTAAGTGGTGTGAGTGGAAGAGGTTGACACACCCAGCTGGGGAAGTGGTTACTTAAGCTGTACTTGTGCATTCCCAGCGTCTCCTCAGCAACCTTGTGGAAGGACTTTGAAGAGTGAGACCACAAGCAGGAGGAAAACTATCATTATACAGAGCCCTGTTTACAGTAGTGTGCCCTGGACTGAGCCTGAACTTAGATATGGAGGAGGCTACATAGATTTCTTGTGCCGAGGCGATGGTGCAGTGCTGGAGTTTTATGTAGTTCTGGTTTATGTCTGTAATTGAGCAGTTTATGTCTTGGATTTATGCATCATCGATCTGTGTTTCACCTGCCTGAGTCGTAATAAAACAGCAGCACATCCCCCGCTCAAGCATTTGGAACTAGTGTGCAGGCTTTTCACAAGGATTTCATTTCATCCTGAGGTACATGTGGGGTTGTCCAGCCTGCAGAGACAGGCAGGTGTAGGATTAGAGATGTTTGATCAAAAAATAATCTGTGTTACAGTCCATAGAGTCCACAAGAGGAGTTGTATTTTACTTTGCCCTGTCTTGTCTGTTAGCAGGATTACACAAAAAGTACTGAATACATTTTCTTGAAACTTATCTCTGAGTGTACTACTACTTATCAAATCTTAAGATTGCCTTTGATGAGGGAGTCTTCTTCCATGTAGCCTTGTCGTTGCTTTATCTATACATCGTTAAGCTTCACTGGAATTTCCTTGCTTCTTTGCTTTGGCCTGATGCCTTCACACAATAGAAAAAACTTAAATTCATTTATTTTATATTGAGTTATTAAGCAGCGTACAATTTGTCCTTACTGATTAAACTGGTAGCGGCTGTGACACCTTAAAAAGTGTGCTCAGGAAATTTGAGGTTAGCTAATTTTAACATCTAATTTACTCTGTCCTCCATATTGATTGTTAACTATCTCATGCAGATCACCCTGAGGATATCTTCCCCATGGTCCTGACGTCGGTGACCCAGGAGCTCTTTGGTTGCCGTGCAGATGAGGACGTAACCAGCGAGAGTCCTTACAAGCTGCTGAAAAAGGACGACATCATACAGGACATTAAGACAAGAGCTGCAGTGTCTGATTTCAGCCCTGTGAAGCAGAGAGTGCTGGTGAGGCTGACTCTATTGTTATGGAGATCACTCAGTCAATACCCCCAAGACACTGTGATGATACGCAGACCCTCAGTTAAGGGCTGTGGGAACAGAGAGTTATCAGTTTAACCTAATTTTCCCTCATTGTCTGATCTAGATTAAATCCACCATTCTTACTTAAGCATTAATGCTCTTACTATTAAACTACATTCATTTATTAAGGCCATAGAGCATCTTGAGGGTGTGGGTAGTCTCTTGCAAGGTCTGCTTTCTTATTCGGGACACATCCTTCAGTTTTAGTGGCATCTCCATCATTTACTAATCTAATCATACGGTTAGTGTAGAAAGTTTCCTTGTGGTTGCCAGAATAAATCCAATAATGAAAACAGCTAAATGATGGGAAATAAAAGTTGTCTGATGTGAATCTGACCCTGCATTCTCTCTGCTGTGGACAGGACTACCCAGACGATGAGATCTTGCTGGTTTTTGACCGAGACTTCATTTATGGCCAGTGTTTCTACCTGGTGATGACACCGGAAGCTAAGGAACTCATTCTCAATGTAAGAAGTGGTAATTTTGGTTCTAGCAAGGTTCACGTTTGTTTTTCCCGTTTTTTAATGTCTTTCACATCCTCTTCAGGCCTTGGTTTAAAGTGATATCTATTATTCCCTTTACTTTTATATCAGAGCTATTTATACAGTTTCATCTTTTATTGCTTAAAGTAATGGCTGGTATCAGAGGTTGTAGATTTGGATTGACCATTTGATTTGCTAGCTGATATATTTTCCGTGTTTGATGAAGACCGGTAGCAAGTGTTACTGTGTGGATTTTAATTTTAATTATCAAAAACCTTTTTGTTTCATTTCCTGTACATGCGCTGAGTTGTCTCTATTTCATTTTAATTTTAATTTTTAATTCTCTCTGCTTTGTTAAGCCCCCAGAGCCTGAAGAGATACCAGCAGAGATTGAATGTGAAGTCAATAAAACCCCAGAGCCACAGAAATGGATATCACTTGGCAGTGAGCTGGAAATAGAGGAAGAGTCTGTCAAAGAGACCAGAGAAAAGGTACTGCAGTATATTAATAAAAAAAATTAAATATGTAGCATATGAAATCATATCGTTTCACTGTGTAATCTTTGTACTTTTTGTCATCAGCTGTACTTCGTGTTCTCTAAAGAGCGGAGAATGTTTGGGGGACCAGTCTGTTTTTCCGACAGCAACGCCGCAGATGATAAGTATGGCAACCTGGGGTGTCCTTCGTATCAAGACAGCAGATTCAGCATCAAGCAGATGCAGAGAGACTGCGGGACACAGGCTGCTCCCACACTGCAGAGCAGCAGTGCTCAGACACAGTGGTAGGCCAACAAATCACTTCACATTGTATGGAAAGAGAAAAAAAGCACTTACAACTTTCTGCTAGCATCTGGTGAAACTGAGAAAAAAAAATTTCACACTAAGTGAAAGTAAGGTCTGCAATTAATTTGTTCATGCCTTCTACTGAAATGGGGCACGTATCGATACATTCACGAATTCCTTCAAAACAAATGTATTTGTGTTGAGCACCTTATGTCCATTTTACAGGAAGAGAAAGAAGAATATGTGTACCCAGTACAAGCCCAGAGAGTTCAGTCAAGAAGAAAAAGACAATATCCTCCAAAGTGAGAGTTTGAAGAACTTTTGCAACTTAGTGACACCCAGGTAAGTCATCCCCTGAAAGTTACTGCAGACTCATACATTTCTATGTCAGCCATAGGGTTATCAAATCCATTCATTATGAGACTATCATTGAGATATTACAGGGATGTTGGAGTCTTTAAAATTATTTCTAAACGATACAGATATTAGTATGCTGTTATAAAACTATAAAAAGACCAGCATGGAACCAGGTATCAACCTGGTTTGACTGTGGGAAATACTATGGATACCTGCTGTGTCTGTCTGTAGTCAGAGATAACGTACAGCATCAAGGCTTATTCTGTACTAGCTACTTCTTATCTGCAATTATGGGTAAGAAAAATAATTCTGGCTCTGAAATATTCCTTCATATCTGTCATACTTGACATAGATCTTCATTTTCATTAATTATGGTCTTACATTTCTAAATTTCTTGTTGAAAACTGTATTTAAACAATAAAACTGTAGATTTGTAGTTCCTCCAGGTTCTTGATACTGTTCTCAGTCTCACTCAGACTCCATCATATTTATTTTGTGGTCTTTTGTGTCCAGGTCAGAGACAACAGTACATGATGATCATGAGTGAACGCCATTTGCACTGCAGTTACGTTTTTAAAAAGTTTTGAATCTAGAATATTTTTTGTTTCATTTGCAGGATGTTATATGCCCTTCAGCAGGAAGAGATTATGAATGTGTTCCTTGATGACTTGAAGGCTCTGGGGACATGCCCTGAAGAAGGTGAATGTTCTGGGAAGGATTCTGCAGAATTGATGCTTTATCAGGCCTTCACAGACCAGACGTACTCAAAGGACAGAACAATCAGCTGCATCAACTGGCACCCGACTATCTATGGTAAATCGACAAATCCCAAAGTGGCGAAGTGGACATTTTCTCACACAAAATATTTACTGTTGACTGTAAATGAAAATGAGCAACATGTCAGCGCCCCAAAAGTGAAGCCAAAGCATCTTGATTGCCCCCTGGTGCCTGGCTGCAGAACAATTGAGATTAATAGCAATACCATGCAGAGCCTTTATTTTTGCGCATGAGATGTTTTTCAGTGTCTGAAATAACATTAGGTTTGGAAATATCTACAAGGCAAAATTACAAACATCCATCAAAGACATTCATTCTCCTTGTAATCTCACTGCCCTTAACAAGTGGTACAATTTTAAATCCTCTTCCATGGGAAGATATTATTGGTCATAACTACTCCTTTGTAATGTTGGCCAGCTGTCATTACTGATCCAACATTCTTCAGAAAGATCCAGAATTATAATATCAGTGTTAAAACATGTGATCAGTGCAAATATATATTTTATTTAGAAAGGGATGATTTTTTTAAATCAGTAAAGTTACAAAGCCTTACATCTTTTCTTCTGTCTCTCTGATTCATTGTATGTTGTGTTGTTTGATGTGGTAGGTTTGATAGCTGTGGCGTTTACAGCGAAAAAGGAGCAGCAGTCTGATGAGCCGACTTCGTCTGATGTCAGACCGTCTCACATTGTCTTCTTTTGCTTCTCTAATCCCTATGATCCCCAGGTATAGTACATGCATGGGGACACCCATCTACATGAAAGTTATGAGTCGTAAAAGATTTCTCCCACAATCAAATTCTCTCCCTTCACGCCTCATACACTTTTCTCATAAGAAACGTCTGGAAGGATTTGCTTCATGCCGTCATTCAAAACCATTATTTTCTTTAGGAAAATTTGAGAGGCTCCATTGATTTGACCCAGTCACTAAATCAATAAAACTGATCTGCTAAATCACTCAAAAGTAACATGAGTTCTGCATGACGTATGCCTTCACTGGTGCATGTGTCATACTCTGGTTTCACCGTCTGCTGGAGCAGTGATCAGAGTTGCAGATGATCCTGTGTAGAGGAAACTAGATATGTTATATAAATGAAATAAATATATTTATCTTCTTACTGAGTAAAGTGCTGCTGTCTGGTTATGCAGCTAATTTTAACTCAAGCTGATTTAAACATCAGGCTAAAAAATTACTTCTTTGTAATACCATCCTCTCCTTCATGGGCCTCTTTCCCCTTATGTCTGATGAAATGGAATCTCCTGTATGCACTTGGTTTGGAGGATTAAAAGCTTAACTTTGAATGGAGAGTCTAGAATAAATAAATACTCAGGATGGCCAGCACCCAATATGGAAATGTGTGCTTTGAAATATTATATTACTGCCCTTTGTATGTGGTTTTTTTATGTGGTTTTTTTTTTTGCAGTTGCTGCTGGAGTGCCCAGATGACATTTACGCCTTTGAGTTCTGCCCCTCAGATCCAAATATTATTGTTGGCGGCTGCAGGAATGGCCAGGTGCAGACTTTCACTCTGCTCTGTATCTCTGCTACTTTTCAGCCCTGAAGTTGTTTTTTATAGATAATTGCTTTATCACTTTTCCTTTAAGATTTATCAAAAAGGTCAGTTACCAATTAATTATCTTGACCGTGGTAGCCCACCCTATTTTAATTTGTCCCACCACAGTTTCATAATAAACTGAAAACATGGAAATTTTTTTGTCAGACATATTATCAGACCAGACTCAGATTTTGATTCTCAGTAAATAATAATTTTTGATGTTTTTGTCTCAGGTTGTATTATGGGACATTTCTGGTCACATCACGCACTTACAGAGAGCACAGTCAAGTGGTAAAAAGGTCTCTGTCAACACTGACACCTTCGTAAGTACCCATATCCTTCCTCTAATGTGCTCAATGTTGATACCATAATACATGGTGTTCTTTATCTGTGTTGGTGTATTACATGTGGCATCAGTTACCATAATTCTTTAGCAAGCGATGATGTCAGATTGGTTTATCCAAGTGTGGGTCCTCAGTGAATCAAAGCTTGCATCTTATTCGCCGTAAAGACAGGCCGCGTTCCTCGGTGGAGCTGCATGACAGAGTGAGATGATGATACGTTGACTTCTAAGTTCTGTCCTCATCCTCACCCTTTCATTAGCTGGGAATGCTTTGGCCTGATGGTCCTTTTCAAGCCAGCCTCAGCTGTCAAAACCAGTTCCACAAACATACTAATGCCAAGAGTAAATCTCAAAGCAAAGTTTTTATCATTATATGACCACACTGCCAAATAAAAGCCGCCTATCAGGCTGCATACAAACACCCCAGTCAGAGTTAAGGGAGAGAACTGAATAAAAAGAGTAATTGTGATACAGATGAATAAAAGTTAGAGAAGAGAGAGGCAATGATATATGACAATAGATTTAGACCCACAACACTGCAATGACATTAAATCCACTGTAGCCTGTGGAGACACTGAAACACCAGATATTAAAATACTTTTGTCTCTTAAAGCCTGACCTCCACTGACATCTTCCACCTGACTGCCATATTTAAATAGACACATATGCCCCCATCATCCAGCCCCTATTTGCTTTGTGTGTTTTTATTGCCTCTACAGTGGAACAGCTGTCTCCATCCCTTCTCCCGTCTCCTCACTACCTACTTCTCTTTTTGCTTTCCGCTCCTCCACCCTCCATTCCTCGCCCCATTCTCTTTGTCCTTGTTTGCTCTTCATTCCCCAGAGTCAACAGCATCAGCGCAGGCTCACATACTCCAGCTGTTACACAAGCCCTCCATCCACTATAGTTTGTCCCCATAGAAGATAATACACAAGCAAATCAGATCACTGCCCTCCCTGGTGTTTGCAGTGTAAACAGTGGCAGTTGTATCAGCTAAAAGGCTTTGAGTGCTGTGAAAGCTGCAGTGCACCAGCACCTGTTGCTAGCTTATCAGATAAAAGAAGAATTAAAATCCTCCTGTACATATTTGTGTTCGGTTCACACCATAGTACATAATAAATCCAACCACAGGTGTAGTGTACCACTCGGCCACACTTGTACATTCAGGTTTATGCAGGAGTAGATGTTTTGAACCAGTTTTTTCAGTCTGCACACACAGATATCAGTTCCCTAAATGCCCCTGATGTCTTTGTGTTAAATTGAACTGTCACTGTATAATACATGCCATGCCTTTTGTGTCTGACCTCCCACCAGGACCTTGATGACAACAAAGAGAAAAAGACTCCTGTCGTGCGCTGCTGTGCAGTGTCTGCCATGGACAGCAGCCACAAAGCACGAATCACTGATGTGAAGTGGCTGCCACCAACGTTTGAGGTACGCAGAGCAAAAGCGGAGAACACGAGATTAATTAGCTTTTCATTTGACGTATCTCAATAGATACACACAGCTGCGATTTCTATCAAATCATTCTTTCATGTTTTCTTGATCTTGAACCTCTTTTATCACATTCAATGTAAACACAGCGACATAGTTTCCAACTTAAGAGAGGCAGATGGGGAGACTTGAATCAATACAAAAACTTTTAACACTTAGGCTCAGGTATCTTGTCATATTTACTTCTATATCTAGTAATGGAGTTTTTATCTGAATCAATTTAAAAGCCACTTGAATTTAAAAGAGTATAACAGCAGCTAAGGCGTTATAGTGCACAGTGAAGTCACTGTAGACTCGATGGAGAAAAGACTTTGATGGAGAATTCAAAATACTGAGGCTTCGGAAATAGGAATTATAATATTCAACAGGAGGTGACATTGGTAAGTTGGGTTACACTTCATAATGAAAATTATACAGAACAGAAAATCTATTCCACCACTCTGTTGCCGATATTTTATTATTTTACTGTTTCTAAAATCTGCAATTATAATCATAGCAAGCCAGGTTTTGTCTCAAAATAGTGGCCCAGAGCAAAAATAAAATCCTTGAATGTTCTGTATAGAATACCCATTAAAATGTACTGACCTGAAGTGACATTCGTCCACAGGGAGAATATGCAGCAGTGTACAATTGTGTACAGTAAAACTAGCAGCCATACAAATAATCCTAATAATCAACCATGGCCACATTCAGTCAGTAAATTATCTTAGTCCACAGAAGTCGCACATAGTGCTGAGTGTTTCTAAAATCTTCCTCGTGAAACTATGACTGCGTTTTGGTTTCCTATCGGGGCCTGTCCCTCGTCTCTTGGGACCGCTGCATAATAAATCAAGACAACCACTGGAACTCATCTGGATAAGTAAAATAAGGCAATCATCAGAGTGCCCCCAGGGGAACATTAACCTCCCATATATCTTCACAGCCTCGCTTTCCACTCTGAGCTCTTGACATTACTGAGCTTGACACAAGACATTTGTTGATTTTGTAACTCTCTGTGTGATCAGGTGACCAGGCTGGGGGTACCAGTGGAGAACCAGTATAACACTTCGGTTCAGGTGGTCACCTGCTCTCCTGACTGGTAGGTCTTATACAGAGAAACGCTCAATGTCAGATTGTCGCCAATATAGTTCAAGTCTGTCTGCGTCTTTGTTTGCTGTTTGTGTGTATGTATTGTAGCAGCTAATGGTTTGTTAAATTATGAGTGACTGATTTTTATTCCACGCAATCAATAAGTTAAATTTAGCACATTTCATATAGGTCAGTGCAGTTCAAAGTGCTTCACAAGAGAAAAATGATTTTAAAACACTATAATAACAAAACATTTCTTTTTATTAACTTTATAATAATTATACATTCATCAACTGTCACTGAGGTAGAGCTGCAGTTGTTTTTCCTTGGTGTTTTTGTTACTGTACTGTACATTTCTTCCACTTGGGGGTGGTGATGGTGGACTCGGGTACACAGGTCTAAGTGCACACATTAAAGCAGCAGTACCTCAGTGTAGAAATACTCAGTTTGAAGTAAAAGCCAGGTTTTCCTTGAGTAAAGTACGAAAATAAGTCTGGGCAATGTTTAAAGATGGTGTTAAAGAAAGTTTTAAAAGTACTACTAGTGTATTTGGCCATCACTGTATGAGAGAGATGACAAGGCCCACAAGTTTCCTTCAGTTTCAGAGTGACGTGAACAAATTGTTGAAGGTGATGCTGAATTTTAGGTTTCATGTTAATATTAATTCCAGTGTTAAACCCTGTGTCTCTCTGTTTCTGTGAAGCTCTATAATGTTCTGGGACGTGCGACTGCCAAAACCATTGAATCAGTCAGCATTGGACAGGAAGAAGACTGAGGATCAGAAGGTCCAGATGACTCCCTACAGTGTCCCTGACACTTTCAAACACCTGGACCGCACATGGAAACCACTACTCAGGGTACTGCAGGATTCAGGGGTCCAATATTAAGCTCAGTGTTTACTATAGGTGATATGTATGGTGCATTATAATGAAAGAGGGATATTACACATGAGTTTGAGCAGTGATATTGGACATTTTAAGTGAAGCATAGCAGTCTGCCTAATATTCAACCCTTGGGATTATTTTATATTATTTGATTTTATTTAGGGACATTCAGTGTATATTTTGAAAAGCTGATGAAATTTAGAGATGTTGTTTGTCATTCAAATTTGAACAAAAATCATGAATGTTGCGCTGCTGCACTGCTTTCAATGTGATGCTATATTTGTAGGTATATACTGTTTATACTTTA
The DNA here is from genome assembly GCF_024713975.1 of Paralichthys olivaceus. Taxonomy (NCBI): domain Eukaryota; kingdom Metazoa; phylum Chordata; class Actinopteri; order Pleuronectiformes; family Paralichthyidae; genus Paralichthys; species Paralichthys olivaceus. The sequence continues at coordinate 4,960,734 of NC_091095.1, forward strand.
CCCCCAGCCACGACTGACCTCCAGTGTCTCTATTACCATAACATAACACTTAGTGTCTTTCAGTTCTTCAGTTGTTAAAAGTTGTCTTCTCCTCTTTTATGTTTAAGGTTTCACTGCCAAACATCAATACCAGCGAAGAATACGTTCCTTTGAAATTCAGCTTCCAACACTACACCTGTAAAGGAAACACAGACAGAAACACAGGTGAGGGATTAAATTTACCCTTGAGGCTGTCTGGGTTTATTTGATTTTGTCTCTTGCACCATCTCTGCACAAGCATTTCTCATTTATAATCATTTGTACAGTAAGTTGTAGCCTATAATACATTCACACAGACTTTTAGTCCTCTTTTAGAAAGCAAGAGACAGTTTGATCATTCCCAGACAACTTTCACACGTTGCAACCTGGATAAAATGTAAAACTCAGAACTTCAAACACACAGACAGATAGAACATAAACGTAAAAACAGAGATTTCCTCTTAAATTGTGTGATATCTCAGAATCTTTGTGTTACAAGCTGATGCAACAAGATAATTAACATTAGAAACAGAACTATCTCCTGTCTGATAGAAGTGTGCATGATTACAAGTCTATTTGTTGGGGACTTGGATTCTTTAACTCTGCCTCGGATGGGTGAGCTCAGTGATCAGTGGAGCAGGCTCGACTTGGCCCCTGGGTATTCTCTTTCTCTGTCTATTTCCCTCCTCTTTACTCCAGTTTCAGAGCACTTTATTAAGTGATACTTTCAAAACAAGGCACTCACAGTTGCAGAGCATTAGCCCTGTCGACTGTCAGCTCTTTGCAATATGCTGCTCAGGCTCCTCAGGGGCCAGAAGATGATCGTGTGTGTCCTGGCTGGTCAAGAAGAGACCTGTCTTTGTCTGGCTGAAGGTCTGTCTCCATAAACACAGCTTTGGTGGCCGGTGGTTGCAGAATTAATATGCTCACTAACTGAGGCAATAAATCTGCTGGGGTTTTTTCAGCAGCCCTCAGGCAGTCTGTTATTAAGGTTTTAATGAATCCCTGTGTGATTAATACTACGGTGCTACTTAAGATATTTGACTTATGTTGATTGATAATGTGCTGTCTGCTTCTGAGCTCTATATTCAGCTTTTGGTTCTGGGCTTTTTGTCATTTCTTGATGCTGGAGTCACTTCAACTTACAGTAGTAGCAACTGTAAGAAAAGCTCCACCCTTCCCTGCAACATGGTTTCACAGAACCAAGCAGCTCCTCATGGGGATTTAACAACATTTGAGCTGCAGTGTGCTAAAAGTGAAATATAACAACAATAACTAACACTCATCATTGAGAGCTATATACCGAGCTTGGATGGCCCTCTCTCTCTCTCTGTTAGGCGAGAAACACACTGAATTTTATTAATCTATAAGGCTGGTCTTTGTAGCCCCTTACATCACCTTGTGTTTTAATGGTGTCTCAGCAAACACTGTGGGCGACAACAGTTTTTAGTGAGCTCGGTAAATCCACATGTTCTTATCATGCAGGTGCAACATGGAATCACATGAATAACAATCTGTAGCTTATCTCATTTCAGGGGCTCTTGGGGCAATTCAAGTTTTTGATCTCACCCTATTGTACCTCCAGCTGATCTTGTTTTAGTTCTTTCATTAGTTTTAATTGATTCCTTGGGTTTAAAGCAAATGTTATGTATTGTATGTGTTTCTAAGGCTTTTACTATTCTCTTGCTTTTTGGAAATGTATTTGTTATTTTCTGTACTCAGCTGTATTTAATTTAATCCTAAATCAAAATAATATGTGTGAAGCTGACTGTATTATTGCTGCCTCACAATGCTGCTGCTGGTTTTGCCTCCAATTTCAGTGTCAAGCCTAACTGTGCTTCCATTTGTAGCTGCAAATGGTTCAATCATGATGAGTGTTTCTGACTGAACTGAATCTGTGCTGTGTCGTCTGACTCATATCTTTAAAAACATCTTAACTGGAGGAAAGTGAATTTGGAGGATGTGTGACTGGGTAATGTGATCTGACCTTCCAGAGCTAATCTAGCAGAGTGAGGCTGAGACTCGACTGGGAGTGTCCCCTTGATAAGGGAGTGTGTGAACGGACAGTTCTGCACTGTCCCTGACAGACAGTTGGGCTTTTGTGATGGAAAGGCCTCCTCCATCACCACCAGCGCTGCCTATCTCACCCCTCCCCTTACTTTCTTCTAGACACAACTCCCACCTCCACCTTTTCCCTCTTTCTTTCCGATTACTCTTGCGTCCCCTCTTACCAACTCATTCACCTCACTTGTACGCCTCCCTACTCCCCTCCTTCTGTTGCCTTGTTCATGGTCAGATTACAGAACATGCTGCACCGATGCTTCTGTTCAGTTACTTCCTTACTTTAAATAGAAGCTTTTAATTGTTTGTACTTCTGTGATAAGTCACTTGTGTTTTTTTGTTGTTCTTCTCTCATTGTTGTATTTTCTTTTAAGCATATTTTGGATGTTTTTCCTTTGCTTGCAAGACCCATTGTTTTTCCTTAATGCTTTATAACCTCATACAATTACTTTATAACCTCACCTTATTTTTCATTGCATGTCCTGCACTCTCTCTTGTTGTTTCCCCTCACAGAAGAAGCTGATAAGAGCTCAGAGATCATCCGAGACTTCAGCCAGCTCAGGCTGCCCTCGGCCAAAACACTCACAACTCTGGAAGACGTCAACACCAAGTTCTATATTGGAACCGAGGTAAACATTCCTACCACTGACATCAACTATCACAACAAATACTGTACTCTGAAATATTGGATGATACAGAATGGATCTACACACTTTGTACAAAAAGCAATTTCATCTTTTAGTTAGGATTCATTTCAATATTTTATGGTATTCCACATATAGCTAAAATTGAATATCTCTCATTAAGGATCTATAACAGTTTTATGAACCACATTTCAACAGTGTCTCTGTATGAGAAATATACAGTGTGCAGTTTTATTCCATATCTTCTTGTAAGATGCTCCATAATTAACTTTCTAATCACCAGGATGGGGAGATTGTTTACACTGACTGGAAACTGGAGAAGGACGATTCTGGACGGCTGCAAAGTGATTGTTCTCTCTCTTTTTTTAATCAAACTGCGTTTATTGGAACCAAACTAGTGTTTTCTTGTCTGTGGATCATTTTATAAAGCAGAAAATATCAGAAGAACATGCACATCCATGATTATTAAATTATTTCCTTCCCCTTTATCATCAAATAAAACACAAATCTTCTCTTCCTGCATCTGTCTCCTCTCTCCAAGGTGCCAAGCCCCTCCACTGTTTCAGCATCCATAGCTGGATGGTAAACACGATACAGCGGTCGCCCTTCTTCAAAGACATCATTTTGACTACAGGAGGTTGGAAGTTTGCCATCTGGAAGGAGGGAGTCATGGTAACAAAAGACCTCACATTGATTCAGCTACAGCAGCAGAAAAACATAGCAACCAATTCAAATCTTACCCATGTAGAATGAACAGAAAATACACAAAAGATGAAGCTTTTCCTGGACTTTTAACATCAGCCCCTCAGTCCATCATGATGTCCACTGCAGGACAAAACATATTTTGGTTATAACAGATTATTTGCATGTTAGATACACTGACTCCATTTGCCTGTTTCCACAATGTCCAGGACGGCCCCATCATCGTGTCACCAATCTCCGAACATGTGATCACTGTGGGATGCTGGTCCCTGTCCCGGCCAGCAGTGTTTTTCATTGGGAAAGACGACGGCAGCATTGAGGTGTGGAACCTGCTGGAAAAGACCAGTGAGCCTACCCAGGTCCACGCACACATCACCAACGCCAAGATTACCTGCATCACACCCTGGACCGCCACGCGTGAGTTCTTAGTTCCTCTGCTGCACAACATGATAGAAAACTAATGTGTGGTTCGAATAAAAAGAAATTCCACGTCTTGGAAAAGCATTGCATTCAGTTACTACAAAAACTGCCATTAAGAGTATAAGGGTATTAATTCTGTTTCATTTATTAAGACATTATTACATCTTAATGTTTATTTACAAAGATCTTGAATATTTGTATCTTGCCTTCCACAGACAAGAACATTAATGATAAGTTTTGGCTGCTGGAAACTTTAAAACAACAAATATTAACAGTAACTTCATAAAGGCCCCCAGGTCTGTGCCCTGAAGGCAGTTATCTGTTTCCAGGTCACGTATTAACACTAGAAATTACTATTAAAAAAAACTGGGATTCACTGATAAAAATGTGATGTATAAAAAACAGCAGGAGTTTGTCTGGTACAATAACAAAAGAAAGTAAAGTACTGAATTATCTGAGATATGAAAAGGTTTTTTCTTGAATTTAATTTAGGGAACACTTCAGAAACCCAGAACCTATAAGTGAAAGTAAATAGAGGTGAGCGTCTGAGGCAGAAAATGCTGCTGCAACCACAAGATATAAAATAAAACCTTGACTGCTTCTTTCTCTTTCTGCTGCATGTGAAGATTTAGAGACGTTCTCTCTGTGTGTTTTATTTATATTTCCACAGTCTCAGTGATAAGGTCTTTGTTTGGACATTTCTTTTTGCTACTTTGCTGGATTTTTTTTTTTTTTTTTCCAGCCAAGCAGCACATCCTGGCTGTGACTGACGACCTTGGAGTGGTTCGTGTTTTTGAAATTCCAAAGACACTCTACATTCCCTCCAAGAGCGAGGTAAGACCATTATCTCGGTGCTGCTCTACTGCAGTGATATTAAGCTGCTCCACATTGAAGGAAGTTCTGATTTATGTGTTGCTCCCTGAAGAACTGTCGCCATAATGCCTTGTTCACGGTTTACTGCGTCGGGTGTGGCTTATTACAGAGGAGTTACTTACTAATACTCACTTTATAAGTCTCTCAACTAAACATCGTCACAGCCCCACAAAGAAAACCCCACTGTTTAAACTGTCACTGTTAAAACTTTTTGATCATGTTTCTTAACTTAAACGTGATGATATGGTCACGAAACCGCTGCGTAGTTGTGATTGATTTCATTATTATGTATAGTTTTTTAAATGGCTGCCTGAACAACACACATCATACATTTAAATTGTCCCTGTCTCCTGTGTCTGTGTGCAGAGTTTGAATGTGAAGAAGCTCTTTGAACTGGAGGAAAACAGGTTGAAGGATTATTTGCAGAGGGAGAAATTGTCTCAAAAAGAGCAGAAGGAGGCTGAAGAACTCGAGAAGAAAATGGTGAGATATGGATTTTACTTCTAGATAAAAGGTTGTTCCTGTGTGTTGTTCAGCAGGTTTATGGAGAAACTACTCAACAGATTTCCACATAAACCTTTTAACTATGACAATCTATAAATGTGGTCACTCACACCAACTCGTTTGAGGTTGTTAATGGAGGGTTGTTAGTTTGGATCCTCATTTTGACTGATGTAAACCAGACAAACTAAAAGCATGAAGATCAATATTTGCCTTTAAAATGACCTTGACATGATACTGAACAACATCAGTCACAGCCTCTGGATTTGTCGTCCTCCGAATGGGCTGAACATTAGGATTCACAAACGTTTCATATCGACTCAGTATGAACGCTGATTCAAAGTTGACTCTGGAAAAGCTGAATTAGGCAGCCTGTCTCTCTGTCTCTAATTCTCTCGCCCCTCATATTTAATTCATTTAGATCATCATTTGATCCTCTGCATTGGGGACAGTGACATCAGTCTGTCTGCTAACTGGAGACGATGAATCTTTTGGTGGCTGAATGTTCCAGATTCAGACGTTTAGTTAATTTGTAGACGTCGTCTCTTTTCTCCTCCAAACAAGCACGTGTTTCCCACATGTACTGTTTTGTTCACGGGGTTTGTTATTCCACATAAGTTCAAATACATGACAAGGACAACTCAGAAAGTTACAAACAATACTGTCTTGGTACTGTTATTACCATCGTGTATCTGTGAGCAAACGTCCCATCCTGCCACCAAGTTTCGAAGGAAATCAGTTGAGTAGTTTTTGTGTAATCCTGCTGAAAAATAAACCGTCCAACAATTAAAGGGGTGAAAACTTAACCTGTTTGATTAAGGTAACAAATGATGAATATGATCAATATAGTTATAGACCCAGAGTATTTAGCATTTCACATCTTTACTGCAGCCACAAAATAATTCAGTAATCTTTCTCTGCTTTGTCCCAAGGAGCCAAACGAGCCACTGAAATCTGAGCAGGAGGAAGAAGACACACACTTAAAGGAGTACAGGGAATACATGGTACTGGAGTAAAGTTGTTCCTGAAGGACAGGGGCCTGTGGTCAGTTACTGCAGACACACAGGATCACATCCAGTCTGAAACACACATGCAGTACATACATACTGTTGTCGTTATATTGTTAGGATACTTCACTGAAGACCTTGGGAGGTTCAGATAAAATGACGAACTGTTGGGAGCTTTGAAATTAAAAAAAGGAAAGGCAGGGGGACATTCCACAGCAGTGCCCTGGTCACCTGATCTGTTATGAGGTCAAGGGTCAACTAATGAAACCAAGCAGCCTCTGATGTTTTTTTTTACTGTGATGAAATGTAGCCTGACATTTTTGACAAATTCCTGTTTAGATTATATTTGACACCAGTTGTTAATGTGTAATTCTGACAATAAAACTTCCCAAGACACAAGTCTGACGATCACTGGCTCAGAGGAAACCACTGTTTTCTTCTAATGCTTGTTGTTGTTGTCTCTTTCCTGCACGACCTGTGACGTCACATGTTTGCGTCGGGTTGAATCCCCCTCGTCTGCAGCTGGGTCCAGGTCAGTTGACATGTGTGAAATATGCAGGACGCCCCCATGTTGGGAGATTTAGGCCTCAGACCCTCACTCTGCCCCACCCCACCTAACACCCTCCCCAGCAGGATCAGCTAAGGGGCCAGCCAGAACAATGCCAAGGCAATGGCTTAATTCTCCAGGCTAGATTTACAGCCCCTCCTGCTCAGCACCTGCTCACATTGTTTCCCAGGATTTGGCTTAAAAACTTTGAAGAATTGGTGATAAAAAAAAATTGGCTGCAGGCGATCCATCCTGGATACACACCCAACTCTTAAGTTATAAAGGGGTTTTTTTCTGCTTGTGAAGTCTCTTGGACGTGGATGAAGAAATCCAATGTGGAAAAATGGATGTCGTGAAAACCCTTCATGCCTGTGTGGCCCTTTGGTTTGTGGCCGTCACCCAAAAACATTAAAGAAGTGTGAGTGTTGAGCAGCGGAGCTTAACCTGCAAACGTCTGCATATGTCTGCACGACTGCCACAAGTTTTTAATTGCACATGAGCTTATGTGATTGTGCAACATTCTTTGCATTCGTCATTACGACAATAACTAACCAACGAGGGTGAAGACAGTGTGTGTGTGTGTGTGTGTGTGTGTGTGTGTGTGTGTTGGTTTGCACAAGGCACATTCCTGAGCTGGCCTGGGAGAAAGTGAGAGGCTCCGCAGAGGAAAAGACGAGCAGCAAAACAGAATCCCCAGAGCGTCTTGAGAAGGGCTGGAAAGCAAAGGCCCCCTTTGTCACCGGGGCCTTCTCGGTGCCTCGGGGGCCACATGGACGCCTGCCTGCGTGCACCCTCACATCGGCCCTTTCTTCACCCTCCACCACCCCCTCCGCTCCGTGACAGGTCGTCCACGTGAATGAGTCATGGCCGGAGTGAAGTCGACCCCATTTTACTCCTACTCTGTTTTCCACCTCTGGCCATCTTCCTTTTCCTCCCCTCATTCTTGCTCTCCCCCCCTCTCAGCCATCGTTCTACCATTTGTATTGCTGTTGTTCATCTCTTCTCTCTGTCCTCTCTCTCCCCTCGTTTCTTTTGAGGCATCTCAGACTCAGTGTGAAAACCTGGCAATAGACAGCTGCCCCTATATTATGCAGCCCCCCCCCCCCCCCCTCCCTCTGTCCCTCCAGCCTTTTTTCTGGCAGGATACCGGCTGTCACTTGTGACTATAGGTTTGCTGGACTGCTCTTGACCTGAGGTGGGCCCAGCACTCAGAGGCGTCCTTGTTTTATCCCCATGAAGGAGCGAAACTAATGGAGTCCAGAGAGCTGGAGAGCTGCACGTTGCAACACACGGTCGAGGGAAACGAAATTCTCAAAACTGTTGGAAACTGTGTGGTGGAATGAAAAGTTTGATTTTAGAGAACGGAACAGAAATGAAGGTTTTCAGGTTTGTAGCCTCAGAGCTTCTCGTGGGTATGAACGGTCATTGTTTACATCACTGCTCTCGTGCTCCAGCTGGAAATGACTGTTTCAAATCCTCTTTGACAAAGTTTCCAGGTCATCCAATCGATTAGACAGCGACATTGTATAATGTGTGATCATTTCATCATTCAGCCTCAGTAGCAGGAGTTATATTAGTATAATATTAGTAGTCTAGTATCGTCTGTTGACAAAGAAAGCAGTTCGGAGTTTGTCCACGTAGCTCTGTGTGTATTTACGTGTCAGAGAAGTGAATTCATTCCTTGTCTGGTCTGGAATTTGCCACATATGTTGGGAAATTTAAAAGAAATCAAATGTAAAGTGTGTAAGATTTAGGTGAAAGGGATTTTCTTTACCATAGAATGGGCCCATCATATTTAAAAACTTTATATTTACATGGGGGGGGGGTTATTCAGCTGCAACATGAAAGTTCCTCTAGATGTCACTAAATTCTACACACGTAACCTTTAAACAAATTTGCTATGAGGCTATTTCATACAATTCAGTTGTTTGTTTGCGAGTTCATCTTTACATTAATTTACTTCTACGTCCCCACAGATTTATCGATGATGATGTAATTCAGGCTGACTGTGGAGGAAGCAGGGAGAGCACCTTCACCTGGACCAGAGGCTCAATCAGCGCAGGTGAGAGCCGTCAGCTGATTGATCCTCAGGTACAAAAGGCAGCAGCAGAGACAGATACACACTCAGGACGCTGGTCACAGAGCTGAGGAGCCAGTCGCCTTTAAGTTAGAGTTTGTTTGTGTTATTAAAATATTAAGGTGAAATGTTAAAGACTGAGTGGTTTGTCTCTGGCTGCTGTGGTTCTTTTGCTCCAGATGCCTTTTCCTCAAAACACTGGACAGAACATTTGAGTACAACCGGCTGAGTCCAGCAGACTGACAGATCACCACCTTAAGTATTTGTAATGCTGAATATTTGTAGGAAAGAATTTCACTTGCGTAAGAATTTACAGAAGAAAGGAACACCGTTATCATGTGCTCGGGCCCCTCAGGGTATTTGTCTGGATCACAGGGTTTTTTTTGGTGTTTGAGTTCAGTCGTAAAATAAGTTTTGTGCTGCGTATGTGAAGGATCCTTCAACAACAGCAACTGATAAATATCATGAAATTAAAAAGCAGCGAACAGACTTCCTGCCAAGGTCAGATTCTGCAGGTATTCCAAACTGTGTCCTCGGGGAGCAGTGGTGAAGAGGCTGCAAATGGATGACATTACCCAGTAATTAGATCTCAGATGACTGGTGGAAAACAAATTCAGTGACCCTGAAGCTTCAACACAAGAGCTGTCGAAATATTGATGGTGGAACGTAATCACTAAAATGTTCATATAAGCAGAACATTGATCAAAATAATAGTAATCATAAATATCAATGTAAACAGCAACAGAAACGTTAGTTTTTATTTTGCCATACGATATATAGATTTATATATATATATATATATATATATATATATATATATATATATATATCTTTGTTTAAATGTTTTTTTTATTGCACAATAAGGTGATACAAACAAGTCAGGGCAAATACAAGAGGTTAGGATAACACAAAGGCAAACAGCTAAATCAGATCAAGTAACTATAACATGTGATTGTTATCTGTCAAATCTCATTTACTGTAAAAACTATGATGGTCTTGAACAACAAAAACAAAACGCAACAGCGAATAAGAAATCCGAACTGTGCTGTTGATTGAGAGCTTCTGTGTTGTGCTCAGAAAGAAAAGTCCGTCTCCAGATGAAGACTGTCTTTAAGTTGTTGTTCATGTTTGAAAGTACGACTTCAGCTCTTAAATATAACTATATATATATAATTCTGACTAATTTTCTCTGACTCAAACTTGTTTTGGCTGCCGGCATGAGCAGCTATTGCTTCACTTCAAAAAGAAGCTTATCAGTTAGGAAATATTCACAATGTTTTTACCAAAGGAATTCATGTTCAGCTGGTGAGATGTCACTCCGTCATCACCGAGCTTTCAGAAGTGTTTCGTACATTATATCTTTATATCCAGAGCAGGATGTGGGCCCATCATGGGATCTGTCATCCAAGCTATCAGTCCATCAGGGGGAACATGTGGAAAAACTCCTCAGGCTTTTTCCCTTTGACCACGGAAACCAAAAGCAGTAATCGCTGGTTAGCTTAGCATATGCCCCATATTAAATATCAATTAAAAAAGTCCCTTTAGAGGCGATGAAAAATCTTCACTTCACTCTTGTTCAGGACGACCCCCCCCCCCCCCCCATCTGTACGTCAAGTTTCAAGTGTTTTCACTGTAAAAAGTTTAAGAAACTTTTCATTATGTATCTGTAACTTGCTCCAGTGAAATATATATTTAGTTCACTTCACTCCCAATATCTGTACTTCAAGTTTAGAGTATTCTCACTGTAGAAAACGAACAATAAATTCAGCTACTTTTTCACGATGGCATCAATAACATGATGACCTTTGACCCGCTGCTGCTGCCGACAGCTCTAGATTCGTGTTTATCCAACAGTTGTATCATCCTCATTCATTTAAGGGACGTTACAGGGAGTCAGCCTCAAGAAGACCCCCCCCCCCCCCCCCAGCAGCAGACGAACTAAGTTTTCCCGCTGACAGCTGGAGAGTGGTCCGCTGACAGGAGGCAGGCGATAGCTCGCGCTAAAATACCAACTGTATCACTCCACTTCCTGTCCACAGAACAAAGTTATCACTGCGCTGTGTGTCGGCGTGACGTTAAAGGCCGGAGGATGAATCGGGGCTGAAGGTTTGCCACCTGCACGTTTATCAAACCTGTGAGGCCCAAATCTTCCCACTGAGCCACAGCTGCTGTCGAGGCCTCTTTTCAGTCTCACCTTTCACATTTTTCTCTCCTGTGAAGCGGAGCGAGCCCTCGCCCTCATCCTGTCCTCACGCTGAAAGGAGATTGCTCTCCTCTGGAGGAGCGGGAGGGAGGTGATGAGCAGCTTACCTCCAGGAGGGATTAGCCTTATTAAAATGAAATAGTCTAGTCCTGAGTGACAGAGCAATGGAGGCGGAGGAAGGGAAGAGGCAGGGAGGACAGAGGAGAGGGCTGACGTTGTGTGAGGCCCGGCCCCCGAGGATCTGAAGCACCGCTCCTCTGTCTTCTCCCCCTCCCTCCATTCTTCACTTTCACCTCTCACTCTCTCCTCCCCCCCCCCCCCCCCCCCCCACTCTTTTTCCTCTGGTCTGCTCTCTCATCATCACTGCTGATCTGTCAGCGGAGCGTCAAGAGATCTGCCCCGAGGCTCTCAGATGAGCTGCCAAGTACAGAGGCTCGACCGCAGGGGAACAAAAGACCCCCCGAAAAAACACGGCAGAAAGGCTGGGACCTTGGTAAAATGTGTTTAATAGCCCTCACATCGAAGGGCGCTGCATGTATGGAATGTGAGGCCAGGGTCACCGCGTAAGGGTTCCCAGCAATTACCCAAGCTTAGCTCTCCCATGTTCATAAGGAGTGAACGAGAAGTATGTAGTGGAGACCATTAACCAACCAGAGCCTCTCAGAACACGAGCAGTGGAGACGTGAGAGGACTGAGAAACCCCGAGTGTGACTTTTACATAAAGCTGTGATTGAACGATGAATCAACTCAACACTGTTGAATCTGTTTGAGTGACACAATCATCTTGAGACAAACCTCTGTCTCTGGAGACTGAGAAGAAAATGATTATTGACTTTATGTATTTAAAAGACTTATGAGATTTCCACGTAACTTTATGACATAAGTTCAGTGTTAAGGGTCAAATGAGTGTGTTTTCTATCAGGTGAACAAATTAAAACACTTGAGATGGATTTCATTAAAGAAATTGTCTCTTTAAATAATTTATTTTAACATCATTTAATTTTATATTGAAAGTGACAATTTGCATTAAATTCATGTAAAATAGTTACATGGAAATTTGATACTTAATTCAAATACACAGAGTCACTAAAGTCAATTTGTTTTTGTATTCATAATGTGTTATTATAAAAAAACAATATTGTAAGGGGAAGAAAACCCATTCTGGACGTTATTTATATATATTTATATATATCTGCTGTGTGGATGTTGATTTGTTCGACAGTGGCTCACCAAGAAAACAATGTTCTAATATCATCAATCAAATGTAAAGAAAACAACCACTTGTTCAATTTAGGTGAAACACACAAGTGAGAACATCACTCAGATTATTTTATATTAAACTTCTGCACATAGATCCTTCTCACCTTTAAGTAATGTGACAGAGTGAGTGCTCGGTGAGGATGTGAACCAAACAGTCTATCAGTTATTCTCAGTGTGATATCAACAACCGGCAGTTTTAATTAAATGATTAGAACTATACCAAGAAAACACAGAGTCCGAAACAAAGGCTGCGTGTTTGTGTTTGTGTGGTCGGCAGTGATACTGACTGAAAGGCCAGAGGAGATTAAGAGGAGAAGGGGAGAAAAGGTCTGGTTTCACATGCAGGTGGCTGTCAAGGATGTTTACCTAAAGAGGCCCATATCTCTTCTCTCTCCCAAATTAGAAATGAACAGAAGTTCAGCTCAGTTCACTCAGCCAGACGGCCTGATATCAAGTGGCGACCCTGACTGTCCAAACAGGCTCCGACGTTACTATGTCTACCTCGGTCTTCATGTGGGATTTCACGTTTGCTTTCGTTGGGAGCGAGAGAGCAGCTTTGCAAGTCAAACGGATGTTTAGAGTCAGAACCTATGAGTCTAAAAATAAAACCTTATTTCAGACGTTTACAGACGAGTTCAGTCAGAAATAAAACACCAGGTTGAGTGAGTGGATCATTTTCTATTTAGACTTTGTGATGGACCGACAGGAATGTTTATCTCCGTGGTTAAAATCATATACATTTTCAACCCGTCAGATGAAATATGTGGCTCTGTGCACGTACATTCCATCTGAACGTTTATGGAGGTTTTGTGCAGGTAGATGTTATTTGAGGGGGTGTTTAACAGGGGTGCGTTCAGGTACATTCTGTTCCCTCAAACTTCCTCATACCTGTTAAAACAGCCATAAATACATGATATGAATCAACAGTGGTGACATCAAACAAGGCAGAAAACCATTTCGTGTTGAAAGGCCGGCGGCTGCTCTGACTTCTCGTGCTAACTGCCAGAAATGTGTATGACCTCAGCTGGAGCCACAGTGTCCACTGTCCGGTCTGAATTATGTTTAAATGCCTCAGTGACATTTAACAGCTCAGCTAATTGTTTTGGATTCTACCTGTGGCACACGCTGCTCTAAGTTTAGGTTAATGGCTCAGATATCTCGCGAGTGTTGTTGGTAATGTTGGCTTTTGGAGCCGCAGTAAAAATGCAGCCTTCCAGCAATGGGTTTTACAAGACGGCTAAATGCAGCTGCATCCTGGGAATGTCCCTGAAGCTGAAAGTCGTTCTGGGAGATTCCCACAAGTCGGCAAGGGCAATTCCCCGACTTATTTATCTCTGTGCTGCGGAGGTTGAGTTTTAATGCTCCCACAGCAAAAAACAAGAATTACTCCACTCCGCTCTCCTGGAGTTGAGGTAATCTGTTCCCACTGGTCCCCGATAAAACAAACGGTCTTCAGGATTGTTTAGGAAACTGCGACAAAAGTGTTGAGTCATTTCAACAGCAGTGATGTGACCGCTGAGCCACGTGCAGATGACGAGATAATGCAATGAAATATAATGCAATCTCCTTTAACTTTAACTTCCAGGAAACAATTATAATCAAGGAAAATGTTTGTGAAAACAAAAAGTTTCAATTTGCTCCTTTAAAAAAAGTTAGAGAAAGTGTTTTAAAAGACAGACACCGAAGGCAAATGTAAAATAATATACTTTATTATGACCATACATTTCTCAGGATCAGTACAAAGCAATGTTTCTGTTTTGTTAAGCGAATCTTTCCACTTGGTATTTTATCTCCAGAGGACAAAGAGGACAAGACCGATCGATGTAACATGAAAAGTAAAGCAGGTGTTTGATGTTGATTTATGTGGAGACGGAGATTAATGCATTTATAATGAAACTGCATGTTGCTCTTACATGTGGCGGATTGCGGCTCCCTGCAGGATGGAGCAGTAGAAAGGACCGTGCTGCCTAAAACAGGCTTCATGCTGACTTTAGACCTCTTTTCTAAGTGTTTTTAAAATTTGTTTAAAATATCAGTAAGAATTAATAATTCAAAAACGTCTTTCGATCTTTGAACGTAAGCAGCTTCTAGATCTGGAAATCGAATTATCTCAGTGAGTGAGGCCCTGGTTGTTGTTGTGATGAGTGGACAGATGGTTTGAAGGGATCCCTGCTGAAACTGACTTTCACTACACAGCAGCCACATCTTCACCACACGGCAGCGGGATCGGAAACAAGACACCGTGTAGGAGGGTGGAAAAATATACCAACAGAAAAAGAACCAAACTCCAAACCAAATATCCACCTGCTCAACAAATTCACTCGCTATCATTGGTTCCTCTTGTTTAATGTTTAATTTTGTTATTCTGACATGATTCAAATAAAAGAAGTTAATTTCATCTGCACCGTCACATTTGTTGAAACATGAATATGTTTTGTGTAGCGATGAGTTGGGACTGAAAAGGAATGTTTTCCTTTAGTTAAAGTGAAAGCTTGTACATTTTGAGGATTTCCTGTTTCTTTATCTTTAGAATACTTTGACAAACACACAAGCTGAAGACAGAAAAGTTGTGCGTTTTCCCAATTTTTCAACATTTCATAGACTAAATTAATCAAGAACTGGAACGTTTCTGTCTGTCTTCAAGTCCTCTGGAGAGAAACAGGAACGACGATGATCTATCTGAGAAACAGGGTGACGAACAAACGAGCATACATTACAAAATAGTCTTTTTACACATAAATATCAAATAGAAAGGCAGATGAGAGGGAGCCTTGTTTATGTCAGTAAAGCTTTTGACCATGCAACGTTCAGTACCTTAAAAAAACACAACAACATGAACACAGCTTAGTCCACCAGAGACACAATGTCAAATATACATGTATACACAATATAACAAAAATAACAATATCACTTTTTCTGCAAGGGCACGATTTTATCATATATTTTACAGCTAAAGTTGTACCATTAGTCCAGCACATTGAGATGTGTACAGGTAGCTCGAGGGGAGGAAAAGCGACTACTACTACAACACTACGAGGTCGTCGGAAGTATTTAAATATGCCATCGAAACAGAAGCTGTAAAAATAATATACTCCGAATACATTTATATAATTATATACATATACATATAGGTTAAATACTGATCATTCTGAATCCCTGGATTGCTGAGAACAAAACCTTTGTCGATTTAGGCAGCTAGCTAAGATTGTACTAACTGAACCCCGCCGCTAACAGCTTCCACCGCCGCTCGGGAAATTGTGCTTCACATTTGAGCTGTTTCTATTTCACGGTTTCGCTAAAAGCTGGAAGAAGCAAAAGGGTTTTTCAAGGAGTAGTTTTCTTCTTCGAGAGGTTTATTGAATTTTTTGCCAGAACATCAATACAACTCTCGTGTCTGGAGCTGGTAAGCTAGCATGTCGCGACGTATTCTGGGCTAATTTCAAATAAAGAAATTCTAGTTGTATTTAATCAGTTTGAACGTTTTCTTATAGACTGAACCGTGTTAGCTGCAGGCTAGGTGTTACCCCTGCTCGCAGTGTTTATGCTAAGCTAACAGCCTTTTGATTTGCTTAGCATTGAGCGTACAGACTCGACAGTGATATTGATCTGCAAGAAAGTTCATGAACAAAATTCCCAGAATGTTGGACGATAGTTTGGAGCCACATGAAACCCACTCTCTCTTGTTTCGTTGCCTGATCGTGGAACGTAGATCATCTCGTACCAACTCTGAGAAGTTTGTCGAAACA
The DNA here is from genome assembly GCF_024713975.1 of Paralichthys olivaceus. Lineage (NCBI taxonomy): Eukaryota > Metazoa > Chordata > Actinopteri > Pleuronectiformes > Paralichthyidae > Paralichthys > Paralichthys olivaceus. Next base: position 4,976,793 of record NC_091095.1, read on the forward strand.
TTGAAAACGAAAGAAAATACATTTCAACTCGTTTTTTCTTTCATATTCATCTTTAAGAGGTTTCAGTTGCAGCTGTTTCTCTCGGTCCACAGCCAGAAGATATATATTTTACTGCATGATCTATAATGACAGTTACTGCCTAACTCATAAGTGCATTATTGTTGTACAACATTTAGTGTTTCATACCTCAATAGAAAAGCTCTCTGCTGCCTCAAAAAATAAGAAATCCACCCTGAAATAGAACGAACAACAAGTTCCTCCTGCGATACACTGATTTCACATGAAGTCAAGTTTACTCATCAGACGGATTTCCTTGCATTAACGAATGTTTTTGAAAAACACATTTTAGCTCCTGGAGTATTAGAAGATTTAAACTGGATGAAAGCTTGGAACTTCCAGGAATCCAGTTTTTCCTTCCAGCAGAGAGACGAACGCTCGGGTCAATAACAGTGAGGTTCAATAACAATATGAGAACGTATTCCTTCTCTCTGATTCCAAAAACAACATGGGGCCTTGCACATGTTCTGAATTGATTCAATTACTTCCTTGAATATTTATAATCGAAAGGCCAAATGTCTCCGAGGGTTGTCCTGCCAGTGAATTCATATTAAAGTCTCCAACGTCCAAATGCTGCTTCAGATTTAGCCAATTTCAAAAAGTTTGGAGTAAGTGTTCATCACTGATAAAAACTTTGCCCCATATTACCTAGGGTGGATTTGTACCTGCATTTTCAAAGTAAAAACTCTTCACACGTATCACAGACGCTGTCCTGTATCAGAGGAGGGGTTGCGTTTTATTCCAGGCTGGATTCTGATCTCAACGTACCACCTTCGCACAATTAAGGCACCTTTTAAACCCCTGAGGGGTCAATGGGTTCTTCTAATAAGAAGAGAAGCAACAATAACAACATGGAACACAGAACTGGACTGAAACAAACCGACAACAACACAAAGTAAGACAGTCGACAAAATAAAAGGAGAACAAACACATTAGGAATGTCTATGGGTACAAATGCCAGAAGTGCCCTGTTACGTTTCCTCTCATCTCATCCTTTAGGGTTTTACAGCAGCACTGCACGACACGTTGCCATGGGGACCTCACAGGGTCTCCATGGAAACAGTGTGGCGTTATCCTGAAGCACCTTGATTTGTAAAGAAGGTCTTCCTCGAACCTCGTCGGGCTTTGTGTGTGTGTGTGTGTGTGTGTGTGTCAGTATCCGACGTTGAGCTTGTTCTTGTTGAGCTCTCTCTCCAGGTTTCCTATCAGCGTGTCGATGCTCTCCTGCAGGTCTCTCAGGTTCACTCTGTTGCTCAGCACCGGGCTGATGTCCTGGATCTTCATGTAGGCCTGGTACGTGTGCTCTCTGGGCAGCCGGGGTGGCAGGATGTGGTCGCACACCCTCTCCTCTTCCTCCTCGTCCTCTAACGGCTGCCCGTTGCCTGAACTATCGCTCTCGACGTGCCTCTCCTCTTCCTCCTCCTCGTCATCCTCTTCAACCTCCTTTGCCGCATCCTCTAAAGGAGGTGGCTCCTGCTTAGCCGGATCGCATGCAGGGCGTTCCACCTTCTGTTCTTTATCTTCCTCTGCATCCTCAGGCTTCTCCTGCTCCTCCGCAGCTGCCTCCGTATCCTCAGAGGGAACATCATCATAGTCCGCCTCCTCTTTGCTGGGAGGGAGCAGCATTTCAGAGGGGAAGTAGCTCTCGCCGCAGCGGCTCCAGTCCCCGGCGTAGCGGTTGCTCGGGCTGTCCAGACGCCCCGGTTTGGGCCGCAGAACACCCGCCATCTCCGCCTCAGAGAGGTTCAGGACTTGGGGGCGCTCTTTCCTCCGCCGCAGAGGAGGAGCCGAGAGGTGGTCTGATGACGCCAGGGGCTGAAAGGAGGACTGTCCATGTGGGTCAACAACTGGAGGAGCAGAGAGGAACAGAGACAAAAGACAGACAGAGTTAATCAGATGTACAGTAAAAAAAATCCTCAAAGGAACATTTTGGGAAAGATTCAAACACTGAACCATTTTAACTTCTGTGGTAAATATGGAGCCAATTTGTTTGGCTTTGCACGAGGAGTTATCTATGTATATCTATAATTATATACAGGAGTTATCGTTTGAAAAGAACGTTCCCCAAAATGATTCAATATTACAAAAGAGAAAAAACCAACACCTCCATAACAAAGTAGTTTCTGGCCATGCAGATGTTTTTATTTGCCGATGTTTGTCTCTGATATTTCTACCACCACAGTTTCCACAGTAAGAAGTTCTGTAACTGATCTCGTAGAGGATCAGCCTGTCAGCGTTAGTTATTTTATCTGAAGTAAATACTTCAGCTCCACAGAATATTAAGTATCTGAAAAGATTGTGATCAAGAGAAGAATCACAGGGACCTCTTGACTTCCTTTGATTTGGTTGCTGGTTATTTCCTAAAATAATACGAAAATATTAGACTATTTTCTAAATAAATTAAACTTTATTCTCTTGATTTTTTTCTTCAGTGTGGCCTAAAAAAAAGAATCAACCATAAAAATTTTAAATATAATAATAATATGAACTTTTCTCTCTCGCTGCAGTAAACTCAGGAAGTTCTGGGAACCCTCATTATATGACACCTGTTCTGATATATAATCCAGATGTGAACATGCCGTGCTCAAAGTCAAACACATGCTGAAGTCACTCCAACACACCGGTGCCAGCCTCCTACTCTTTGTTATCAACTGTTTGACTCAACCAAAGCTTAAAAAACGAACTGAACCGCGTTGACAGATCATGAAAGAATGATGTGACCGTGCCAAAAACACTGAACACTCCAACACAACCAGCACAGTCCGGTTACCTGTCTCTCTTTATCTCTGTGAACCTACACTGGTTGACACCGCTAGCGCTCGCTTACTGGATTAGAAAGGAACAAAAAAAACAAAATAAAAATAATCGTTAAATGTCTTCGTCAGCGTTACAACATCAAACAAAGCAGAATTTTATTTTGTCTCTGTAAATTACAGCGGAGGAACTTGACGATTATTTCCCAGACGCATTTTTGACTAACAGCTTTTCCAGCATCACGTGCTTTACAAAAATATATAATGATGAATTATGATCCGTGCCGACTCCGGTTCATTCATCAGGAGCGTGTTTATGAGCGACGGTTGCATGCTCTGCAAATCCCGAGGCTAAAGACTCGGGCAATTATCACCTAAAACAAACAGGAATTATCCTCCTTTAAGAGACAGCGTGTTATTTCACTTCAGACGTGATTCACTGATGATACGATTAAATTATCAGCTGTCAGCAGAGAAGACAGAAGACGGGAAGCAGTTAGAAATAATGCACGTTAGAAATGTACATTCTGTGCTGCTCCTCGCCTCAGTCTGTTCATCAGCAGCTTTTAAAACTTCGAGCTGATGAATAATTACATGTGTCGACTCAATGAAAAGTCTTCTAGGTACGTTTTGTTTTCATCTGTGTTTGAATGGTTTTCCACAAAACCTGGTGGAAGGATGTCTCTAAGCCTTGTACTTGTGTCTTTGTGAGGACCGTGAGGACATTTTGGGAAAGTGATTTTTTTGCCGGTCCTCACTTTCTGACCCACTGTTAAACGGGCAGTTTGAGGGTTAGGACTTTGTTTTCACGTTAGGCATTTAGTTTTGATGTTAAGGGTAAGGTGCTACGGAATGCAATATGCTAATGAGTGTCCTCCCTGCGATAGATGCACAAACATGTGTGTGAGCCTGTGCGTGTGTGAGGCGTGAAGAGGCGGCTGAAAATATCCCATTATGGTTGTGAAATGTTAGGGTGAAGCTTCAGGGGCTGAGGGCTAAGGTTAAGCCTGGAATGTCTTTAATTATAGTCCGGGCGTCCTACGCTCTGAGTCGGGGAAGCGGACAGACTGGAGACATCACTGACGGTGAGACAGAGGCCTGAACCTGGGCTGGAGGCTTTGTCAAGGTTATTACAGGTCGTTAGAGGCTGGATAGCAGCGTGACATCAGCAGACAGGAGCATAGAGTAAATAGATTAAAAATAAAATACTACAAAAAACTTTGCTCCACGCCACAACTTTCTCCCGTCTTCACGTACAGGAGGACGGACGGTGCTCGACCTCGGCAGTGAAACTGAAAGATTTGGTTCAGGATGCAGTTTAACTCAGAGACGAGACCAGACACAGTCAGTTCGTCTCCAGACATCAGTCAGCAGATCTGGTGAAAGCTGCAGGTTACAGTGAAGAGCTCTGTGGATTTAAACCTTTCAAGGATAAAGTCCATGTGATCCAAGGACGACTCGGAAAATACAGCATGCATGTGCATTTTGAAAAACGTCTCGAGACGAACTGAAGACAAACGAGACAAACGTAGGATTAAGGATGTCAGTGCACTCTGAAAAACACCTGTGTTTGAAGTTATATTAAGAGTTTTAAACTCTCAGAACCTGAATGTTAATAAAACAGGGAGGACAATTATTAATTATTTTATTTTAAATGAGGTTAGTTCAATTCCATGTTGAAGAGTTTGTTTGGTTCTTATTAAATGTTTGATCACATTGTGAGCAGAGCACATAGGTCATCTTATCGTATTTTGATTTATATTCTGCAGCAGCTGAGACTAAAGCAGCCGATCACACTGATCAGAGACAGCGTGAGGACAAATTCATAAAATGGAACCTGTAAGTTAAGAACGTTTGAAACCAGTCGCTGTGACCAGTTAAAATTTCTACACGTACGCCTGCAGCTCTGCCGTGACTCTCAGCTCCCTCGTGAATAATCTTCAGATTCCTTCATATCTCTCGCTGAGCAGACAGCTGCAGCTGGAGCTGAGCGGCTGTGCAGGCAGACAGATGACCTGTGTGGGTAACCGTCCTCGGCTGGTGATTCATCTTCAGACTGGAGGGAGAGGGCGGGGCCACGCCTCAAAAGTTTTGGTTTACGTTAGGGCTCACTGGCCCGGCTGTGATTGGCTCGGTCTGGGATGATGAAGCGCTCTGTGGAGAGTTTCATCTCCGGGGAACAGACAGATGGTGGTGAATGGCTATCAGCTGCACTCGTGCCAGAGGGCGGATAACCTCAGCGATCAAAGCAGCCCGGCCCTTTAACCGAGCTGTGTGGAGCTGAACCACAGAGCTGGTGCTGATCTGAGAACCGCCGGCTTTCATTGAAGGTGCAGATACATAATCTGACTGTAAACTACAGCCGTGATACCAATAAAGATGGACAACGCATGTCCAGTTCCTAAAACATCCTGGAAGCCATCTTTCAACATCATTTGGAGAAAGAGTTTGGGCAACAACTTTTTGTGTCCATGTCCTATCCACTAACATGGAGGAGGCAGGATTTACGACCTATACTGCAGCCAACCACCAGGGCTTCACTTTCAGGGAGCACTCATGTCGTCCAGCTTTACACAGTCTGTGGGTAGAACTTGAAAATGGAATCACCTGGCCACAGCTGCAGCAGGTAGTGCAGGACCTCGATGTGCTTCTTGAAGTGCAGCGCGCTCGCCAGCTCCTCGGAGTCGATGAAGACTCGGTTGGTGTGGCACGACGCCTCCTGACGCTGGCTGAGCAGCACTGGGCCGAAACACACCGCCAGGTTCTGACACGTCATCTTGTTCACGTCCTGGTGCGACGCCACCAGCTTCAGGTGGTTGAGAAGCTTCCGCAGCGTCACCTGATTTAAAGGCACGCAGACAAACAAGACACGGAACATTAATTTCACACTTTATTTTGATTGCGAAAAAATTACCATTTTTGCAAACAAGGTTTTTAGTTAATGTGATATCTCGCAACGCTGACCCCAAACAAAGTCAGCTGACCAATCAGAGCAGACTGGGCTTTATCAGGAGGAGGGGCTTAAAGAGACGGCAGCCAAGTGTCTCAGAGTGAGTAATAACACAAATTAAAATCATGAATCTGAATATGAGCAGAATATTTCTCCATTAAAATGTGTTTGTGGAAAATAAATATATTTTGGACATCCTGGCGACCTCCACGTGACCTTTGCGCCATCTATCATTAATCTGACGATACTTATTTGAAGGTGAAAAGATGAGAACGCGTCATCGGTACAGTCATACATTCACTGAGCCGCCACTAATATCACCCAGTGTAAACGCCTACGCAACAGAGATTTAACAGCAGTAATCTTAACATCATAACCATCATTATCGATGCCACAATTATCCCTTTCACCACCACTTATGTGACACGATTCACTACACAGTTTATCTCCCTCACCCTCTCCACCTCCGGCAGGTTCTCCAGCAGGCTGACGGTGTGCTCCGAGTCGGCCTGGTCGTTCTCGCAGCCCCCTGGCCCGATACGCAGCGGCCTCGTGGCCATGGACTCTAACACGGCTTCGTACAGCTGCTTGGTGATCAGAGGGTAGGGAAGCTCTCGCAGGTAGTCCTTCAGTACTCCTGAGGAGACAACACAGAATTTATCAATATTCATTATCAAAGAATATCAATACTTTTTAAATACTTAAACCATCAATGTGTAACTTCAGCCACTAGAGTCTCTCGATCAAAACAATAACAAAAGACCTAGTTTGATGAAGCAGCAGAGGATCATGGGAGTTGTTGTTCTCCTCACCACCACTGCCGATGAAAAACTACCTGATGAGACTCTGGAGCAATGGTTGAATGCAGCAAATTAAAAATCCTGATCAAGTTCGAGTGAACAACCCAAAAACTGTGGCTGGCAGTGATTTGTCCTTCATCGTCCGAGATATATAACATATATAACATAGTTCAAGTCGACATTTTCTTTTATATATTTAACCGAAAATGTGCCAACAGCTTTAAATCCTGACAAATCACCAACAATCTATCTTTATTATTAAGTCACTGCAGAATGGAAACTTATTTTTTTTGAACAAATGAACCTTGTGAACTCTCCTGGCCGCAGATTGAGGCGCCATTATTTCCGTGGTCGGTCCTGTGGCGTCGGCTGTGATGCCTGATTGGTGTCAGGCGTGATTCCGCAGCCAGAGGTGTTCGGGTGTCTGTGACGGTGCATTCACACCTGTGACCTGTCACGCCCACGGTTCAGACAAAAGCTACGGGGAAAACATGAAACCCACGCTGTCTGTCTCCACTAAGCCCCTCAAATATCGCTGGCATGTCTTTTCATCAAAGGCAAAGAGGAGAAAAAAAGAGAATAAATACGGGAATAAAAAAGGCTGTTGGCAGAGTGACAGCTCTTTGTGGTTGAGTGTCTGCTCTCTTTTCCCTGTGACTGAAGATAGATCAGTTTTCAGACAGGGCTGGGGGCTGTGTAATCAGCAATATTGAATTTGCTCCAGACACTAATGCACACTGCTTTTAAAATGAGCCACAAAAATAAAGATTTTATATGTACGAAGAATTACGATCATCCTCATATGAAGCAGGTTGGTGGTCAAACCATTTAGGAACTACATTTAAAAAAAAACCAATGTTTATCACAAAGAGGTTCGACAACAGGCAAGTGAAGTTTAAAAATACAATTTCTACATATTGGCAGATATTCTTTTTAAAACTATATATAAATAATTTTCTTAAGCAGCATTTTAAAAGCCGGCTGACCAGGCAGCCGTCAGATCAGATACCAAAGGATGACTGAGGGATGATCACTCTGTTATGGCAGCTGGTGTTATCTCATCTGCTCTTCTGGGTTCAAACATGCACCTGAAGATTTCCTGTCATTGACGTTGGCAGCTTTGCACCGTGACGACGCAGATTCGATCACAGCTCTTCTACATCAGTAGCTTGTGTTAACATGCTTATCATAAGATGTGTAATGCTGCTGATGGCTGTTTTTATCCACATCCCACAGGCCTGCTTGTGGACGACACTCCTCACGGCGTCCATCGATTAAAGGACATTTATAACAGACGTTGTCCTGTTCCTTGAAATTCCCAAAGTGGTGACAAAATCCCTGTGTCACAGGTTCTGATTAGGGTGCTGCGAATAAACCGAGACTCGGACCTCGTCACCTCTACGTCACTGGCAACCTGAGGTGTTTTTCTTCAGTGGCGTCTATTTACAGAAAACTACAATGAGATTCACTGTAAATCCGCTGATATCCCCTTAGGCCCGGTGAGGAGTAGAGAAGGCACAGTTTAACTAATTTACTAATCCCAGTAAATCCTCACTCTGCTGAGACTCAGGCTGAATGAAACTAAAACACAAATCCATTCAACATCAATCTCTGGAGAATAAAATGACAAAAGGTTGAAAATGAACCTGATATTTCAGTGAATTCAGGCAACGACACAATTAAATCTCTCGTCTTCTTTTCCAGCAGCTACACGAGCGTAAGAGTCTTCGAATGTGGGATTAGCAGAGAGGGAGGAGGATCTAAATTCGGTTCAGTGTTACAGCACAGAGTCTCAGAATAGCATGAGGTTCACTATCTACGCAGACTCAGCACAGAAACACAAAGTCTTACACTTACACATCAAACCCTCCAACAATCACAAAAACCACAAACATTAAAGTAGCAGGTAGAATAAATAATCACTTCTTCCTCTCAGGGGCCAACTTGTGTGACTGGGTTTATTTAACAAGGAACTGTTTGAGGAGCGATCGCTCATGCACTCAGCTGATTCTCTATGAAATGAGGTGCAGATTTTCACAACCTTCTATATTTCATTTGTTAACAAGGCTGCACCGAAGTTTTCTCAATACTTTCACAGTATTTTCCAGAGCCTGCCAACCACGGAGGCAGATACTGAAGAATGAAGAAATGTAATTGAGACTTAAAATCTATTACAAATAACTGTAAATAAAAATAATTTCACCCTTTAGTGATAATTCAATCCTGTGAATCTGTGTCTATAAGAATAATAAATATATTCAAAACCTAATGTACAGCTACCGTCTGCCAACACACACACAAAACACATTCCTGAGTGTAGCTCTGGAGAAAAACAACAACACTGACACGGCTGTGTTATGTCAGCTCTGCCCTCTCAGCTCAGGCAGAGCGACATAATGACAGCTCTGTGTCAGCGGAGTCCAACTCTAACACAGTTTCAGACAAACAAGCTCTTAAAACCTGATAAAATGTCCCCTGAGACTGCACATGTCCCCTGAGACTACACATGTCCCCTGAGCCTCCGTGGCAGCATGTTTCCATTCTTTCTGCTCATAGTCGCCGAATGTTTCCTTTATCTCTTATCTCCATCAGGTTTGAAATCTGGTACGAGCCAAATATGATAAAGATTCATTCAGTCTCCTTAAAGCTTTCGTGGACGAGCTGATTTCCAAAACAGATAAGACAGGAATGCTTTGTGAACTTCCTCCTGCTTCCCGTTGTCAATCTTTACTCAGATAATAATAATAATCTGCTTGTTACATCGCGGGAAAAACAGTGTTTTCATCCTTATCTCCGCCAAGTTGTGTTTTTTTTGTTAAGCGAGTGTGTAAATAGAACGCAGAGAGATACCACACGACTTTGTGTGAAAACAGGAAGCTTGTGCGTGGCGGACCCTCTGACCTTCCCCTGCGCCGTCGTCTAGACACAACAACAGATCGACTGTTTCACGTTAGCGTCGCCTCATTAAACGAACCCCACAAGTGTTTTCCTCTCACACGCAATTCTTGAAAACGTGACGCTAATTTTCATCTTTCTCTTTCAATACGTTTAAAAAAAAATACACAAGTGAGAGCAACTCTGTGTACGTGCATGTGCACATGTGCTCGTGTTGGTCTGAAGTGTGGATAATGCAGCCATTCAGGTAAATCATTAGCCTGCTATGAGTCAGTGTTTACCTTAGTGTCTTGGCCCCACACACACTCACACACACACACACACACAGTGAAACATGAACACACACTCTCACACTCTCAAGGTCGCTGGCTCAGGGGTGAGCAGGTGTGATTCTCCTGCAGGTGCTTCACTCTCTTTCACAGCCGAGTTGACAACAAGAGCACGCTGAGTGTTTGTCCTCTCACATGTAAACTGTGTCACACAAACACGATGCATGATTCAAGCAGAGTTTCAACTCCACCTGTTTCTAACTTCTCTTTGTCTTCTGCCCATCACCGGGTTGTGGTTGTATCACAGAATCAATGTCAGGTGGATCGTTACTGCTTTGTCTTTCTTGTTTAGTCCAAACCTCTGGACTTGTGTGAAGTGGATCAACAGACCAAAATGTAGTCCGACCAAAAGCGGTGATCTCGGTCTGGGAGCATAGTTCGATAAATTTTTGGGATAATTCAGACTTTCAACTCGATAGAAGAAGATAAAAGAGGAGGAAGAGGAGGATTGTTTGCAGCCTGACGATGAGGACGAATTAACAAATGACGCCTACAAACCAATCAATGTCAAGTACAGGTAGACACAGCCCACGACGACAGGAAGTACATGTGTCATACAACAGTCTTTAGTGCGCTACCTGAACTACAATGTGAAACCAAAACTAAGGAGTTCATCTTCCATATGACTCGTTTGTGTCGTGTTTTATCCTTAAATAAATAAATGAGATGAAAACCCTCCACTGATGACAGACTTGTAAACTGAACAATATAGAAGTGATACCAGAGCAAACCCCTGAGACACGGCTCCACTAGGTTCAGTCAGACGACAGCAGCTTGAAGTATTTTTGATGTGAAATAGTCTTTTTTTTTTTTTTTAAATCAATTCAGACAATTTCAATGTTTCAAATGTGCCACCAAAGACTACAAGCCACACAATGCACCGGGGCACGGCTCTACCTTTGACCTCTTATTCAAACAAAGCAGAAGGTCACTCCTCCTGTCAGTGCTGCAGTCAACGCCTCGCCTGGAGAACAAACAGGGGTTTGTTCTCCATCCGTCCCCCTCCCTGCTGTCTCGCACGCCCCCACAGCACTAGGGGGGGCCAGAGGAGATGTGTGTGGCGCTGCCTTGTCTCCGGTGGCACTGTAAAAACCTTGCGTAGCCCTCCTCCCTCTCTGCCTCCAGCAAACCTCAGTTCTAACAGTGGAGCTCTGACACCGCAAGGATTCACCAGAAACACGTTTGTCTCTGGGTTTTGATCCTCGACCTGCAGTTTAAGACATTTTCAGACAGCCCACGCAGCCCGGAGCTCTTTGTGAAGCGGTCGCCTGCTTCCCCGGCCGGCCCAGGGTTCAGCTAATCCCCCATGCGTGAGGCAAATACCATCTGTGTTTGTTCGGCAACAAAGGGGGCACTTGTTAATGACTTTCCTTGTCTTCACTGGAGTACTGCCGAGGGTGGGGGGGGGGGGGCGAAACAGGGAAGTAGGCAGTGGAAAAGGCGAGTCAGGCAAATTAAAAACCACAAAATAGGATCAATAACTGTCCTGAGCTCTCGACCTGGGACACACAGCGAGGACAGGGGACAAATCACTGAACCAGTTTCCCATCAGCGAGTCTCTTTAGACGCTTTGTTTCCACACAAACAGGTTCGAGCTGAGAGATTAATCATTATTCAAACTGTCCATCAGTGTGTCATTGTTTCATCCAACCAGGAAGTGTTTGTGAATTCTACAACAAACCGTGATTTACTCCAGTTAGTGTTTCAAACATCCGGAGGTCTGATAATGACGCGGCTGTTGATGTGAAGCCGCAAAACAAGGAGACACTGTAACAGGTTCACAGAAAGAGGAGGAGGAACACAAACCGCTGCAGATAATGTTGTTTGCCTTGATTTCGCGCCGCACGCTGCTCACGCCGACGACACATTTCTGCTTCTTTTGAGTGAATTGTGATTTGAAACAATGCAGGGCTGCACACTGAGCATGTTTTGCAAGCTTTGGATTGAACTCTGACCCCCGGGATAATCCCTTTCACTACCTCCGCTTTTAAATTAGCCGTGTGACACGCCAGCCCTCATAGCTCATCCGCTCGCTGTTCGCTTGTTAGCCCTTAGCCTGACTCCACTCCAGAGATTCCTTTACAATCCAATATCCAGCCGTGTTTTTACACATCAATTACACATTCAACTTGGAAGGAATTTCTTAAACCGTAAGGAGATTATGTTTCAAAATACTGGCGAGAAAAAAAAAATGAAATTAGGTCAATGAACCGGTTTTTACTGAATGTTTGAAGCAATTATGTTTTAAGACCAATCCCATGATTATATCTGCCTCCCTCCCCTCCCCCTCCTCTTCCTCTCACTCAGGCCCATCTGCAACAGCAACTTTGCTTGGCAGAGCAAATTTAGGCAACGAGCGAAAACCAACAATCCACGCTGGTGCTGGCCCTTTTTTTCCAGCCCGCTCAACTGTTAACTGTGTTCTTTGCCCTGCCATGCAAATGCAAGTGGATCAAAGCAGGCATGATAGGACGACGCCTATACGGGGCCTCTTCCCAAAACCAACAGCAGCTCCTACAATGCGAAGGGGTTTCCATGGTCTTCCTCTTTTTGTGGGAGAGAAAAAAAAAATCATGACTATGTCGTTTTCTACAACTTTGCCCCCCCCACCCTGGAAATCTGTTGAAGTCATTACTCAACCCAGTGACACGGCTGTTTTAGTCGAATCGAGACTGACAAAAGGCTGCATCCATACCACAGTGATCACGTTGGTCCAGGTCAAATCCATCACTGCAGGCGGTTGATTACCAAAACTGTATTCAAGGCTTCTGTATGATGGTCCCAGAAACACAAACAGTGTCATCGTACTCTAGTGGAAACTCTGTCTTAGTTTACAAATTCAGTTTTTACCCAGTCTCTGTATGGAGAACCGGAGGAGATGGCGGGGCACGCTTGGTTTGGCTCAGTTTGGTTTGATTCGGTTTGATTGGGCTGCTGAGCTTCCTGTGGCCATTCTGACATGAAATCAATGAAGACGAAGAAATCCATACAGACTGGGTTTATTCCACCGCGTGTTCCAGATGTTTGACGCACTCACTTTTTTGAACTGTTCAGACTTAGCGGACTGAGCCACCTCTCCTGATCTGTCCAACTAGAACTAGTTTTCAGTTGAGTTAGAGGCATGTGGCTCTAAAGGGCCCAGACCACCCAGGCCAGATCTCAGCGCGTCAAGTGCTCAGACCTGTCCACTTACAACTCGATCACCCAAGAAATGTGTCAATACCAGGTATGAACGAGGCCTAAAACACAGAAAGGACAGAGCGAAGCATGTCTCAACCACCATCAAGAATGACCTGAATGTACAGCGCAGCGTGTGTGTGTGTGTGTGTGTGTGTGTGTGTTTGTGTGGGCCCTTCCCTCGGGCATCAGTCTATATTGACGACTGGAATGCTTTTACTACAGACGGCAGAGTCACACACACTCTCAGACGTGCGCATGTGCTGACCTATCAGCAGCCGACTCACTGGTTCAGACACGTTCACTGGAGCAAAGACAGGATCAATACTAAATCCAGACTCTGCATTAATGTACGTGAGCTTCTTGTGTAAGTTTCACCCACTAATTGTGTTTTGAAATCCTCCTTATTTATATTCTCTTTTTCTCTTTATGTTTTTGTTAATTTTTTTAAATATTTTGATTGATTAGAATCTTTAACAATCATTTAGGTCATTTTTAAGTTTCCCTGGTTTCAGCTTTTGTTGCTTTTCTTTGGTCTTTGGTGGGAAAGTTCATATTTTTTTATTTTTCAGGACACAAAGAAAATTATCTGGAGACGCCAACTTGGTCCCTGAGAGACTTCGATGGGTTTTGTTCCAGAAGATCAAATTATTCATCTAGAAAATAATCGATCATGGAGAAATCATTGGCCGCAGCTCTGTCAGAGTCAGTTTCATGGGAAAGCTGAGTTTGTTGTATTATGTAAAATCCCAATGGGAAAGATGATATATTGCAAACTGAGACCAGAAAGACACCGGAGCATGACGATCACATGCCTTTTTTTAATCGTGTCATGTTTCTCTGTTGCAGCAGCTCAGTTTACCTGTGATGACGTTGATGTCAGGATACGTGTTTTCACACAGCTCCATGGCGTAGCTGTCCCTCTCGAACGCCTCACGAAGCTCCTTCTTCACCGCCGCAGATCCACACAGGCGGTAGAGACCAACCACCTGGACACACACACACACAAGTAGGTCAAATAAACACGGATGGCTCTCGAGTCAAACAGTTGACGGAGGGGCAGACATCTTTACAGCCTCATCGATCACGATCTGCGTCAGAGCTCAAACAACGTGCTGGACAGGAGCCAAAACCACTTGCACAGAAAAACAAAAAACTCCAGTCGGCTGTCTCTCCACAGAATGACACCTTATTTGGATTAATGACATTTTTTTAAAATATAACCATCAGGCCTCACTCCTTCACAGGACACCCAGTGTGACACAGATCCTGGCTAACACAAGCCTCGAAATCCCTGTGGAGACTGACTCATGACTCAAAAGTCACAAATAAAAGAAGCCGGCATCATTGGCGAGCAGCAGCAGCTCCCTGTCCGGTATCTTTTATTGCAAACCACTGAAACAAACTGGATAAAGTCAAAATTGTCTTGAATTGACTGACCACCAGCTGCCTCCTCTCAGCAGAGACAGACAGAAGTTTCAACATGTTCATTTGAATAAAACTCTTCCTGAACATAAAACCTGCAAAAATGAAATCTATACATCTGACCGTTACGAGATGATGATAAAAGCAGCACTGGTTAAAAAAAGACCCCGGATCAGTGAAGTGACACCGTCAGATATTTACCTCCACCAAGGAGGTTATAATATCAGCACCATCTGTCTGTCTGTCTGCAGGATTACTAAAAACCCACTGAAGCAATCGCCATGAAATTCTAACAATTTTGGAGCAGTTCAATTTTCTTTAACGCAGTGAGAGCTGAAACCCTGTTTCTCACTGAGGTGGTGAATGTGTTTTACTGCTTATGAATTCAACCTTTAAATGGAAAAAACAACAATTTTCTCATTTCATCTATCAAGAGTTATCGTCTCACGTTCAAAACTTTAAACTTTGTTCCAGAAAAAGCCGCCAGTGGCGTAATACTCAACACTTCTGAGGACACGGTTTCATCACTTGGCTCGTTTGAAAATGAAAACGTGCTCTGGGTCACACCAGGCTTTCGCTCTGAGGTGTAATAAAAGTGTCACGTCCTTATGACTGAAAAGATAAACAGTGCGCTGCTCTAAAAGCCGGGCAGACAGCTCCGCATTAAAAATGAAAACACTCGGCTATAAAACATTTATGTTTCTTCGCGCAGGAACTCCGGAGTGTGACCTGAAGGAACTCTGAAGCAATTTCCTCAAGACGTTGACATTTGATAGTTGAAACTCGGCACCAGTGGTCTCTTTGTTATGTTGGGATTAGGCCTGGCTACAGACATACCATAATTTCTCCTACATGTGTCTGTCTGGTATGTGGCATAGCAGACCAACTGGTGTGGTTGCCCCGGTAACGTGTTAAGTCAGTGGGCTGTGAATAGCGGGTTGAGTCCAGAATCCACACAAACATACACTCACACACGCACACACGCCCTGCTGGCCTTTCCGGGCTCCAGCGTAGGAGCACGGCTAACGTCTCCCCGTCCCACCGGAGCAACTATTTGTGAGCTCTGCTCGTCCAGTCGAGCAGCGTTTTCTGAGCCTCACACGAGAGGCAGAGCGGAGGACAGATTAGGCCGGGATTTGGCTTTGTGTGAGAGTAAACACAAGTCACTGGGCACAATGAACAACAAGTCCATTCAGAAAAAAAAGAGAGAGTCCCTATGGGGGGAGAGCCCGAGTGCAGGCGAGGAACAGCTGTTAGCAAAAAGAGGGCTCGCACTCGTGCACCTCGGCTGCCGGGCAACACAACAAGCAGCACCGGCAGAGACCTGCATGTGGAGTGAGGCTGACACAATGACCACAAAACCAGGCCCCTCGAAGTGCAGGAGGCTCATTCAACCGAGCCCGTGATCAAATCGGCTTTTTAACTTTATTAAAACTAAATGAGAATAAAGGAAGGAAACAAAAGTGCATTTTGCTGCTTTAATCCCCGTCAACAAAGTCATTTACTCTCCATAAACATGAGTCACATTTCTATCAGGCACCGGCAGTAAAATCATTATCTGTTCTCACCTTGAAAACAATAACAAAACACCTTTTCTGGCACGACGCAACGAAAGGAATACAAACGCACGTACGTCCAAACACAAGCTTCTGGGAAGAGGCGACGAAAACCAGAAGACAAGAAATGGCGTGCAGACATTTCTCGTCTCCCGGTGCAAGGATTTCTCACATCTGTACACACATACAGAGTAACAGGAGAGGAGACGTGTGCAGAGCCAAAGCTGGGCTACACCTGATCGTTATTACCATCATCTGATCAGCTTATTATTTTTTCAATGAATCTTTTCTTATGTTGTCTATAAATTATCAGAATATGAGAATTAAATGCAGATGTCATCTTCAAACATCCATTTTTTTCCAAGTTCAAACACAAAATTAATAAAAACAGCATTTGTTTCTCTTTATATTTACAGATGTTGAGAGATAAAACACAGATGTTTAATATCGCTGTCGACATGTTTGAAGAAAGCCCTTATTGAACATTTACGTTATGTAAACCCCCGAGAGTAGAAAATAATAACTACGTTTATACATATTTGCATAAACAAAATATATATCTTCTGTCAGGATTTTGGTTCTGTCTAAAATGATGCTGCTGTTTATCTGTTCATAACCGTGTTCCTCTTTCCCTGTCGTGCATGTAGGTTACTTCTCCTTTAATGGGCTCCCCAACAAAACTCCCGTCTCTGCAGTCCTTTCAAAACACCCACAATCCTCCTGCGTCATAAAAGCCAGAGGAAGCCCCGAGGACACGTAATTCTCCGAGACTCTGAAAGGGAGACTCCATTAAAGATCCACATAATCATTTGTGAAGCGCACGGCTACACGTCTGGCTGTTCGTGCTTCGGTGACACGACCCGAGCATTCCTCTGAGATCTGGTGTCAAACCCCGTCCTAACCCCTGCCTGCCAGAAACCTGGGGGGAGCACTTACACTTGATCTCTGACTGATACCCTGATACCCTCTGTGTAATTAAAGAAGGGGCGGGGGTGATTAGACGAAAAACACTGCGAGGGACACGAGACAAAAGTGTCAGACTGAATGGAGAGAAAAAAACGGAGACAGAGACAAAAGAGGCAGATGAGGAGAGACAGAAACAGACGGGAGTCATAATATGAGCAGCACAGAGCGGAGCGAGTTAGAAACAGAGGAAACCTGAGAGAAGCGAGTGAGAGTGATGGAGTTTCAGTGAAGGCTTCAGCTCCAGCATGAGGAGGTCACAGAGGTGAACTTGACCGCAATACATCTCATACAGATTCCCCTCAGAGCGACAGTACCGACAACAGGACTTCTGGGAAGATCCAGCACGTGTATGCACACGATGCACTGGAGCACAAATATGACACAACACAACGTGAAGCGGTTTCACAACAGAGGGTCAACTTTTTGAAAAACCCTAAAAGCGAAAATTGAATATACATAAACCTTAAAGATCCCTTTTCTCAGTTTGGTTCTCACATTGAAGAATGAAAACTAAATGTGGTGTTGACATGTTTGGTTGATTTATCAAATTGCTGCTGAACAGAAAATCTACTTTTTAATCATTAACTTTTGGTTCTTGAAGTGAGGGCGGGGTCTAATTTGACAGACAGGCTGCTTTGGAGAGGTCTAATGTTTTGCCCCAGGCCCCCACTGCCCCTGGCATGTACCCCCCCCCATCAGTCAGGAGCAGTGTCCAGACACTTTTACTGCCGCTGTCTCAGATCTAATTAGGACGGAACGCCACTGCCTCTTTTTCTTATGTTCTTCAAAGAGGACATAAAACACAGAAGGGGGGGCGGGGGAGTGGACGATCACATGATTTACTCCCACATCGCCACAATAACAGTCTGTCAATCCGGAGTCTTTCTCCTCTTTGGATAAAAGAGCGAGTTGCCCTCAGGAGAGCTCAGTGACATCACCATGCAGCGGAGCTCGTACCTAACGTCTCCTGTATCTTTTCTGCTCATGCCGGTCGCCCGGCGTCGTTACTGGCTGCAGGGTGAACACACACAACACAAAGCTGAAAGGATGCTCTGGATGTAGGATTACTTCTCTCTGCTTTTCTTTCACTCTCATGCAAAAATGCATTATAGAAAATGTCCCGCAGCCTTTTCTTCAAATGAACCCACTTCTATTTTTTATTTACACAACAGGATTAGAGTGGTTTTCATCCATACTTTCCATAAAATAAAATTGGTTCAGTGGATTTTGCGTAATCCTGCTCACAACAAACAAACAATGAAAACATAACCTCCTTGGTGGAGGTGATAAAAGCTGCAGCGTTAATCAGATTCACTTGGTTGACTTGTTAGTTGCAGGAGAGTTGAAACACATTGAACTCACCTGGCAGCCTCTCTTCTCTATCTCGTTGATGCACTTGTTTATCAGCAGCGGTACCATCAGTCCCGTGTTCTCCCTCTCCACCACCCGCCACACCTCCACTCCAAACACCTGGGGCTCCCTGTCTCCACCCAGCCGTCCGTCCAGAGAGTTCTGCCACTGCTCCATCAGGCTCAGCTTGACGTAGATCAGCCCCCGCGGCTCCAGCTTCACCGCCAGCTGGTGGGACCGCGTCACCCGGAAGAGCGCGGGCAGCACCACCGTGCCGTGGCAGCAGACGCGGTTTCGTCTCGGCGTGGGCTCCCAGCTGAAAACCACCAGCTTCAGGTGCTGGGCGTTCTCCAGCTCAATGTTGAACGTGTGGTCCATATCCAGGAAGGAAGTGCGACACGTGAGGAGAGCGGTTCGGGCTTTGTTGACCGAGTCCACTTGGATGGCGCAGTAGACGTCTCGAGAGTCGATGCGTGGAGGTTTGAGGTCCTCGGCACCGTAAAAGTGCAGACTCATGAGTCCAGAGATGTATTGGCTGCACTTGGGCTGCTCTGTGAAGCTGTAATGTCTGAAAGCATCGATGTCCAGCTCGGTGCCGTTGAGTTTCGAGCTTCCGCCTCCTTCCACCTCCTTGCCTTTCCCTCCCTTCCCCTCCGAGGTGCTGTGCTTCCCAGATTTGGCCACCAGCTCCGGTGAGTCACCATCACTGAGGTAACCACCTTTACTGGCGGACTTCGAGCTGCCGTTGCTTTTCTTCTTGCTGAAGCTGTGCTGCATGGACACACTGCTGTCCAGGTGGTAGCGCGAAATCACGTTACGGCTAGCCTGCCCACCGCCAGACGCCGCCAACCGCGGAGGGCCTGAAGTTTGGGAGACAGCCTCTGAGTTGTTTCTGGGGGAATGGGCTCGAGGCTCCAGCTGACTGCTGCCGTTGTTGCTGCTGCTCGGTGTCCCCTTGACGCTGAGTTTGCGGCTCAGCTCCGGGAGCTTCTTCATCCTCATGGAGATCTTCCTGACGGTGCGCGGGGACTTGATCTTGTCTGGGAAGGACCAGTTGATGGAGCTGCTCTTCTTGGTCGGGTTTGGGCTGGAGGGAGGCGAGAAGCCGACGGCGTTGGGCAGCTCGGCTCCATCTGCAGAGGAAATAACAAAGCGAGAGAAAGCTTGGTTAAAAGGGGAGGCCGACGTGTTTTGAATTTTCTCCGACACTTGGTTTCAGCAACTGTTCAGAAGATACAAAGGAGAAAAAAGACTGAAAAACCAAAAAGCCATAACTAACAGTCTCTTAGAAAAGCACTACACCTCCGCAGCACATCAAGCGATTAGATTTAAATGCAACCCAGAAATCCTCTGACAGATTTAACACTGAGCTTCACATAAACATTTCAGCACTATATAATAAAGTTACAGTCTATAGATGTAAGCCTAGACAGTCATTTGTCTAATTGATGGTTTTAAGAAACAGAAACAAAATATTCAATCACCAAGAAGTTTCTACGAGGCCTTGAATGAACTTTATTCAGATTTTAGAGGAACGTCATTAGCTGCAGCTTCAGTAAAGACGATGGGAAACGTGTGGGTGGAGACATTAAACTTAACTCAGTGATTATTCAGGATGGGCTGGACCTTGAAGGCAGCTCTCGCCCAACTAGACGTCTACACCGTGAAATTTCAGGGTCTAGAACATGTTTAGTCTACTGTAGTGAAGTGGCAGCCACACTGACATGACATATTATCACTTCATGAAGTGGTTTAGGCCAATCTGTTCGCCACGGAGCAACGCTGACATTTGTTTAGAGCGGTGTTGATGGAAAGCAGGAAAACATTAAGTCCAACGTTTAGTTAGCTGAGTTTTGGTCTCCGTCTTCTACTGAGGTAAATGTTTGGTTTTTAGCTGCTTGAGCTCCACTATGATCTGCAGTTAGCAATGGACAGGTAGCATACAGAGTTTGTTGAGCATAGACTTTATATGAAGATGGATGATATGACAGTTCCCCAACAATGATGCCAAACCATCTCTATCACCCCCTGGTGGCTCTTATTGATTTTATGTCCAGATTTTTGCCAAACTCAAAACCCTGCTCTCAAATATCCCCTGCTTGTGCTTAGATTTGCTCTGCTTGCGCTCAGGCTGCGCGCTTGCACTCAGATGTTTAGCTGCTCGGACAAAGTTCATCCACCAATAGAACACCAGGTGTATTGTTGACAGATAAAGTTGTCCCGCTCTTTGTTGTGGGTGCATTAGCTTTACTTCTTTAGGACCGGGAGTGCATGAACCCGGTTAAAGAAACCGTCGGCACACGACTCTCAGGCAGCGTTTGAATCCAGGACATTTTGTCCTTCTTTGTGGATAGTGGGAGGAAGTGGAGACGCGTAGTCTGTGAGTTAAAACAACTGGAAATGACTCTGATGAGAACAGTGAGTGAATCCAAAGAGTAAAGCTGAGGGCAACAAAACCAAAACAATGAGCTGAAAGACACCAAAACAACCGTTGCATTGAATAATGGTTCTCAAAACTGTTTTCAGAGGCAAACTGATCCATTGTTCGTATAAAAATACAAATTAGAGCCAGTGAATTATTGTCTGAACTGTTTCTTATCTGTGCAGCCTGTATGTCCACAGTCATATCACTGACAATAACAACAGATAACAATGCACCTTGCACATTGTTACTGTCCAGTCCCTGCAGCAGCACAAACATGCACTTCACAGAATCACATCTACTACACTGTTAAAGAGCCCCATCACTCGACTAGACGAAATCCTTTCAGTCATTTTCTAGGTTGAAAAAAATCTGCCAGCCTCGATTTGAGTGATGTACATGGAATTTGTCAAATTCTGGGCATCCTGCTATTCTCCCAACAGGAGGCGTGGGCCTCTCTCAAACAGAAAAACATTCAGGGCTCTTTTAATAAGATTTCCTCTGTGGCTAACCTGTGCTTTATAATCTTTATTGGTAATACTTCACTGCGTGAGTTAATGGGAGATTAAGGCTCGACCACATGACTTAGTGGCAAGAATTTAACTTCTGAAGATCTGTTGCGTGAGTGCTTCCAGACCTGGCCTAGATATTACACAAGACACAGAGTCGAGGGGCTGAAGCGATATTAAGACACTCAATAATTTTATTGTGATGTAAATTTTTACTTGGATCCGCACTTCAAATGAAAATGCACTTATTGTTTTAACTGGCTAATTACTTTCTCTGAATAAATCTCAGAAAAGATTATGACAGAGAGATAGAGAGAAGAGCGAGGGAGAGCACGACCCTGCCAACATCACCAGCTCTATTTTCAGAAGGGACCTGCTGTGCTATTCTGGGACGAGGGTCTGCGAGTGAAAAGGGAGGGAGGCCGAGGATGGAGAGAAGGGAAAGATGGGGGGCAGGAGCAGGGCAGGGTGTAGCCTGCAGATGGGGGACAAAGGCACCCCTTGTCCAGGCTCTCAGAGGTCTGGATGGGCGACTGGAAGGCTGGCAAGCCGGCTGCTGAATGTACAAATGAACACGGCTGTTCTCTCACATTCCAAACCAAAACCATGTTTAGCCTCCTTTTTTTCCCCTCGTAGCTGAATAACTTTCCCTGTCACAGCTTCCTGCCAATAATAGACACAGAGGCGCTCTGAGAAGAGGGGCGGAGGTGCACTGGAGGTGCAAATTCAACCGAACAACATCTGGGGAGGGGTCGGGTAAACAGGGAGGTGCTGCTCGGGTCTGAAAACAGAGAAATCACTTGTAGAGGAAACACAGTTCAACTCTTTATTCTTATATAACCTGAAGCTCTCTGAAGAGTATCTACAAAACAAACTGCTCTGGAATGTGTTGAATATTTGATAGACATCTACTGAACAGTCTTTGGTGCACATGCTGTAAAATGCGTCACATTAAGTGAGTCTGGATGTGGTCGGATAGAAGATGCCGTTGTTGCCACCAATGTTTTTTCTACCTCTGCAAAAGATTTTCCACTGCCTCGGATTTTGTTTGATGACAAATAGATCATCAATCAGATCATTTCTTCAAGACAATCATGTGTAGGATTGTTCGGACTTGGTGGTGGTATGAGCTGTTGTGTTTATTTACAGTAATTAGACTCCTGATGAGGGAACATCTCAGCAAGTAAATATGATAAGTGTATGACCGATAATTGGATACCAAATTTTGGTTCTTCACACTTCTTAATACTTGATGTTACTTCACAAAGGTTCAACAGTCAGTTCTAACTCTAACATGTTTATATAATAGGAACATTTTTAATTTTAACCAAAATGCAAAATCTGACAACATGAAAAATCACAATAATACAAATACAGTCTCCTTTTTATCAATATGAATAAATAAGAACAACCCATATTGATGCCTGTTTACTTCTCTTACCCTCAAACACAAACTGTAAAATCCTTCAACTGTGAGAATCCAAACAACTTCCACCAGAGTTTCATTTCTTTGAAAATCCACATGAACTGGGGCAACGTCCACCAGCTTCTGACAAAGTTAATGACTGTTGCATTGTTAATGACTGTGGCTTCAAACACACACACACACGCAGCAGTGTCTTCTACAGCCTTTGGCCTTGTGGCAGCAGCCATGAGAGTAACGTGACACCTCACTAGCTGAGGTTCAGGGGCGATGGTTTGACACCCAACCCTCCAGGGCCATGTTCCAGGGTCAAAGGGCAAAAGGTCCACATTCCTCTGGGTGACACCTGAGCTGAGCGACTGTGTCCAACCCCCAAACACTTTAACATGCACATGCACTCGGCATATTACTGTAGCGCAAAGAGAGAGTGCATGTAAATATGCAAACATAAAGACAAACACACACACACATGCCCTCTCTGACCCTGTGGCCCTCCTCAGGCATCCGGCCACTGACACCTCTTAACAAAGGTCAGGAATTTATGAGGAGGGTTTATCACAATGCTGGCACCAGACAGGTGCAGGACGAGAGAGAGTGTGTGTGTGAGTGTGTGAGAGTGTGTGTGTATGTGTGTGTTTGTCATTGTTACGGACTCACTATTTAATTTGGCTGATTTTTACAACAAATAAATGAAATAAATAATAATGGTGGTGGTCGACTTATTATACATATATATATTTTGGATAATATAATTATACAAAAAAAAGTTGGTGCTTGGCCGACAAATATGTGACGATGTGTATTTGTGTGTTTGTTTGTGAGAAAGTCGTTGATAGACACTGTCAATAATCTGCTGATTCCCGGTGTCAAACCACCGCTCACTCGAGTGTGTGGGTGTGTCCGTGGAAGCATGTCGGCCAGACGTGCTTCCACGTGCTCCCAGTGTAAAAACAGAAAGGTCCAGAGTGTGCTGACAAACAAGGGGAGGGTAAATAAACGTGTGAATGGCATACTTGTGCCGTGGTTTCTTCGCTCGGTGACCGAGGCCCCGGCTCTGCGCTGCTTCCTCTGCTGTCGGCTCTAAATCAGTCCACAGTGGAAGGCCTTTCAGGGGCCGTTTCATTACAATGGTTACAAAACCCCTGCTAATATATCCAAGCATGCAGGCCCTCTCACTAGCACAACATGGCCCCCTGCCAACGCTGCCCTCATGTAGTCTTAACTCGCCTACTGCTGGAGGCATTCCTGCTCTGCTGCAACTCAACCGACAAGAGCGGCTGCTAATTCTGGACAGTTACCCCCCCGGCCTCCTCGAGCCACCGCCGTCCAAACAACATGAAGGCACTGATGGGAAATTAATGATGTGTTGACAAATAACTTATTTTTATCTAAAAAAAAACTGTTCGGCACTAAACGACTACTGGAAATTTGATCCTAATTTGATGATGTGATTTCACACAGCAGCTCTGCCAAGTTAAATTGCTTCCTTATTGCAAATGAGTGAATGAATTGAAAAATTAGACGACATTAGGCATAGTTACTATTAGGATATATAAATACATCTGGATCTGTTGATTGATCAACTGGTCGTTAACATTGTTCATTGGAAATTTGTGGAAGAAAAAAAAATCAAAGGTTTTACAAGTTGGGAAAAGTGGGTTGTTTTTAATAATCACCAGCGAGACTGAAACACACAGAGTCTGGATGAAGCTGGAGGTCGTATTGAACAGCTGGACACGTTTCATCATTCACCGTGTTCGATTTCCACCTGCAGGCCTAAACACTTCTCATCAAACACTTGGTCAGCAGAACGCTCCACCAACTGAACTACACAACGAGAGTCATGACCTTCTCTTCCTGTAGAATCTGTTAAAGTGTTAAACCAGATAGAATTACAGTTCCTCCAGCTGCTCTGGTGATGAAGCGAAGAACAGACCGGAGAGAGAGAGAGAGTGCTACGAGGCCTGAAGAGCTCTTCTCACAATGTTCCTCCTCCGAGCTGTTGACTTCCT
The DNA here is from genome assembly GCF_024713975.1 of Paralichthys olivaceus. Taxonomy (NCBI): domain Eukaryota; kingdom Metazoa; phylum Chordata; class Actinopteri; order Pleuronectiformes; family Paralichthyidae; genus Paralichthys; species Paralichthys olivaceus. The sequence goes on from NC_091095.1 coordinate 5,001,417, forward strand.
CCGGACCTAACCGTGCAATCGTCAGCCTAGATTAGATTCCAGGTTTGAACTCGGAGGCTTGAACTCTCAAGTAACTTTAGCAGCCGGGGGCCAGCTCTTAAACGCGGCAGCCAGCCCGACCAAAACAACCCCCAGAAATAGCTCGGATCCTGTTCTGAGCGCCGGCCAACTCAAGATTCCCCGAACAGACGCTGAAGGGAACAAGAGATCGGGAGCGCACCGCTGCTCACCACCCCCAAAGTCCATCAATCATTATTCTCCATACAAATAGAGCATTCAGATGGACAATAAGTCGAGTCAATAGGCAGCGCATGAGGAGTCTGGAGTGCATCCGGTGAGGGAAAAAGAAGCAGCCAGTCGTAAGAGGGAAACTATGGCCACAGAGAGTCATCTACATCTGCACCGCTTCATTAATTCACTCGAGCTCAATCAACGAGAGGCCTGTCGAATTTCTGGCCTCGCAGATAAAGTGGAGTCTGTGTGCAGATGGGAATCGTGAGGCAGCAGACACAGAAATGTGTCGCTGCACATTGAAGACTTTCTCAAAGTTCGTTATTCACTCAGAGGCGTTGGTGCTTTCCCCAGAAAAAAGTGGTGAGGTTCCTCATTATGTGATATTTACAACATATCAACTGTACTTTAATATTCAATCTTCACATTTACATTCAACAGCACCCGACTTTGTTTTAAGTATTCTTCAACCAAATAAGATGCATTTACAACAATGAGCTATTTCACTGATTTTCCTTCCACTTGTTAAAACTCAGAGGAACTGATTCGACAGTGGGCTGAGTGAACAGCTCATATTTCAGCTGGTGTTCAGAGTATATGACACCATAGTTCAATGTATCTGATAAATACAATGAAAACAAACAGAATGAGTGAAAGGAAGTTTGTTTAACTCATTAAATGTCCCCTGAACAGCCCCAGTTTGACACTGACGGCAGAGCAGAGCTGCCCACAGAGAGCTGTTGTCCTTATCACTCCTGCCCACCATCCCCCAACACTGCAACCAGCTCAGAGAGGAGGAGGAGGAGGAGGAGGAGGAGTGCAGTGTCATTCTGCAGCTAACACAAACTGTGTTTGCAGCAGCCACAACACACACACACACACACACACACACACACACACACACACACACACACACACACACACACACACACACACACACACACACAAACACACACACACACAAACACACACACACAAACACACACACACACACACACTAGTAGCTAGAGGAGGCTAAAGATAGAGGAAAACGCTGAGGCGATGGTAAACCTGTCTGCCATTCCTTTTGATTTAAACACAAAGAGCCCACTGAAACCCACAACACACACACACACACACACACACACACACACAATAATGTTTCCTCTTTGATGACACGCAGCCGGCCTTGATGTTTTTTTTTGTTGAAGTGAAGTGTGGGACGATGTCGTTGCCAAACCCACAGGAATCAGTCACAAAGTCAACAGGCAGCAGAGAGGGAGGCAGTTCCGGAGCGGGAGGGAAAACGACCGTGACTTCCACTTTCACAGCTTCAGTCCGAGCACCAGTGAACTCACACTATCACAGACCTGCTACTGAGTCTAATCTCAGGATGTAAACGAAACACAAGTGATTGAACGGAAGTTAACGGAAAACAAAGGGAAACTGCCAACTGAACATTAAAGGAGATAAATTACGCTCTTATTTAGCTTCATCATCTTAATTTGAAAAGGTTTACATGCCAACTGTTTACAGGAGCTGCAGCTCCTCTATTCAGCCTCTGTCTGAAACACTTGGTTTTACTCCTGATGTTTAAGGAGTCTCAGTGTTTTACATTTACAGAATAACCTGTGGAACACACCAGAGGAAGAAAACTGAAAAACCATCGTGTGTCTCCTCTAAACAAGCTGAGAACAAGTTTTCTTCTCCGTTAAAACTTCTGAGAGCTCCAGTCTTCAAATGTGTCCACTCATCTGCTCACCCAGCACCAAGAGACACCCGACGACACATTTCATCGGCAGGCAGAAATAGCCTGAATTCAATTAGCTCTCTGTGCCGTGATCGGCGCTCTTCCTGGGCCGGTACACTGAGACTCATTCAGGACCGGTTTAATCCTAATCCCACAAGGAAAGTTTCTCATGACGGAGAGATTCGCTGAGTCACACGTCATGTCAGCGAGCGGTTCGAAGCCAGTCAATGAGGATCAGGGAGTTTATCGGGCCGCCAATTAAACCCTGCGTCCTTGTCAAGGGCAGATTAGTTTTTGTGAGATTATGCAACACCTCGAGGAGTTAAGACTTTCCACCCAAGATAAACAAAGAGGTTGCTGATTCAAAACAGGACAAACTGCAGCCACAAGCATTTTCCTTCATTTCCAACACCACATCTCAATCCCTTCAATTTTTCAAACCCCCCGAAAAAACGTATTCCCGAGCTCATCTCCAGGCTTCATCCCTGCAGTAAATCCGCAGCAGCGAACACTAAAGCTCAGGTATTAGATTACACCGAGCGCACCCCCGACTATTCACTATTCTGCTTTGTGCTCAAACGACAAGAAATGGCTGTTGCGTGCCACAGAAGTGTTGTCAACAGTTGTAATTATAGGCTCAGCTCAAGATGTGCCACTTGATTCAAACTACCATGTTGCCACATCAGAGAGAACAAAAAGTCGGAAGTTAGGAAAGACAGAGCGAGCTTATTAAGAGACAGGGAGCCGCGCGCTGGCTGTCATCATTACGCTGCCGCTGTAGAACAGAGTTGGCAACACACACACACACACACACACACACACACACACATGCATAAAAGTGCAGAGAGCATCTAAATCCATTCACATGTTTAAATCTGTTTCTTGTGTGTGCGTCTGTACAAACTGCAGAGACACGTATTCAACTGTGAAGTGAAAATCTCTAACAACCACCAGTTGACGAGGTTTGCAGCCCTCTGTGTGACCTGCACTCACACGTAAATGGATATTCTTTCCTCTCAGGAATGCCAACGCTGAATTCCTCCTGGCTAATGTCTGTCTGAGTTTAACTAATGAGGGACACTGATATGGAGTGATATGATTAGAGCGCTACAGCTCCTGTCTACACTGATCAAACACAACAGCACAAGAAAGAACTCAGCTACAGTTCATTTCTCTGAGATTGTGGAGGAATCCCAGTAAAACTCTATTTTCGGTCCCGAGTACTTTATATAACGTTTATGTGATTAGAGCGATAGTGAACCAGGGAAGAGTTACAGCTGAATACGTCTGTTTATCTTTTAATTGGGAACGTTTCAACATTAGCTGAAATTAAGGTGCGCACAGCCGCCGAACTCTGCCCTGAGACACAGGCTGGGAAACTAAATGAACAACAAATTGGTCCTCGAGCAACTGCCTGAAAAAAGGAAGATGGAAAGTAAGAATGAGAGAAGGTGTGGGTGGCTTTCTTTTTTTTACTTCACCTGTGACTCTGCTGCTGGAAGGCCCCCCCTCCTCCTGAGGTTTGCACGCGAGCATCTGTCTGTGCAGATGTAGAGCCTCTGTGGAATGTACAGCATTCCCCTGACTCCCATCTCCCGAGCTGCCACCGACGCCTTCACCGAGAACTTCCGGCATGCCGCTTCCTCCGTGGCCCACTTCCCCTCCCCTGCTGGGCCTCCGCTCGGGCTCCGTTCGAGGGGGCACCAGCAGCCGCACCGAAGGTCGGTGAGACGCGTCCCCTTCGTCGTCCTCGGGGATCGGGTTGTACCAGATCTCCCCCTCGTCGTCTGCGTCGTTCTCCTCGGCGGGGTCCACGCTCCGAGGGTAAGGAGACACCTTGGCCTGACCGACAATGACCTAAATAACGATAAAGCCAAATTTGAAGTTTGAGGAAAACATGAGATAAAGGGGGAACAACAGCCTCATGCTGGATGTTGTGTAACCCTACCCTCCATAAATCTCATCCCTGTGAACAGAAAGACGAAGACGCTAACCTGAGGCAGCTGTAGGCGGACTGGCCGTGGCGGGGCTCCCCCTGAGGGTCTCAGGTGGTCTGGGGAGGGACTGGGAGGAGGCGGAGGCTGATGGGAGCCCTCCTCCTCAGCTCCCAGCATTCCCTGCAGCTCGTCCTTGGCGCAGTGATTCTTCCCGAGGGAGCTCTGCTGCAGCCAGTTGCGCTTCTTGGACACGGTGATGGTGGTGAGCGGCTGCCTCCGTGACGAAGGATCGGCCGCTCTGGCCACCTCGCGCCCGTTTGCGAAGGGGGTTTGGACATTTTCAATGAACGCTGGGGGGGAGGGGGGAGGGGGGGGACGATGGAGAGAGAAAGAATGTGAGCGGAACAACTTCATGATACTAAAAAGCAACCAATCATCATTCATCACCCAAAAAGTATTGAACTGCATTCAGTTACAGAATCTTTTACTCAGTTTCAGACAATTTGAATCTTTTCCAGTTGAAGAAAACATCTGTATCAAGAAACCAGAGGTGCTGAAACACTAAATTATGCTTTTATGCTCTAAAGAGTTCTCCTCTCATTCTCGCCTCTGCCTTTGCCACGTCTCTGCTCCATCTCATCGGACCGGGACGTGTTGTTGGACGTGACATTGTCCAATAGTTTTTAATGGCCAATGTCGAAGTTTCAATCCACCGCATGTTCCCAGAGATTAGAGGATGCATATCTTCCATCACAGCAAAAACAAAAAAGGAAGAGCAAGAAACCACTGGAGTTACAGCTGTGAAAATAAACCGGAGAGGGGGAGGTGTGTGTGTGTGTGTGTGTTTGTGTGTGTGTGTGTGTGTGTGTGTGTGTGTGTGTGTGTGTGTGTGTGTGTGTGTAAAGAGGGGGTTTACAATGTGTAGAGCCGGTGGTGACATGTGCAAATAATGTGGATGGTGACATTGTTCCTTAATGTGCCAAACACAGGCAACAAAAAAAAAGCGCCTGCATAGCTTCAAGTGTTAAGAATTTTGTTTTCAAAGTAGAAATCAAAAAGCTGCTCTGGAAATCATCTGACCTGCTTTTAGAAAAACGTGCTCAAAGAAAAACAACCTCTGTGTGTGTGTGTGTGTGTGTGTGTGTGTGTGTGTGTGTGTGTGTGTGTGTGTGTGTGTGTGTGTGTGTGTGTGTGTGTGTGTGTGTGTGTGTGTGTGTGTGTGCAGGGTCCTGCTCAAACATGTACAGCAGACTCGCGTTAAAGACTGTTTTGATCGGCGGCAGCTCCCAGACGAGCCCCTCCACATGCTCTAATGACAACTTCTCCTTTTTCCTGAAGGAAATGCACCTCATGCACGTCGGGCTGCGTCCACCAAATTACAGATGAGGGAGTATTTTCACTTTACGGATTAAAAATATAACTCGGGGGCATCCAGTGTGAGCATGTGTGATTGTCAGAACGAATAAGTCAGAAAGAGCCTCGACAGGGTTTTTTCCCCGTGTGTTATTAATTCAGAGCAGTGCTGCGGAAGAAATCTGAGGTACATTTTAAAAAAATCACGTGGTTTCAAATTACATAACGTCGACTCAATAGATTGAGACTAATGTACTTTTGTGCTTCACTGCTTTTATTGACAAAAGCCTGAAAGTGGCACAGAGAGAGCAGAGGGCTCCGCTGGGATTTGCTTTTCCCTGAAAGACGAGCGGCTCTCTCAGATCTCCTGTGATCTACAAGGCAACTTCATGAAGCAACTAATCGACCGCCTCCAAAATCCCATAAACACCCAACTTTGTAGTTCCACTGATGACAACATAACAAGTGCTGGACTTAATTCCGCTGGAGAAATATGACGAGTGTGAAGTGGAATGAAACAGATTCTGCTGGGACGCCGTTCCTCCGCGTTCCTGCAGCTCCAGCTTCCAGAGGCTCGAACAGAGGCCACTTTTAAGGCGTCCCTAATCTCAAACAGTCTGTCAGCCCCGTTTCATTTTCAGACCACCACACTGCTACGATGCAAAGACACATCTTGAAGTATTTCTTCCTTCCTCTTTATGTTTAGTTTACACACGGTTTCCAGCCTGAAACGTGTTTGTTTGACCTGAGGCAGCATCGTGCTTCCATTAGCCGGGATTAGGAGTTGATGTTGTGTTTGAGGAGCCGGAGCTGAGCAGCTTTAGCATGTGCCGACTCCTGACTGAGGGAGAAAAGTATGTTTTCTGCCTCCGTGCTGACTGAGTTAATGTGTAGGCCTGAGCTTGCAGGCTGTAATAACCCGTCATGGTTTTGTTTTCAGCTGTTCTGACCTGGCAGCTCCTCATAACCCTCTGAACTCTGTGTACTAGAAGAAAATGTATATTTACGTGAAACTTACAGAGATGCACAGGAGCTTTTACATGTTTTGTAAACTTGTTTATCGTCAAGTTCACTCAAAGAGTCTGACGACCAACATGTGTTCAAAACTACAGGCTCTTCGACATTTAATTAATAGTTAGCAAGGGAAACTTTCTCTGCACATGAACTCATCTCCCTCCTAAAGGAGCTGAAACAACATCGCTCTAAAGTAGTTTCAACTAGAGGGACGCTCTGAGACCTGAGGACACTTTATCACTACGCTGCAAATCCATGTATTGAGATCAGATACATAGACAACAACTAAAGAAGTTTTCTGCAAGGCAAAATATCCATTCTCTGATAAACGATTTGTTACTGTACAGGAAATGATTGAAGATCACGTTCCTGGATCAGCAATGAAAACATATATAAATAAATATAACCTTGGCGGACTAAAACATTGTAATCTTCATGGGGCAGAACTGTTGCATTAAGTTGTTTTAGTAATTAATATATAATTAATTGTAAATTCAGTGAAAAGTACAAATTATAAAAAGTGAAATGCTACATTTTACGACATAAAGACTATAAAGTTTGTTTCATTAACAAATATCACACGAGGAGGAACACGATAAGCTAATATTAAATTAAAATGTAAACAAGTGTGATATCAATTACGGAACAACCTCGTTAAGAGAGAGGGGAATGATTTTTACAACCAAGACAAACTGGGATTCTCTGCTGCCAGCGCTCTGCTAACGCAAGACTAAACAGAGGTGAGGTGGTTGTGCGTGGAGTTGTTGTCAGCATGCCATCTTCTTCCAGGGGTCTTTCATAACTGGAGGAGGAAGCGTGTTCTGACACGAGCAGCATTCCAGACCACAGCTCCAGATTTACAGCCTCGCCGGTGTCACACTCCTCCAGGAGCAGCACCTTCCCCGAGCACCAGCAGCAGCAGCAGCAGCAAGTGACTGCTTCTGCCTAATAAGTGAAACTTCAGCTGTATTCACTGCTGATACATATCGAACCTTCAGATCCTCCTGCTCTCAGCACATCAGTATTTCTGCACTTCAACACCTTTGACTGTAGAATCCTCGTAGTGCAGTATTCAGCTGATGAAAAACAGATTGTGGTTCCTCTGGGTTTGTTCTTCCTCACAAAATAATATTATAAACAATTCACAGGGAGTTTTATTCAAGATGAGCCATCTCTAAAGGTGTTATAAATGCTCCAAAATGTTTTAGTGAAGGTGGAACATTTAAAAAAAGGAGAAACTAAGTTTGTTTTATGCCATTAACGAAAATGAACCGTTACCTCTTCACTGTCTGTTTTATTTTTTTAAATCATCTGATTTATTGATCTGATTTAAAAGTAAACCGGAAATATTGAGTTTTGCCATTTTCACATTTTAAAGATCCAGAAAAAATGAAATTCAAAAGGTCAAGTGAAAATAACCTGCAGCCTGTAGGGCAACATTCTAAAGTGAAAAACAGCAGCATCTCAATAAAGAAAAAACAATACGGCAGCGAGGGGAGAGATTTTTAAAAGAACCTGACGATTCTTTTTAGGTTAAATATTCGTTTATACCTCTAATGAGTTGTTGTCACGAGATCTTAAAGTTTTCTGGCAAGTTAAAGTGAGCAAACAACTCAGTTCTCTTCAGGCGTGAGAGGCTGGAGATCATCAGGTTTCTATAAACACAACGCGGAGCAGAAGAGATGCCTCATCTATTAGAATTTCATGACAGTCATCATGCGTGTTTGCTCGGAGCGGACTCACACCCCTGACCTGGAGGTAACAGATGGTCAGAGCGCGTCTGTGTGAGAACGTGAAGGGATCATGGCAGCGAGGCGGAGGTGGACGGGGGCGGAGCGTTGTGGGTTTGTCTGAGGTGCAGAGAGGAATGCACACTTATAAAGAAAGACGCTGATTTCCTGAATGTGCTGGTATGAACCTGTGCCATGTGAGCCTGACAGTAAAAACCCAATTATACTCGTGTCTAAATCTCTTGAGTGACTGAATCGTTTTTTCTCCTCAAAGACAACAACAACACTTAATCCACTTTCCCATAGGCTTTCCTTTTGTTTCCTGGATTCCTTTTCCTTCTTGAAGCCTCCTCTCTCTTAATAAGAGCAAAACACACACCAGCTCGTTTTCTCCTCGACACAGACAACACTTTGTTGTGTATACAGAGTTTCTGCCCCCCCCCCCCCAACCCCCGCCCCTCTTCTTCACAGGGAATCGTTCGCTGTGTGCCATACATTCCTGTTGCCTCTCATTCAAATGCTAATCGGGATTCTCAGTGTAGATTTTTCTTTTTCTACTTTTTACAGAGCTGAGATCATCCAGGGTTGCATCACATGTCAACACTTGCATCCCACTGAGGCGTCATGGCAGCACGGTGCTAATATCACAATTTCTAGAGCTGACAAACTAATTCTTGTCAATGCTACAGCTCTTCCAGTCGCCCCTCTGTCCTACAGCTCTTTGTGAAAATAAAGATAATGCAAATGTCCGAGTCAGTTGTTCAGGACATTTTCTGCCGTAGATGTCGGAGATTTACAAAATGACGACGAAGATGTCAACTTGGAAAGAGAACAAGAGTCCAGAGCCTTTGGACCGACGAGGGTCGACACTGGTGCCGATGCGCAGTTAAAAAAGTCGCAGCTCGACGCCTCACCTCAATGTTCTGGAAGTGTTCCAGAAATTAATAAATACAATCCAGTTTGTTTCACTGTTAATCAGTAATTTAACAACCCAACATGTTGCGAGTGTTTGCCACACACTCCGAGCAGACAGCATCACGTGAGTCATCCATCTCGTAAACCTTCCTGGTCTGAACCCTGATGCCTCAGGTTTCTGCTCCATCACCCGATCCATCTTTAGAGCTACCGTCCTCCATAAATCTGTCCAGGTGCAGACAAACCCGACGAGACAAATGAATGTACTTCCTCCGTCAGCCATGTGAGTTTATGTGAGGGGGGGGGGGGGGACTGCAGCTTGGTAACAAGGTGTTTGGTAAAATTCATAGAACAAACACCACGTCGTCCTGACATGACGAGGATTGTGTTACACCTGCATTCTCAGAACTCCGAGCTATTGTGACTGAGGAGGCTGGAATTAATGTCAACAAAATGTTGAGCAATGCCCCGGAAACCTTAATCCTGACTTTACCTCATAGCCATCATACCTGTGTGTTTTGCTTTTCGAGGAATTGTCGGACATGAAATGGAAAAGGCATTTTCACTTCCCTGCAGAGAATTACATGAGAGGGGTAGAGATGACTGACTAAACATCTGGCTACCAACAACTCTGAATCTTACGGAGCCCCGTGACAGAAACTTTTACAAGAATCTCTAGAAAATGTGTGTAAAATCCTGAGAACGTTTTGCGAGACTAGCTCATGTTCTTTGCATTTCGCACACATCTGCCAGAATCCTTAGAGCTGCTCAGAGTTCTGCAGTTGGTTGTCAGAGTAGGTTTTGCAGGCAGCCAGTGGTATCACGCTCCCCTGCCAGGAAGCAAAGAAACCTACTTCCCAAAAAGTTGACATGTTCTTTCTGCAGAGATGCTGTTACGTGCAGTGTTTTGTTTCTCTCTCTCATGCTCTCTCCCTCTCCCTCCCTCTCTCTCCCTCCCTCTCATCTCCTCCAGGTGTGGGCTCTTGCAGCACCTCCACTGGCACAGCTGAAGCCACTCTGGAATCAGGGAGAGGCTGATAAAACCCTGAGCAGAGCTTCAGATGTTGCCAGAGCTGCGAGTGAACTGTGTGGTGGTGTGCATGAGTTGGTTTGTGCTTTTTGTGTATTTTTGAACTCTTTGAATAATTTCTGTTAGGGCTCTTTTGGTTAATCTGAATTTTGTTGGAGATTATTTTAGTTGTTCTTTGTTCGCTTATTCTCTCTTCAGTTTTGTGCAGAAAAAATACTTGATTTTCCTGCTGGTCACTTGTTTTCCCCCCGTTTATTTCTAATTGTTAGTCCCTCATATCCTCGACCTCCGAGGGACGTAACAGATGCATAAACAAATTTGTTCCCCCTGACTGCAGCTCTTTTCTGCAGCATTCAATATTTCCAGCCATGCAAACTCAGGATGCACATCTCTCTTAGTATGAACCAGAGGACTGAAAGAAACAGATAAACGAGAAGACATATCTGCCTGCAGGGAGTGAGTGAGTGGGAGATCTGCTCTGTTTGTGGTGTCGATGGCTCAGTCTCAACTTTAGGTTTGACTGACACACTGCTCCTCAGTTCAGGTCTGGCCAAAACATGACTCGTGGATCCTGCCTGCCGGCACGCCGCTGCTCTGCCACAGCACACCACAACAACACTATAAATCCTCCAGCTGCAGTTACAAACGTGCATGCTCGATACAGAGACGTGCACGTTCATGCTTATGTGCACAGTATCTCTCACCCACACATTTATGAGAAGTGACACGCTCGTCTGTGGGTGATAATTGACACAATTTACACTGTAATTAAAGGACAAGCCAGAACAAAAATGAATTAGCTCCTGTCTAATTAAGCCTATATCTTGTCTTATGAACTAATAGTGAGGTTTAATTTCAGAGCAACACTCCAGGGGATGAAGAGGGCTATTTTTAGAAAGTCTGAAATATGCAAATATTAGCATAAATAGAGAGTGGACCCAGGAACTCAATGAAGATTTTCAGGCCAAGACAAGCAATCCACTGGAGCTTTTGAAAGCTTCTGGCATTTCTTTTACCTTCTTTTAAATGGCTCTTTGTGAGGCGCTGAGAGGCCCACAGTGGAGATGGAAGCCCAGGGCTGACCTTCATAAATACTAAATCGCCGTTCATTTTGTTCATTCATGGCAAAGAATTAAGTGACACAACGCAAACAAGTTAAACAACAGGAATGGCATCCTAAATATTCAGCCTAAAGTCTCTTTAAAATGCAAGTTACCATGGAGCTGTCCAGAGCAAACGACTGGGGAGGAAGGTGACATGACAGCCGACCCCCCCCCCAACACACACACACACACACACACACACACGACTACCACAAAGAATAACTGCAGTGGCTTTTCTCCTGCTTCGGATTCCTCTGGCCACAGCTGTGGAAAAGTTCAGTGGGGGACAGAGAGAGGGGAACGCTGAGCAAAATGGGGGAAAAAATGAGAATCGTGTGGGGAAGAAACCTCGGAAACTAATATCAAGAAGGTCCTGTCTTCATTTTAACCAAAAGGCAGCAGAGGAAAGAGCTGGAATGGTAAAAGCCGCAGAGCCAATGGCGGCTGGACGCCAAACATGGAAGGTTCCGCTCAGCGGCCCTCGGAGATCTCACTCTATTTCGAGCAGCACAGCGACCTGACAGTCAAACAGCAGCCTGCGCACATGGCAGCACATCCTTCTATTCTGGAAAACACTGTCAGCACAACAGACACACTCACAGGCCTGCACACACACACACACACACACACTCATAAACATCCAAACACATGCAAATCTGTTACAGAGGGTGAGAAAATGAATGGCAGAATAAACAGATTCTACTTTCCAACACTCTCTACAACAGTTTTCCACACAGGCCGTTTTCAAATCCTGTGATTAAACTGGCTAACTGCCTTGTTTGCAGTCAGCTCAGGTCAGCATCGACTCAGAGTGTAAATCATTCTGTAAAATCAATGAAAAGGTCACTAAATAAATATGCAGAGTGACACTAGTGTAATAGAGCTCAGCATCATCGCAAGGTTGGTGCAAAGTTTCCCAAATTTCCCTTGGGATCAATACGGTACTCGTCCATCTATTGATCTAAGCTTTTCAAAGTGGCTAAACAGACGTTGTGCCACGATTTTTGGGTCGATTAAAGTGTCTGAGGTCAAGGATGAAGTGTTGGTCTGAACTTCTGATGCCAAATAATTGATGAATAGGTAAAGTAAGTGATTCTAATCCACTACACCTTTATATCAGGTGAATATCTCCTCTGTCTTTTCTCTGGTTTTTCCTACTCAGCTCTGCAAATAGGAAGTAAACAAAGTGGCTCAGACCTCAGAACAGAGGCTGTTCAAACTGTTGCACAGAACAACAGGTAGTAGATGAGAGAGGGATGGAGATGGAGAACAAGAGATGGAGGCAACATTAAGGCCGGTACATGGATGTTACATCTATCAGAGACAGCGTGATGGACGGAGAGAAGACTGAGGAAAGAAACTGAATATTCGCTTCCTCGCTCTGTATTCTGCAGATGTGTCATTGCCTTGGCGATGCATGAATTTGTGGGGTGGAGCTTCTGAAAGAGCGCTGAAGCGAGGGGTTTGTTTGTTTTGGTGTCGAGTTCAAATGTCAAACAGTCTCCGGGACTAACGTGCTGAGAAAAATGGAAAGTTTAACAGCAACAATTTCAGACCAAACCAGGGGAACTGCATCTGCGGAGGACGACACTTTAGCCTAATTTCCATCCCATCCTTTGCTGAATGAAGAAACATGGTAACATGGTTTCATGACACAGATGTTTTCATATACTCAAACCGCATCACAAGCAGAATATAAAAGCATGGTTAGGAAATCATTTGACATTTTGAACATATTCAAACATTACATACATATACACACAAACCCACCACCACCATGAGAAACACTGCCGCAGCTATAAGAGGAGAGTTAGTTGTTACTGATCTACTCTGTGAGTGACTCGACCTACAACCTGATGTGATTTAATTCAGTGTTAAAATGCACCTAAATTAGTATGAAGGACAGAACCCGCCACCGGTTAGAGTCGTAAAAGGAAAGCAAAGAGATCTGAGGTGTCCCCGTCACTTTGCTTTGCATCCAGAAGAGGAGGAGTGCAGTGTGGACCACCACCAGACGGAGTTTACTATGAGTGGAGGAGGAGGATGATAATAATCAGACGTGAGGAAGGAGGGTGAGAGGTCTCTGATCTTAGAGGATCCACGGGAGCTGAGGCCACTCCGTGTAGCCTTCCTACCTGGCTGCTGCTGCTGCTGCTGCCGCTGTCGAGGTGACTTGACTGTAGGGGATTTAGCCTTGCCAGATTTGACCTCCCGGCTGGATGTCTGGACCCCAGGTTTGGACCCACCCAGGTTAGCTTGGGAACAGGAGCGCTCCTGGCTCTGGCCTCCACCACGAGGCAAAGACGAGCCCTCTATACGCTGCTTCATCTCTGAAGACAGCAAACGGCCTTTGTGCATCCACTCTTGCATCTTATTGACAGTGACCCCGTGGCCCTTGTTGACAGAGTGGGGCCCCTGTGAGCAGACTCCGATCAGCTCCTTCTTGCTGCTGTGACTCTGATGTGTCGACGCCTCGGCGTTGCTGTCCGAGGATCCCGTGAGGCTGTTGACCGAGCCGCTGCTCTCGTTGAGCCGCCCGCCGCCGTCCTCCTCTCCGCCAGCATCTTGCAGCAGCTCATCACTGCTGATGGCGTTGGTGTCCGACAGCTCGCCCACGTCTCGGACTTCCTCTTGAGTTTCTGTGGCCTCTTTATCAGGACTCTGTGTTCCAGGAGCCCTCAAACAGACCGAGACTCCACCTGAGTACCTGATGGCTGCGTCACTAGCCGAGCGCAACAGAGTTGGTCTCGTCTTGGTCAAAGTCAGGTTCACCATGCTCTTACTGTTCAGCCTGCTTCTGAGGCCTGACTCAGGGTTCCCACTGATGCAGAGCAGGAGTGAGTCAGTGTCAGACACCTGCTGTGGACTGTGGTCTCCTCCTGAGGACCAGGAGTCACTGTCCATGTTTTTGGCCGACAGCCTGGAGCACAGGCTGTCTCTGGAGTGGCTGCTGCAGGAGGAGGTGGCCTGCTGCTCCGCCAGACCACCACCACCACCCTGCTGGACATCCAGGTTGATGTCGTTCATAGCGTTGATGAGAAGGTAGTAAGCTTCCTTCAGCTGGCTCCTAAGCCTGTCTGTCTCCTGAGCACTGCTTCCTCTATCCTGACCCGACTGAGGCGAGTCTGCAACCTCTGATCGATCGCTTTTCACTCTGATAGTTTCATAAAAAGGCAGAATTTCATTGTCATAGTAATCCTCGTCCTCGCTGTCTAAGGGGTATCTGAGAGAGGCCTCTGTGGCGCACAGAGATGCCATGTTGATGTCGCATATCTCTAACTCTGTGGGGAAAAACGTGGGGCTCTGCAGCCCCCCCACAGTCCCTCTAATGTCCCCTGCGAACTCTGGCTCATAGCTCTCAATATTTCTGATTACAATGTTTTCCTCCGTGTTGCTTGGCACGCAGTTTGGATCCACGACTGCGCAACGTGCCTCCGAATTCGGGTTGTTGTCAAAGCTCCGGTTGGCGTTGTGTCCGTGCAGGGCCGCTGCAGCCGCTGCCATGTGCCGGGACTCCGCCGCGTCCTCTGGAGGAGCTTCCCCGCCCGCGGTCTGCGGCTCAGCCCGGCGCTTAACGTGGTTTGAATTGTCCCCAAACCCGATTGAATCCCCGGCGCTGCGCTGCCGAGGCACCGAGACGAAGCGTTTTCTCTGGACCCCCGCCGGCGAGCCCGCGGTTTCATCGGCGGTTCTCAGCCCCCGGTGGCTCTCGTCTCCCTCCCCGATCACACCACCCGCAACCTGCGCATCTCTCTGAAGTGAGACCCCGTTAACCCGAACCCTGCCCCCGCTGCTCTGCTCCGGGGGACGCGCGCCGGACAACTCCGCTGCGCAACTCTCCCGGACCACCACAACCCGCCCTGCGCGCACCGTCGCCAGGTCAACACAATTCTCGTACGCGCTCATTCTCTCCGCCGTGAGCGACACGACCGGAGCCTCACCGGAGCCTCCCCGCAAAACTTTTTCTTTACCTTCTCGGCTCCCGTCCGCCGCCGCCGCAGCAGCAGATCCGTATCCACCGCCGACCGTCGCTCCTTTCTTGGATTTCTTCCCCCGGAGTTTCGCTAGTAAAGTCCTCCGCAGAGGATCAGCCATTCCTCTCCTTTGACCCCCCGGTTAGATTCCTCCCGGTTTCTTTCAGCTCGTGGGCTCCAGAAGGAAAACACCGAGTGGGATCTGCGCGCTCGCCGCCGTCAAAGCTCGCCGGGCGGACGCGCTCCTCTCCATTCTCCGCTGTCACCTCCGCTCTGTCGCCTCGGTTCTCTCTTGCTCTCCCTCTCTCTCTCTTGCTCTCTCTCTCTCCCTGCACCACCTCTCTCTCTCTCTATGCTCAACTGCACCTCCTCTCTCTCGTTCTCTCTCCCCCTGCACCACCTCTCTCTCTCTCTCTCTCTCTCTTTCGTTCTCTCTGCTACACACACACGCTTCACCCTCTCTCTCTCTGCTCCCCCCCCCCCCCCCACACACATCTCCCTCCCTCTCTTCTTTCTCTCTAGCGCCTCACCTCTCCTTCCCCTCTTGTTTGCAGCTAAAACATTTGGAATATTTTCCTGGATCAAAGTTCAGGAACCCTGAACTTTTCTTTTTCGCAGAAAAAATTGCATGAAAACAAGTTCGTGTTGAAGAAACAAGTTTGACATGAAGTGATTTAAAGCTGTAAAATGTGTTTGTCCAGTGAAGGTGAACACAAATATCTCCACATTATTTATTTGTTCTGTCTGTTTTCTGTATTTCTTTTCTTTTGCACGTACAGAATAGTGAATCATTATCACAAATATTCATAAAGTTGTTTAGTGCAACAGTCACAAAACCCAGAGAGTTCAACCATCACATGAGAAAGTCCCTAAATATCAAATGAGAATATGGAACCAGAAATATTTTTACTACTTAAAATAATTGCAGATTAACTTTCTGTGGATAATCTAATCAACTGATCGACCGATGTTTACAGCTCGACTTTACACTTGTTCAATAAGACATGAGTAACAGGAACTTACCAGGTTGTGATAATCATCATTATTAAAGATTCATGTATCTGTTGTTTAAATCACTAAGATATTCTGCAGTTACAAAAGTTGAGTTTATAATGAAATGGAAATGATTTTTTTTTTACTAATGTATATAACTTAATAAATAAAAGGATATTTTAATGAAGCCATTGCTTTATATTACATAACTCTTCTTCATGGGGTATAATTTTATCATCCTACAGTAATTAACAAGTAAAATAAGTTTAAAAAAAAACAATAAGGTCATTATGAATACAACAGTGAATACCAGGATAACTGTTTTATATATTCTAAAAACACACAAAGGGAAATACAGTGAATACAATACAGGTTTGACTGCAAAGAAGTAAGTACAGTATAGTAAAAGTACTGAATATACATCTAGTTTAAACTAAAGGTACTCAATATAGTGGCCAGAGTATTCTATTCTTCTATAACTCTGCAACATGTTAATGTCATCAAGAAAGACCCGAGTGTTTATGATTTGAAAGGATAAGAGTGTTTCGGTCTGGGTGATGTTATGTGAGAGCTCCAGCTCCTCCATTGAAATTCGACACATATTTGAAATGTGAATTAAATTCAGTTGGCGAGCGCCGAGCCCAGACTTCAAATCACCACCTTCACTGGTGACTCTGAAGCCATTTAACAGCTCTGAAAACAGCTCTCTCCTCTCAGGGGGAAAAATGTGCTCAACCCTCTGCAGGAAAGAGAGAAAGGAAGAAATGTGTGTCCCCGCGAGACACAACCACGATGAGGACGACGATAACCTCTCAACGCTGAATAATCTGTTACCTCGTGAACAAACGAGCAGAATCCTGTTGGTCAGGAGGGATTTGTCTTTTCCATAGGTTCATCTTCATTAGTACACACACGAAGGCTGTTTTTCATGCTCCGACCCAACAGCGCAGTCGCCGTCGTGATGGATCGCTGCCAATTATTGGGGTGACACATTTATCTGAAGTGTATCTCGAGTCATCCTGACCGCTCTGACCTGGCGTCTAACCCCTGTCCCCCGCTCGCAGCACAACCTGCGGCTCTGACAGAGCGGCCGTGGCAGTGGTGAGAGGGAATGAAACATGCTTCACTTGAACCTTAAGCCATTTGTTTGCTGTTGCCTCTGCAAGGAATGTGCAAGAGGATGAGCTGCTGAAAAGCTGCAGTGGGTGTGTGAGTGCACATGCGCTCTGTGTGCCACACACACACACACACACACACACACACACACACACACACACACACACACACACACACACACACACACACACACTGGTTTGTGCAGCTATCCTTATTAGGACTTTGCAATGACTTCCATTTATTGTGGATAGAAAAACCTTATCCCACCTTTATCGTACTTACCACTTGCCAAACCATTACCCAAACATTAACGTAGGACAAGTCTTCACCTTAAAATATGAGTAATAACTGCACCACACACACACACACACACACACACACACACACACACACACACACACACACGCACACACGCACACACGCACACACGCTCTCAAACTTTATCCGAATCCATTATAACACTCCTGACATAACTGTGTCTGTGTTTTCTAAAGTCTACCCATGATTGAGGGCATTTATTGTCAGGGCCATTCATCCACAGGGCCCCAATGTGCCACATCCACCCCCCCCAGCAGCAGCACCACCCACCTCCACCTCCTCTCCCCTCAGTAAAACATGATAAGCATCTGTTATTGCTCTGCAGGAGCCGTGTAGGCCCTGACGCCTCGGCCTGCCTCCGCGACTGACTGACTAGACCCTGTCTGGGCAGTTATTTACAGGTCAAAACCTGCAGGCTGAATAGTGAGCGTTTGTGTGTGAAAGAAAGAAAAATGGAGAGGGAGAGGAGGGGGGGAGTGAGTGTCAGGGGAAAGACGTATGATACATCGGGATGGACACAAATCTGCAGGTTGGAGAAGAAGTGCTAGGGTCGATCGACACACTCTCCGCAGGGCAGCAGCGATTTCTCTTTCTGTGGACTAACAATTAATCAGTGCAATTTTCATACTGGAGATGTTTCGCATGCCTGACGAGGAGATCTTGTCTTGTGATACCTCAGAGTACCTGAGGTTACGCACGTGATGGATTGTTGTGTGTGTGGAAATAGAAAACTGGGCTGTAAGAGTGCAGTGGAATGGAACTCAGTATATTTAGTTGTTTGCTGTATTTAATGTGGTAACTATACTTTGCTTGTGTATTTTATTGTCTGAGGCCGGCTACTTTAATTTTGATTTGTCAGCACAAAAATGGACAACAGCTGGACTTGTCAGTGTTCAGGCCTGATCCCTTGTGGCGGACAACCATCCATCACTTTCGGTTATGGATTCAATCTTTTCTTAATACTCTGTAGATCCATTGCTGGTTTAGATTTACAGCTAACTCAGGAGGGAAACTGTACACACTGTGTACAGTGAAAGTTTATTGTGACAGTAAATATAACGATAATCTCAGAATTATCTTGTTGGTGTTCAATTTCCTTTTTTTTGATGCGCTGAGTTAATAAGCTGCTAACTTCACAGTCTTTCCTCTTTGTGGTTTGGAATCACTTGATTAAATTACATGATAGTTTATAAAAACAAGAGAAATCCTTTATCCTGGATCAGATGTCAAATCAAATCACTTTTATTTTTACTTTTGTGTATTTAAGTGTTGTTGTCGTACCAGACAAATAAATAACCTGATGGAATGAAAGGTTTATCACAAAAATTGTACATAATAAAATCCTATGTTGTTAAAATGTAAAATGTATTTTATGTTACAAATAAAATAAACTCTAAGTCAGATACTTGTTTTCACTAGTTAATGTAACTTACAAGATCCTGTCACATGGCTCCACTCATCAGGTCTCTTGTGTCGGCACATGATAGAAATAGAAATATATGCATAAAATTAAAAGTACATCCAATAATTTAAATGAATATAAACTCAGCAGTTGTCAGGAGCTGCTGTGATGCTGAGTCAAGGGAGATGAGGACGTCCCCTCTTTTCTCTCCTCCACCAGCCCCCTGTGCCCTTTGTGCAGGCAGTGGGCAGAACATCTGCTTAGCTGGCCCCCATTCAGAGGGCCTGGCCGGAGAGTGCATGAGAAAGAGAACTGATTATGAGTGTGTGTGTGTGTGACCAGGAGAGAGAGAATGTATATGTGTGTGCACGTGAGGGTTTGTTGTGATATGGGGCTTTGCAGCTGTTGGGGCTCTCCTCCTGATGGCCGCTCATTGTTCCCTCTCTCTGTGTCTCTGACTCTCGGTCACAGCCGGTTTATGGGCCTTCCCTTTTTTTTTTTTTCAGCGCGCACCGCAACTAAATTTATGTCCTTGGACACAAGCCTTTCTCAGGGTATAAATTATGCTGGATGATCCCTGTCAGCGCAGCGTTGCCAAGAGCCTGCTGCTTTACGTTCCCCAGTCACATTATTGTCATAGACATTCACTCATATTTTACAACTGACGGAAAAAAATAAAAAGAACTCTCATTGGGCACCACTGCATTCATAGCCACACCACCGCATGTTCAAGATGGGAGAGTTAGATTTAAACAATATATCTTTTCACTTGTTTGTGTGTAAGATTTAGGTGAAAGGGAACTATTGGCAGAAACTTAATGTAGAATAATGTTTTCACTAGTTTGTTTCATCTAAATTATATGACTTGTAGTTTTCTTTACCCCAGAAAAGGCCCTTTATATTTAAATACTTTATATTTACATCGAGGGGACCCTCTCTACGGAGGCCGCCATGTTTTTTACATTAGTCCAGACTGGACAAACTAAACAACAATTAAAGGCTACCACAGTTTCTTTTTCGTGTTTGGAAGGAGAGGGTGAGGGGACGGGTGTTCAGCTGCGACATGACACTTCAACACTAGATATCACTAAATTCTACACACTGTACCTTTAACAGAAGCATTTAATATTAGATTTATCCCAAGAAGTTAATTCTCACCAGAGTGTAAAAACCATTCAGACACTAAAACCTTTCAGCAAAACGGTTCAAGTGAATTTAATCTGTCTGTTAACAAGAGACAGAGTAATTAAAGGAAGAATTCAACATTTTTCTGGAAACTGCAGGAACAAAGATTGTTTATAAAGACGGATGACATGTCTCCACTTCCTCACACTGCCGAGAAATGAAGCCAAAATTGTGTCATTTGGAGCCGGGGGACGGAGCCGATCCTTGGTCGTGCTGATACACATGCCTGTCAATCATGACGTTTCACTCCGTTTTATTAAATTCAAAATGTATTAAAATCCAAACGGAAAAATAACACTTAAACAAATATCACTGAGATAAAAACTCTGTAAAATGGCAGAAACCATCTTCATTTGATTATTTCTTACTTTGGTCCACGTCCCATCCACTAACATAGAGGAGGCAGGGATTATGACCTATACTGCAGCCAGCCACAAGGAGTGATCAAGACACTTTGGGAGCTGTCAGGTCATCCATCTTTAAATACAGCATAGGTTCAGGGACCCTATCCGAGAAATGGTCGAGCACATAAAGATTCTGAATTTGTGTTTTCCGATTAAAAAAATGATTAAATATAACATTTTAAATTTTGAGTTTTAAAGGAGCTGCAAACCTAGAAATCAAACAAAATGTATTTCATCTGTGTGCTAGAGACAATTATATTAAACTTATATTATATTCTTTTATACAAACACAATATAACAACCTAACTATACTTAATATTAGTGAAGTGATGAAAATATCTAAATTTAAAGTTTGAGTTGGTGCAAGTAAACATCAAACCAGAAACGTTCTTATCTCCTGAGATGTAAACCTGAGCAGGAGAGTGGGATGTTAACCTAAATACCCTGTTTGCTCATGTCGGCTGAAACATCTGTGTCTGTTGTATGAAGCTGCAGAACAAAATTAAAACCAAACATGACCTTTGTTTGCTGTAGCAGCAGGAATAAAGCTGCCGTTCAGACCTGGAATTAAGCTGGTATTACCTATTTGAACAAAACAGGAAGTCAACAAATGGCAGTCAGTGTTAATATTGTGGCTACAAATAAATTATAAGATGGGAAACAAAACAAAATAGTTTCCCCTCTGAAGGTGGTCGGATCTCAGACACATCCTCAATGAGTCTTGAGTGTGTTCACATGTGAGATGTCCACTTCAGATAGGATCTCTCAGGATTGATGTTAACACCAACAGACCAAGTCCTAAATAACATTTGTATTTATTAGTTTTGTATATCTATTTATGTGAAATAGTTTTATCTATGTTTTTATGTATGAAATACCCAATTTTGGATATTGTAGTTTTGTCACACAATCAGTTGTGTTGCAGCAATTCAGATCTTCACTTCAGGATCTGGGTGAGTGTGTGTGTGTGTGTGTGTGTGTG
Source organism: Paralichthys olivaceus (assembly GCF_024713975.1). Taxonomy (NCBI): domain Eukaryota; kingdom Metazoa; phylum Chordata; class Actinopteri; order Pleuronectiformes; family Paralichthyidae; genus Paralichthys; species Paralichthys olivaceus. The sequence continues at coordinate 5,022,833 of NC_091095.1, forward strand.
AGTGTGTGAGTGTGTGTGTGAGAGTGCCAGTGTGTGTACGCAGACACAACTCACTGTGCCCATTTCAACTGATTACAGAAAAAGCACAGCACAAGGGACAAGATAACAGAATTCTCACTCACTCACTCACTCACACACTCTCACACACTCTCACACACACACTCACACACACACACAGCAGTCGTTGTGTCTCCTCTGTATCTTTATCAACCACCTCAGATGTGTTTATCATGACAGGACGTCAGACTGCTTGTCTCTTGCTGCTGTTCTCCATCATTTCTAAACGTCCCCCTCTCCGAGCGCTTCATGTGATCAGGATGAAAATGTTTTGTTCTACAGGTTTATCGAAATGATTATACCGGGTGAATGAAAACGGAACCACTGTGTTGATAATAATAACCTCAAAATAAATAAATACCAATCTGAAAAGCTGATTATTTGTAAAATATCTTGAAATACTTGGATTGATCTGAATTATTTGAAAGAAATATTATTTATTGACATTATGCTCAAGATTCTTACTTTAAAAATAACTGTCACCATCTTGCTAAAAGCATTTATCTCTACAACGTGACCTTTTCGTGGGTTTTCAGCTTTTAAACTCAGCCTAGGAGCGTTTTAATGGTTTGTGCTCTTAGTTTAAGGAGGAAAATAGTTTCCTAACCCATGAGGGGACATGGTTGCATCTGGCATTTTTGTGGCTCCAGCCATTAAAACTAATCAGCTTATGTAACATGCCTATACAAGCTAGTTTGGTGCAGGCAGACCTACAATTATGACGAAGAGACCCCAAAATAAAAAAAATCTACATTCACACAGGAAATGTGTTCAAGTTCTGCCAGAGATGAGACTTTTTAGGAAATGAACAGTTGATACTGAATAAAAAATTCCGCACGGGCGAGGGAAAGTAAAAATAAACTGTAATTGAAGATGTTTGGCTGCTATATAAATGTCTCGTCATGATACTGACCGATGCACTTATTTTCTGAACATCTGATGAAATGCTACAGATGTTCTTGGGTGGTATAGACGAATGGAAGTGGAATTTCGACTTCAAACATGGGGGAACGTTTGGAAGTATGCAGCTGCAATCAGTGGCCAGTACCACAATGTTGCTGTAAATTACAATATTACGTTACTGCCCGACCATCGTTTGGAAAAAATCCTCTCAATGCTCAATATGAGACCGAGAGCGAGTAACCTGTGGTTTATGGACCATGAGGCCACAAGGAAACTTTGATCTTTTTCCCCCCCTTCCTTCCAAAAGGAGTGATTTCAACACATGAACACACGCTGATGATAACATACTGTTAACATGGCTCCAACCTGAAGTGAAAGCTCAAATGTCAGGTTACAGCAGGAGCCTGTTTGTCTCCAGGTTTTTCTTTTCGGCAGAACATCTGTTTCACACGATCGGCCAGATCGCTGGTGTGAAAAGCAACTGTTTGCCTCCAGACAACATCCAGGAGTGACAACTGATGCAGAAAACGAGATGAATCCACTCAACCGCTCAACAACCTCTGGATGCATTGATTTGAACTTTTATGCAGAAAATCTTTTGCAACGTTTATGAGGTTCAATTTCTTCATGAGTTCGATTCAAGGAGCAGAAACAAAAGATATAATTCCATTAGATGAGCTTTGTGCCTTTTCAATCATACGTGCCACAAACTACTTTCCTCTTATTCTGGTTTAACAGGAGCCTGTTTTAGTGTGAACATGGAACTTTATAGTTAATTAAAGCCACCATGACCAGTGAGCCGGATCGAGCCAGATATACAGTACATTGAATTGCAGCCAATTTTCAGCTTTAATATTTTAGTGTAAAAAAACTGGCACCATCGCCAGCTTCAAATTCCCACTCGTTAAATATTTCAGGTTATGAGACAATATTCTCAACAGCTTGAAATTAACTTGTGTTAATTAGCATGTTACCTAATTTTAAAATGATGAACCTGGTAAACATCACAGGCTGATAATCCATCTTGTAGTATTGTCACTGTGAACATGTTAGTGTGCTGATTCAGGCCGCAGAATGTCTTCTTGTAAAACAGGAGAGAACATGTATTCTTCTCGTGTCGCCGGCGCCAGAAAACAGCCAGAGCTACATTTACATAAAAGCTGCGACATTTCGTCCCGACTGTGTGAAAATGTCGTAAGTCAGAAAGCAGCAGCTGTAGGCAGCCAGCGCGGTAAAAATCCCTGAATACTCAATGACCATTAGGAGGTCTTGACCTTCCAGTAAATGTGTCACGGTGATAAACGGCTGCTGTGACGGACACTTGAGTTATTGGCAAGACTCTTTCAGTTTGGTTAAAAAGTCACAATTGTTCTGATGCACCAGTCAAATCTAAACGTTAGAATTTAGTTTAGAGAATTTTTATGAAGCGATATCTATCAGAGCTTTTTTAGGGACAAGGGTAACGCAAGACTGAGATGTTGTTTCGTAAGAAGATAAGGTCAGCCGTGTGGGACGACAGAAGTGTTTGCCTCTGGTAACACGATCTCAATAACACAGAGAGGCTTCAGAAACAATAACACAACAACTAAGCTGCAATAAAAGTTTTTCGTACAATTCCAAGAAGAAGAGATTTTCTGTTGCAGGAGTGACGGGCAGATTTCTTGAACTCTGATGGACGTGACCCAGCTGGTCAGCACAGAGAGGGGAGTCATTTGTTCGTAAATATGGCCGATAAAATCAGTCTGCTGCTGCTGTTGTGCAGGACCAGGTACGCACTTCAGACAAGGCCAGGCACATACCTGGAGGCTGGAATTTTATCAGAAGCATATTTACCACTATTTCATGTCAGACCATGATGACAGACAGGCCGGGAGTTCGTCTGATCACTAAACGCCTACAAAGTGCAAAGGGATTTTTCTTTTTTCCCCCCAATTCTCTGAAAAGAATAATATTTGCTCCAGTTGCTTCGTTTTCTGGATCATAATAAGTAATTAAATTAATTTTAAGACTTGGTTTTCAGTGAATGAGCTTGACAATGGATTTAAAAATACTTTAAAAAACAGACATTAAAATATCTTTTATTGCCTTTGTGGTTTCTGATGAACAATATCTCACTGAAAACAAAACTATAAAATTCTCCATATTCAACAGTTTACACAAAATATGACGACTTGTGGGCAGAAACATAAAACGGTACAATATTACAATAACCCTCTTTAATAATACCAAATATATATGAAGCTGATTTTCATTGTTTTGTTCAGAACACATGTAAAGTGTAATTCAAGCTACACGAGACTGAACGGTCTGAATGCATCAAGTATCTCAAGAGAACTGAGATGAGACAAACTTCCAAATCGAAGATCCTCACTCCCTTCGTCAGAATCTTTACTTTTTTTTTTTTTTAACGCAGACCCTGGTTGTGATTTAACCACTTAAACCAAAGTGCAATAGAATTCATCTTTACCGTGAAGGGAGTGGATACTAAATTAGCTTAAGGACGCCACCTTGTGCCCATAAGCAGGAAGCACAATATAAAATCAAAAGGTCTTTTTTTTACATTGATGACATTTTGACACATCACAGCAGGCAAACAAACAAATAATAAAATGAATGGTGGATGATTTCAATTTTTGGTTTCAATGCCCTGGTATTATGAAGACAGACTCACAGTCACACTGTCGAAACAAAACACTCATTATTAATGTCGTTAATATCAACTCGGCACGTCCTCCTGTGACAAGTCGACATGTCTGCAGCGGAAAAAGGACTAAATCGACATATTTACAGTCATTTCAGTCACATTTCTAAAGGAAGGTCACTGCATTAACACAACACAAGCACAGTCAGAGTTCAGTGGTGGATACTCTGCATATAATACAAGACAACTCACAGGCAAAGTAAACCACCACAGCAACGTCATTAAGTCATTAAATAGCAGAGACACAAAGTCTACATGACCACACTGAATGTTTATTGGATCGCAGCAGGAAGGCTGCACCCGTCATTTAGAGGAAAACTGAGGTGTTTTACTTCTGGCATTTCCATTTGGGACAAGAGCAAAAAATTACACGAGACGAATTTCACCCTGTGATGTAAACTAAATATTCTATAGTAAAACGAAGGTGGAGGCAAAACGTAAAGATGTATGTGATGATTTCCCTTAATTCTGCATAATCTTCTAAAATTCTCCGGAGGGGCTGAATGCAAGAACATGAATGTTCGAGTCAGTAGCTGCGGAAATTTTCTGGAGTTTCTCCTGCCAGCCCCCCCCCCCCCCCCCCCCGAGTTCAAGCCTCTGGATAAAAGATACTCTGGAGGATTCACCTCGAGCAATCGCACGTGTCGATGTGTTTCTAACGCGGGAAAAACACAAAACTGACAAAAGCTAAAAGAATACAAATATCTCAGGAAGAAAACGAGAGGTCCTACTTGAGACGTCAGCTTGCAAAGACGCCAGGATAAAAGGTTTTGGTGATAAGGGCTGACTCTGAAGTAAACAAAAAAAAACACCATCTCTACTGCGGAAAGTTTACATTACGTCCAGCCTCCTGCTGCGCCACCCCTCCCCGAAACCCTCCAGAGATTTTCCTGCTATAGTGAACGTGACTGACGGCAGAATCTCCTGCTGCTTTGTTTGTGTCTGAAAGGTAAACTCAGAAGAAAGTCCGGACCCACTTGTGCGGACAGTTTCTGGAGTTCTCGTCTGAAAACGGCTCCAGTGTCTCTGGGAGAGAGCCGGGAAGTAAACTCTCGTCAAAAATTTAAAAAACGTCAGTAAAACACCTGAATTTTCCTTAAAATGTTGGAAAACAGTTACAGGGATTTACCATAATCTAAGATCTTAGGTTGAGATTTTTGCAGTGAGACTTTCCTCAACTCTTGTTTATCCTAATATCCCACTGATATAAAGCTTTTCCTTCAAATGAGCTGGCACACATTTGAAAACAAAACAAATACTATCATATTGCAAAATAGCCAAACGTTCGCTTCCTACTCGACCACTTTGCTAATGTTGGTGAATGTTCTCTGCAGAGATAAAATCTTTAAATTAGAATACGGTGCCTTGTTGCCGGAGGGTTCAGGCCTCAGTCTACATTTTGCCTGAGGATCCGTTTCTCTTCCTCTACGAAGTTCTTGTCTGAGGTGGCCTGACCCATGTCCCTCTTCCTCTTCTCCTTCTGCTGGAAGGTCTCCACTCGCCGCTTCTTGGCAGAGACGGCTGCTTGGTCTGATTCGTCGTCTTAAAATCAGAGGGGTCAGTGGTAGTTGGTTGGATGATTTTGGTGGAAGCATTAGGGGAGAGTAGAAAATAATGTTTTTTTTAATAACTTGACAGAGCACTATTTAAAAATAAAAAAGGATAATGGCAACAGAGAAGGCACAGGTCTTGTTTTGGGGATTTTTTTGGTTTGTGTTTGGTAATTTTGTGGCACCCAACATCTATTTTCCACCAAGACGGGCGGAGGAGTGATGTGGAAGTTGTGTTTTGTTTTTGGTACCTTTCAAGTCATACCGAGGTTTGAGTTGGCAAAGGGCACAACCACAGACCTCTCTAAGATATAAATCACCAAGGAGTGATGGTGTAGTGTCATATTATCAAAGACCTGGTGTGATAACATCTGGGAGAACTAAGTGTTGATTTCACCAGATGTAATTCTGACATGTGAGTGTGAAACTTTCTGCTGTCATTGCTCTGCAGGACTCACCTGAGTCTGATGGTTGCTCCTCTGTTGGTAAGAACTGGGCGTTGCCGGTGAAAGGCTGAGGCGCGTCTTCCCCGTTGTCTTCGTACACGTTGGACCACTTTATGGCCATGTCCATTCCTGGAGGAGGTCCCTTCTTCTTCTCTGGTTCTGCAGCGTAGCTCTCAGGAGGCGGCACAGCGTTTGTCTTCCATGGCTTGAACTGTCTGGCAGGCTTCAGGTAACCGAGGAGAAGAAATAATGTGGAAAGAAAAGGTTCAGGAAAGCTACAAACCAACAAATGAGCTGCAACCACCTTAGTCTTTAATGGAGGGACATTCTCAAGTAAACATGCAGCATTGCTGAGTTTACATATACAGTATATTTCAAATCCTATTGACCCTAACCTGTTCATTACAATATAGACAATAACACATTGGTCATAGCTGACACTCAAGTACTCAAAAAGTACTTCTTCAAACGTCGGATAACTACTGAAACAAAAACACAACATGGCTCCATACGGCTGCTGTGATGTCACCAAAGTGTCCAGATGCCCCGACATTCAAATTCAACTTGAAACGAGGTCATTCACTCCAAGTTTTTAGCCTAAAACTACTAAAAATACATTTTCTTTTTTACGTTAGTCACCAATTACTTCACTTCTATTGGATTTGGCTGCAACGCTGTTCGCCTCTGAAACTCCAGAAGTGTTTTGCGGACTCACACACATAGTGGTGAGTAGATGATGAGTGAATTTTCATTTTTCAGTGAACTATCTTTAATTAAGGAGCAAATAGTGGGGGGGGGGGGGGGGGGCAGGGGGGCCCAGCAGCAGCTGTTTGCCCCTGGCCCCCCTCTATCCGGCCATGGTGGTAATTGTGCAGGTGGAGAAGAATCAATCATGATGGAAGTTCTCAATATATTCATGATCATTGTTATAATTGTTATTGTGAGCAGCTGTGAGGAGACTCGCGGGTCTGCTGACTTTGACTCACCTCCTCCGGGGCTTTGACGCTCAGACTCTCCCAGTCGATCTGCTTGTTCAGCGGGTTGTAGAGGAACGCGGGTTTGGACACGGACCGGAACAGCTCGTCGGGTTTGGGGAGAGGAGCTCCGCCGGCCGCTCCTCTGCTGCCACCGTGCTGCGACGACTCGGCTTCCCCTCCCGGAGCCTCGGTCCCCGGCTTCTTCTTCCGCCCGCCCCGCTCCTCCTCGTCCGAGTCGCTGCTGTCGCTCAGGTCATCGTAGCTGGAAAAGAAGCCCAGAGAGCCGGAGGTCTTCTCCTCCGACATGACGCCGAGGTTGGTTGTTCCGCGGAGAGTCGAGCTGGGTCACGATGAAAACGACGTGAAGGAGAAAACAGGCTGATTCTGAGGAGGTGGTGCCGCAGGATTTTACTCCATTTTGAATCAGCCTCCCAAACAGTCGTAAAGCACAGGGAGAGTGTCGCGACGACTGTCGTAAAGACTTTTATCATAGGAGCAGGCCGAGTAAATACCATCATTTCAAACACCACACTACTGCAACTACTACAACAAAGGTACTACTACTACAACTACTATTACTCTTACTACTACTACTAATACCACTACCACTACCATAACTATAGCTACTACTTCTACTACAATCGCCACTATTACTACTACTACTACCACTACTTCTACTATTACTTCTACTTCTACTACTACCGCCACTACAACTTCTTCTACTACTGCAACTACTACTACTACTAATACCACTACTTCTACTATAACTATTGCTACTACTTCTACTACTACTACTACCACTACTTCTACTACTACCGCCACTACTACTACTACCATTAATTCTACTATTACTCTTACTATTACTACTACTTCTACTATAACTATTACTTCTACTTCTACTACTACCGCCACTACAACTTCTTCTACTACTGCAACTACTACTACTACTAATACCACTACTTCTATATAACTATAAGCTATTGACGCAACCTAATGATATTTTCAAAGCCTGCCATGTCTATACTACGCAGATATTATCTCTGTGTGCACAACTTGTTTATCTTGAGCACACCAGATATATATATATACATATATATATATATATATACATATATATATATATATATATATATATATATATATATATATATATATATATATATCTTCTTCCCTCTAGATAATTATCTAGATAATCATGATATGTAGAATAGATTACGATACTCATAACAGATTGGTCTTCAGTGGAAAAGGAGAGAGGTTGAGTGCAGTGTGAGTGCATCTATGAATGCCTCTGCTGAGCCATGAGGACCTGATGTCCCCACATTCTCTGTAGTGTTCATGGTTTATTGTGCTGTGGCTCAGTGTACCAGTGCGTTCATCGGCTTGTGGATCATTTGGACACAAAGGAATGTTTGGAGTTTTTGGAAGACGCCCAAAGAAACAAATGTATGTACAACCTATGACCACTAGAGAGCAATGTGGTATTACCAGTGAAAATAAAGAGGTGCCCAGAGGAAGTGATATGAAAAAAAAAGCTTGAGTGAAAACAAACAGGTTGGCAATTTTACTGCACATTTATAAACTTAATTTCTTTTCATAGCAAATAAATAGTCTCTAACAGAACATGTCGTTCTCTTATAGATTCATAGGATTCAAAGTTTGTTTCTATATCGCAAACAGACTGACCACCTTAGCGACCCTCTGCTCATTCCTGCCGCATCATGAATTCCCAATAATTAAAAGCCTCTCTAGTTTTTCTCAGTCAGACTGAGCAGGACCAGCCTTCGCTCTCACACGCAGGTCAAACACCTACTAAAATTCACCGAAACATAACTCTACCAAATATGCTGCTCAAAATTTCTCTGTGCTCGCGCAATAATAGCAATGCAGGTGCTCTAAAGAAGGTGCTTTTGCATTTTTTGTGGTGAACGTGAGGTCAAATCTGTGCAGAGATTTACTGGAAGTCCAGTCTGAACAGATCCTGAGGGCGAAGGTAAAGTTCATGTGCAAGTGAAAAAAATGTGGGGCGAAGACACATCTTTTTGTTGAGGCTGGTCGTTCTGCGTCTTCTTCTTTGGCGTCAGCTCGTCCTCTTCATGATTAATCATAGGCTAATTGCAGAATCATCATCTCCAGCAGCTGCAGTAGTTATAGTAGAAACAGGAATTTAAAAAATAGTTTAAAAAGTGGGCCCTCAAGTAAACTAGGACAAGCTGGTGTTGCTCTGTAGTTTTGAAAGATTGCTGACTGGCTGATTATACCTTTCTGCTTTTAAAAAGACATAAATTATGGGGACATAAGTTTGTGTAAAACAGGGACGTGTGTGACTGGTGGGACGTATTTCATGTTATTACAACCCATAGTTATTGCCAGTGGAGTTTTTGCTCTGGTCACTGCACGTCAAGCAGAAAGGCCGACAGGATAGTCTTGTTTTGACAGGGAGAACTCTGCTTCTTGTGCAAATGGTAAAGAGAAGAGTGATTTGTTTCACACTGTCTTGTTGTTGATCTTCTTTGTCAACAGAAGCCGCAGAATCAATGAATCCTTTTAAATTTTAAATTCCTTCTACAAAGCCTGCAGCGTTTTAAAAAAGACGTGACCTCCGTGGTACCAAACCATCAGAGGTGGTTCTCTTTCTGCCCTCGCTGCATTTGATTTCGTTTAGTATTGTTGGCGAAACTAATCAAAAAGACATCCAACTTTTTTTGGAAATCCGTTTTGTATATTTTGTGTAATCTTGCTCACAAAAGAACCAACCAACAGACAGACAGGGGTGAAAACACAAACTCCATGAACTCCATATTGTATGAACATTTCAGATACAATAATAACAATTATATTAAGTTGGAAAAATGAGGCCATGAAATCCAGATACAATTAAATAGTTGAGTCAGCTTCAATCAGCAATTCGTATCTGTTTAAACAAATATATGAAAAGAAATCAAATAAATTGTTAAATAAAAGCATTATCTTCTCATATTTAATATTTATACTTCTTAAAACAAGTCAAAGTAAAGTAACTCAATTTCTCCTCAATTTCTATCGTTTCATCCAAATGAACCAGGATGTGTGCAAAAATTTAAACAAGTGATTTTTTTTTTTTGCTTTAGTCAGCTCTTTTGTTGGACTGCAGGCGAGTTTCCTCTTGTATATTTTTCTTTATGTACACAGCCTTACACTGACAGATATACTATTGACTAATAATCTGCATGGATAGCTCAAGGCTCCTTTTCCTCCCTTAGGAGCTGAGGAGTTTCTGACTGATGCATGTTGTTTTTCTAATCATCTCCTGGGTTCTGGGCCGCTTCATAAATGAAACAGAAGTTGACTCTTCCCTCGACTTCACTTCGGTTTCTTCGATCTCCGCAGAGTTCGACGCTGGTGTGAGAAATTCCCCATGGAGACAAAAAGCCACACCTCTCCACGTCTCTGTTTAATCTTCTGTAGCTGCTCATGATATCTCAGAAGTCTTTATTTTATGCTCGGGCCTCAGCTCAGATAAGAGCACATCTGTGACAATGCATGTAGCAGCGGGTGTTTCACTCATGTTTTAGAAGCGATGGTGGATGTTTGCCTCTCTCTCTTTTTGTTGTTCTTGTTTTCCTACCTCATGAAGATAAATGTAGTGTTTCTTAGCGTTTTGGATCCTAATTGTACAAATCCTGTTTACAATTGACATAATTAAACACATGTTCATGATCGTGAAGTTGCCAAAGAACACCTGCAGGATGAAAAAAGAAGTGGTTTGGTTATGTACTCATAAAACACAGATGGATGTCATGTTTTTTTTTAACCAACAGACAACGATGTGGCTGAGGCATCTTCCTGACTCTGTGTTTCAGCCTCTTCTGGTAAAATCCAGCTGTTGTCACAGACATCTTCTTTCATTTCTGCCTCTTTTTATCTGTGATTGGTTAAACGCTCAATAAGAGAAAATGAAGACTGGAAGTTTAATATTTTTACTCAGTCTACACTGTCTGCTTTAGTGTTTGTCAAATAATATGAGTTTAAACTTAATGTTGAAGCTGTTATAACTGAGTCAAACTCTGGCTGATGCTTTGCAAAACCATTATATACAGGGATTCAGTGTTTTCAATCTGGACATTTTAGAGAAAAGCGTAAATATGCATACAGACTGCCCTCTACTGGTTGAAACCCTCCTATTGCAAGTGAATTTTGCCACTGGTTGATCTGGAAGCAGCTTACGTCACCAACCACCTCCTCATCGAATATAAACCCACGTCTCAAACTCTGCAGATTGTGGAGAGTGAAGTTTGCATGGATAGAGTTACATTACCGCTCAGAGACTGCATCCACCCTCTCCTGCACTTGTAATGCCTCAGCTATGAGAGCTCCGCTTTCAATCAATCAACCGATCAACCAACCAACCAACCAATGAAACAACCATTTAAACGACCAAACAACCAACTCACCTCCCAACCAACCAAACAACCGATTAAACGACCTACAACCAACCAAACAACCAGCCAATTAATCAAACTCACCTTATTTATTTAGCACCTTTCATACAATGTTACAATTTATGAATAAAATTATAATTAACTAAATTGAAATAAAGCCATAGTTTCTGACTGTATAATGTGATGCAGCTGGAGCTGTAAGAATTAAAAACTCATGTTAAATACAGCGTAGTGTTTTATTCTTCCACAGCATTCAGCAATAAAATATAATGGTAACAATTAAAAGATCAAACTCAAAGCAGCACCTGTGGAAATAATGCATTCATCCTCACGTCCTCTCCCTGCATTAATCAGTATCTTTAATTTCTCAGTTTTTCCATTTGTCTTTCCATTTGAATTCAACACTAATATGACGAAGTGTAAAAGAGGTGGAAATAACATGTAGTATCATGACCGCTCTTTTTCCTGAAAGAGAAAAAAAGAGCTGTTGGAAGTGAAGAGGCGACATTCATGTCAAAACATGTGCTTTATAAATATACACGCTGAGTGCACATGTAAAATGTTTCTATCTCTGTTCTTAAAAACTGTGTTGCCCTCTCTTCTCTTCCTCGGTTCTGCTTTTCTTCCTCCTGTTTTTGGATCCACAGCTTCTTTCTGGCACGTGCACTCGTATCCTCCACCACCATGTTTCCTCTGGTCATCTAACACTACGATTTCAAACCTGAGAGATGGCATTCTTTGGCTCATTACATTAACTCCGGGCTCTGTTTGCAGTGCGGCCTGTCTGGGCTCGTGGCTGGAGGCCAGAAAGGGATCCAACCGACTGGTGTGGCAAGAGAAAGTAAGAAAAGAAAAAAGTGGGGTGCTGCAGGGAGGTGTGTGCGATGAAGGTGAAAAGAACATTTTGCGGGTGAGGTGTGATGCAAGCAGGGGTGGGTGTTGGGGAGCGATCATCCCCATCACATGTTCCAAGGTGTCCTGCGGTGTGATGGCTGCGGGCTAAGCACACACAGTACACTCAACCCTGTGCCCTTCCTCATGCTTTGATTCTCGCCGCTCTCTCCCTCCGCCGCAGCCTCCACAACATGTCTGTGCAGAGGCACCAACACCCGGGCTCATTCATACAGAAGGACACGTTTGATAGGGTTAGTCAGTGGGTTCGAAAGGCAGGTCACCTTTTTACTTTATTTCAGCGCTGCTCTCCTGCACGGGATGGATGTTAGAATGATAAATGATTACTGCATGAGGTAACCGCACTGTCAGCTTTTGATTATGGCTTCTAATTGTGTACATGTTTCACTGCGTTAAAACACGCCGAGGAAAAACTACAGGGGGGGGAGAGTCCAATGAAACCTCACTGTCCAGAACATTTCATATGCAGCTTGTTAACATGTAAATAAATGTCTGCAGGGAAGTTCTCTGAAGAATCTTTTCTTTTAAGTTATAGTGGTGCCATCAGTTCAAATTTTAAATAGGATTCATCAGACGATCTGTAGGTTTGCAGGCTGTGGTGTTGCACATTTGCATCTTTTGGCTCTTGGCTATTCTTTTTTTCTGGTAATGCTCTTAGCTGTTGTCCGGTTGTGTGGTCTAATGTCCGGAAAACATGTGACAATGATGTTTCTTTTTCTTTTCCAGATGTAGATGCTCTTTTAAAGTAGAGTCGAGATGTTTTGGGGAGAATTTAACCCTGAAAACAATCTCACTCAGATGCTCACATTAAAAACAAGTCCACAATCCAATATTGACTTTTATAGAAAGAGAATTACACCGGACCTGATGGTGCACAAAAACAAGCTGGAGGAGAATTCTTTTCTATGTTTGCCGATGAGATTCAAGGCTGTCTGCAAAACAGATTGGTCACTGCATGGACAGGCCTCCCCATCTGTATGTTCTGCACATGTCACAGAGGAATGCTTTGAGCTGGGGCCAGCAACATCTACTTTTCGAAGGCATAATTCAAATGGCTCCCATTCAATTCCATCTGACAATCATCTCTAGCAAACCGGAGAGGACACAGAAGACAGGGAATCCTCTGCTCCATACCAGGAGGAGGATGTAAAGCACAGGTTAAGTCAGTAATTCAAATCCTGCACTTGAAGCTTTCAAACCAATCAGCCCGTTCCAAAGCTGTCTGTTGGCCAACTATTGACCTTCTTCTGAAAAAGACGTTATTTCGATAATAATGTTAACATGAGTTTCTAATATTCCATTCATATCCCTGTTAACATGTTCATGGTGTGATCTGATTATGACTCACATCCTTGTCATGTCCATTACCTCATATGTCCAATGTTCCTGCAACCTCTTTGAAAATATCACCATCGGGAAGTTTGTGCCCTTCTAAAAACTTCATTATATAACTTTCCCTTAAAACACGTAGCAAAACTAAGATTTCTTTTTTTCTTTATCATATCAATGTCAGAATGTTGGTGTCGATGGAAACATAGTCGATGACACGGACCGCTGGTCCCCTGTCAAAATGACCAAATTCAACACTGCACTTCCTTAGGCCCTTAAGAATAAATGGTTCTGAGCTATGCGTTACAGACAGAAGACAAATGTTATCTACAAAATACCTGAAGACACGTCATCATGTCTGGAGCTATAATCCATAAGAATGAAGCCTATAGAAGAGAGGTTAAGTGAGGCTTTGCTTTTTTGGATTTCTGGCTGAGGTGAGAAGATTAATACAGTAGCATCTGTCCAGTAAATATATAACCAATGTTTGGGCTTTTTCCCAAACTTTCAAAATATTCCTTCAAACAATAACTTATAATTCGTCTGCCATGCTACTGGCATTAGAGGAACGACTGGAAGCTTTGGCCTGAGCTTCTCCTTATACCCTCTGTTCCTGTGCCAGTCGTCCTCCTGCTGTAGGTCTGCTATGTGATGCATGAAAGGGATTGGGGGGGGGCACATTTCACACCTTGGGGGCAGCATGTTGGGGGACTTATGAACAGAGTGTGCACCTGGCTGAAAAGAAAAAAAGGAGATGTCCCCCCCCCCCCAGCCTCAGACATGGTTTGTAGATCAAAGCAGTAATCCCTGTTCCACCCTGTCCCACACTGTCGTTGTCCTCCTACACCCTCTCCTCCTCAGAGTCCTCAGAGCGCTTCATGTTTCCGTCTCCGTGTTTGTTCTGCTTCTTCGACATTCTGAGGCGTAAACTCTATTAAAACCCACCCCTCGTCCCTTCCATATACATATATGTGAAGTACCTGTTTCCCCCGACGCTCACGGTGAACCCTGAAGCCCCGGCTGTGGGATTTTCTGACTCATTAGCTCTGCTCAGTCAAGTGGAGCTGCCCTGCGGATTCCTTCCAGCCAAGTTCACCAACCCAGCCAGCGGCCCCGACTGTGAGGTGATAGGAGAGAGGGGGTCCAGCCATTGGACCCCGTCGCGACTTTGTTTAGTGTGAAATGAGACGAGGAGGAGGAGGCGAGGACGAGGAGGAGCAGCAACACGGTGGTGGCAATCAAGGCCTTTGCAATTTTGATGCAGCAGGCTTTGGGCAGCACCCTAACGCAGTGCAGCGTATTTAACGCAGCTTAGCAGCATAGTTACACGAGTGTTAACGCCTGTCAGTTAAACCGTTGCTTGTCTTGGCAGCAGGTGTCTGTTTGACCCTGGGTCTAATGTGTAGACGCTGTCCTGTTGACCTGGACTGTTTGAAGGAGTACGACGAGCACGGAGCTACGTGGAAAGGAGGGGAGCACCTTTTCACACCAACATTCCCGAAAGGTTTAGCATTGACCTGAACTGTTTAAAAAGATGAGGGTTGCTCTCATCACACGTTCTCTGACATTTGAACATTGTATTTTTGGAGGAATCTGACCAAAACAAAGTTTAAAGGTCATTAGTTCAAAAAAGACATGGATGTGTGAAAGCTTTGTCTTCGTGACTTTTGAAATTTCCTTCCAGGCTGGAATACTCCAGCCAGACTTCATCCTCACGGTATGAAATCGTGCTTGTCGGCGGCAGAGGTCAAAGAGTTTGCTCCGTTTTAGGAGGCGACAGCTGACGTTAGCTTTGAATGACAAGTTCATCCAAAGCAAACCAGAGTCACAGATACAGAAACATACGGATTTATCACATAAAGGAGGCATTGATTATGCTCCAGAAGCAATAAGTTGGGCAGCCAAGTTACCAGAACAGGTTGTCACTACCTTCTCAATGGAGCCTATATGAGCCTTTTTTCACTGCTGGTCTTTATTTTGGACTTGTTATAGAAAGAAAAGCAAAGGATGAAGAAGACTGGCACTAAGTTGAGTGCAAACCTCTGCCAAGGCCTAACAGTCCCCTTTTTAAAACACATTTAAATTGACTACCTCCTTTTCATTTGGATCTGCTCCACAAATATCAGTCCAATAAACAAAACAGTTTTTTTTCATTAAGATCCATGAAATATTCTCTGAGAAATTAATCTTGCAAAGCTCCAGAAAGAGGAAACACATTCCTGGATCCACACCAAAACGTAATGGAGTCTTAATTTGGTCATGCACCGCCCCTTCCATTTTATGAAACTCAGCAATCAAACAAACAAACAAACATAAACATGATAGATTTACAGCGGTCAGTTGCTCCTCTCTGGGATTTTCATGTCCGGTGAGTGTGTTCTGATTTGCTGTGTTATGATAATCCATCATTTAACTATACCACTTATCCTTTGAGGGGAAGTTTTTTAAAACTTCTAAACAATCAACAGATCCAGTGGCTGTGTGTGTGTGATGAGGACAGGAGAGGTTTGAGGTTTTACTCAGTCTCTCCCCACCTGGTCACATTAATCCACTGTCGAGTTGACCAACATCACACTGTTGTATTTCCAAATGTTATGTTCTCTTGTTTGTTATAATTAAGTTATTTGATGCTATAAAAACAGGGTGAAACGTCATGATTGACAGCTCAGACTGATTTACGTTACTGGGCAGACTCTGGCTCCAAATCATGTCAAGAGCGCAAGATGTTGGCAACAGGCTATTAAGGCTTCATTTTCTGGGAGGAAGAAGTTATGCATTGTCCATCTTTGTCTGGAGTCTACGACAAAAAGAGAAGTTAGAGCTCCTGTCTGTAATCGCAATATTTTGGATAGTGGGAGGAAGTGATGCGTCATCCATCTGAATTAACAATCTATTACAGCCCCTCATAGGTCGCTGAAGCTGCTGTACAGCAGGTTTGTGATGTGCTGTGGGATTTTTTTAATTCAATAAACCTGTAGCTACAGAGATCTTCCTTCTTCTATTTCTGGGAGTCATTCACTCACAACAGAGCTGCATTCAAACAGAGTAAATAACAGGACTGTGAAGAGAAACAGACCAAGGTGCTGAGAAGATTTAATCTCTTCCTCCTAAAGGGAATATTACCAGCTTCCTGTTTTGTTTTACCCATTTCTGGACTCTTCCCTCCAACGCTGTTCACAAATGTGCACCGTATTTTTCTTGGCACTGTTTCTGTTTGAGAGGGGGGAAAATGGGGGGGAATAATGGGGCTTAACAGATATAGCTCTGTGACATGAGAAGATCAAGTGTCCTTGTCTCTGTGCTGTAAATAAATGCTGAAGAATTAGAGTGGACCAGCAGCCGGAGTCTCTGGAACGACAACACGGTTGTTTATCCCTGAAACACCTGACGACACACACAGGGTAGCCTGAATAAAGAATGTGGGATTTTATTTTAAGTGCATCACACAACAAACTCTCAGACGTTCATCTTGTTTCATTTAGGTACATCCCCTATAATTTAGCATCAGCTTCCTTTGTATTGTGTGTGTGTGTGTCTTAACTCATGCCACAGGCTACTCATTTAGAGGAAATTGTTCACAGATCTTCACTTGATCATTGTCTCGATCAGCAAAGAGGTTTCTTTTCATTGAATTCATTTTTGGACCTTGTCACTGGCCTCATGGTGGTTTTTTTTACTTTTCCATGTGTGTTCTTTCTTTTTATTGAAGATTAGCTCTGTTTTATGTTGTCATGTCTTTAACTAATATCGACAGAAGTGATGGATGCATTTGTCTATTGCATCTGTGGTTGTGGAAAGTGACTGAATTATCAGATCTGGTAGTTTTGATTGATGGATTGATTGAAGTTTTAACAGTTGGCACACATCTGTTGGTTTTGACGCTATGAGACTATTTTTATTCTATTTTCACTTGCTCACTTGTTTGCCTCATTTGTGACTATTCACTGTTGGAACAAATCAATTTCATGGGATCAATATTGATTCATCTCATCTTATCCTAAAATATATTTAGCAAGTTTTTCACACTTAATACTCACTTAACCACTAGATTTTAAAAAGTGCAAAGTTTCAAAGTGTGTGTAAATCTTTTTTTAGATTAGAATCTGCCTCTTGATAGAGCGTGTTACATGATATACAGTGACCACAGCTGACATAACCTCTGTCTTGGCCAGTTTAATGTTTGGGTTTCCATCATGTCCTGTGTCCAGCAGAGCCCGTCAGCTCAAAACAGTCTGGAAGTCATGACAGCGTTGACTGCAGGGGTGACTCAGTCTAGACTTGTGGAGTGAATCTATTATTTCTTTTCAGGGTGGCAGCAGGACGTGTTCCCAGAAAAAAAATGTCCATGTTGTTTTGTCCAAATCCAGCAGGAAGATGAGCCACACATGTTCAAATGATCCATTTGTGTTTCCGTGAAATGAATAAAGACGTGTTACATTAAAAAAACCGGTAACTTGTGAAAACTTGTGTTTAGATATGAGCCAGGCAGAATGAAGTGTGTTCGATATCTATAGTTATATCACTAATATTACCACAAATTTGGCAAAACACACAGAAATACAAATATTTCCTTATTCTTTTCCGTAATCATCTGAAAATCACAGGTGAACATGTACTTTTCATATCTTTGCAATGGTTTAAAAGGAGGCCTTCGATTTATATTAATAATAACACTGTCTGTCAGCAACAAGACTTGATGACTAATATGACAACTGCTATAGATGACGGGAGGTCTTGCTAATCCTGCCGTCATCTCAGATCCACTTAAGGAGATTTTAGGTTAAATAATTGAAGTCTTTAATCTGAGTGACACTGACCAGACTTCACCGATCACCTCCTTTAACCTCGGTCTCCATCAGGGTTCTCCGCCGGATGTCTCTGATTTATGAATGGAGGCCTTTCACCCCGTTAACTCACACTGTAGGAAATTCTTAATCTCTTGTCTCTTTTATCCAAGAAGTTACCTAAGCCTTTACTCTTTTATGTCTATGTAATTCTGCTGCTGGCTGCCTCCATAGCGCGCACACACACACACATATGCCGTAATGATGATGTATTTTGCCGCGAGCCAGCCACACTAAACCTGGCTGCAACACTGATAGCAAACACATGAGGTAGTGTTGATTCTCCATGTGTGTCTGCAGTCTGGATTTTTAACCTGTGTCCGGGCTGACAGGTGGTACCGCTTTGCCCCAGCGGACACACAGACTGTAGGGCAGGGCTATTTTTTGCCCTGGTGACACGGGGCAGCTGATGGATAGAGAGCCTGAGCTTAAAGTAGTGCCGCACATGTAAGGAACAAAAGGTCCCTGCCACCCATGAGTTGCCGGTAAAAGGGACAGAGGACGTGGTGTGCTTTCTGGAAGTGGAAATTTTGTGTGAGACGTGAATCCCATTGAATTCATAGAAATCTTGTAAAGGGAATTTAGCTTTAAAAGCTGCTATAAGCAATATTTTATATAATAACAATGTAATGTATATGAAACATATACGAAACAGGCCATTCACAGTCATTATTGACTTTGCTCACATCTTCCTACACATTGCTTTGGCTTTTTTTTAGATACATCTAACAATTCTTCATTAAAATGTCTAAAAACATCTGGACCTATGTTGTGATCCAAAATGTTTCCAACAATGTTCAGACCAAAAGAAATCACCAATTTCATTCAATGATGTTTCATTTTGTTGCCTTTTAATTGCATCATATCCACTTTACCCGTAGTTTTGTCCGTCTCTGCTATAAAACACTCTGCTAGCCAATTAGCCAGTCGGCAGTTGTTTCAAGCCACTGTTTGTATTGGTCCATCTTAATGGATCAGGATTATTTATTGCTGTTTACTGCGTGACATCAATAAAACTTTAATACATGACCTCATCGATGAACACGATTTGTGTCTGAGATGCAGCGTAATTTTTCATCAAGACAGCAACTCCCATGATCCAGTGCTGCTTCACGACATCATCAGACGAGGTATTTTGTAATTGTTTTGATTGAGAGACCCCTAGTGGCTAAAGTTACATAAATGATGATGTTGTGACTAGCATCCAGCTAGCTAGCTATGACAAGCAGCCATAGTTCATCTGTCTCCAATGATGTGCCGTTTCCTTTTTTAGTGTGGACATTTCTGCTTTTGTTCGCCTTGGATAATGTTTTGTCTGGTTTTTAAATGTTTCCTGCTTGCAGCGGTAGAATGAAGCTGCTATTTCCTACGTGACATTACAGGAAATCCTTCCTTATCTGTAGCACTTATCCTTTGAGGGTTGAAA
This sequence comes from Paralichthys olivaceus, assembly GCF_024713975.1. Lineage (NCBI taxonomy): Eukaryota > Metazoa > Chordata > Actinopteri > Pleuronectiformes > Paralichthyidae > Paralichthys > Paralichthys olivaceus. Next base: position 5,042,399 of record NC_091095.1, read on the forward strand.
GGGTTGCTAGAGCCAGTCCCCGCTGACGTCGGGCAAGAGGCAGTGTACACGCTGGAAAGGTCGCCAGTCTATCACAGAGACAAACAACTATTCAAGCTCACATTTACACAGATGGACACCAACAATCCATCCATCAGCTATACTGCTTATTCTTTCAAGGATGGGGGCAATCCCAGCTGCCATTGGGCAAGAGGCAAGGTGGCTCATATCAATCCAAAAGACAATAATATGTCTGTGGTTTATTTATAGCTTGTTTCCACTGTCCTCAAGTGGCAATAGTCATGGTCAGCTGTTGCAGGTTAGTTCACCGCTCTAGAAAGACATGTATATGTCCAACTGCAAAGATTTCCAACAGTTTTGGATCCAAGGTTAATGTTCCCAATCTGAATTTGATCCACTCTGTTTCTTCTTCATGTCTTCTTCACTTCCCTCCTCCTTCAGGGTGTGATTGTGGAAACCAGGGATCACAGCAGGTCTTCTTCTCCTGCAGCAATAAGCGTGTGCCCCCCCCCACCCACCCACCCCCTTTACCGAAACTGGGAACAATTTTCTGTGCAGTTGTTTCTAATCTTCCACAGAACACATTGTTTTTGTGTGTTTGCTCTCCCACGAAATAAATAGTGAGTCTGCTTCTCATCGTCTTTGTTTGAAGTTTTGAGTGGATGCACTCGGGCCTCACTGCTGACTCTGCACGATGGCAGTTTCATGCACAGGTGGGAAGGTGAGTCTTACGAGAGGAAGAGTGGCTGAGTTTTTTCCGTCCGCTGGCCTCACAGGGGTCGTTCACAGCTATAGATGGAGAGACATTCATTTTCAGGACACGTGTAAAAGTCATAAACAGGATGTTTCCTGCTTGTGTCCTCTTTCTCTGTTTTCCTCGAGCTCTCCACCTTTGAAACCTGTGCCAGACAGAGTTTCAAACATTCAGAGTGTTTGTTGAAATCCATTTGAAGTAGCAGATGTAGACTGTATAGATTCGGCCTAAAAATAGTTGGTAATTTATATTATCCGAGCTTTTTTTGGCTCTCACACGGACTTGATGGCAAAGCAGGCTGAGTCACAGTGACAGCGAATTTGGAAAACCGAAGAAGAGCAGGGCGAGCTGAAGACGCCATTTTCCAATCCCTGCAGAAGTGTCATATGGGAGAAACCTGACGGTCCACCTTCACAGAGCCACCATGCATGTGTCAGATGTTGTGACACGTGTCAAAGCTTTCAGAAATGAAAAGATCCTCCCTGCGGTTGGCCTCAAGCCTGTTTAAAAACATCCTAATCTCCGTTTGGATCTCTGAGCTGATATGAGGACTGGGAACATAAAATATGTGAAATCCATTTGTCTTCTGAACTTAGTTTTTCAGAGAAAATTAACTTTGAATGATCAAGTACCCTCCCCCTGTGGCAGTCTCCTTTAAAAAAAAATGTCACTACATGATGGATGTTGATAGACAGATGAACAGCGAGGGCTGCGAGGAAGTCGACTTGAGAGGTAGAGCCAGCCTGCGGTCAAAGCAGACATGTGAAATATTTCTGTTCCTCTTAAAGTGCGGGAGCTGTGGCAGCGAGCTGGTGTGAAGTCTCTCTCGGGTCGAATGCTTCCGGCCATGAAAGAGGGACACGTATCCCTGAACCCTAAATGGCTAAAAATGCCACGAAGGTCGCTCTCGTGCAGCAGTGACGGTGTCCTGTTGTCGCTCCCGCACCTGTGTGATCTCTTCTGACAGCTACTCTATGTCTGAAACCAGACCCAGCCGAGTCTCACGCTGTTCTCCAAGTATCTGAGTGCAACTGAGTTTGGTTTGGTGTTTGTAAATCACACTTCAAATACTTCCAAATATTTTAAAATGTGTGTTTTCCACACATTGTCAAGGAAATAAACTCCTTTTCAGTTTGTGCTGATTAAGACTTTCCCTGTTAAGGTCATCTCCTCACAAAAATGTAGTCATGGGAGAAAGTTTCTCTCCGAGCTTTAGATAAAACAACACTTACTTCTAAAACATGTTTCTTTACAACTAAACTAAACATGATGGAAACTTTTCTTACGTAATGAGAATGTGTTGTTGATTTCTAACTTTGGCTTGAAGCAAATACACTGAACTCAACATGTGTTTGTTCTCTGTCAAGAAATCATCATGCAACCTCCATTTGTAGTGACTACAGCTTTGTGAAAATGTTTTTATGGTCACACTCTCAGTAATTCTATAAACTTTTACTTATATGGTAACAACATACATGCTCTCAATACACTGTACATGGTTAGATGGAGACCTTGCAATATTATAGACAAACACAACAGTTCTCACAATGAGCACAAAACTCCCAACCTAATGAGTCAAAGAATACTTTTTTGTCAGAGTTACCTTGTTCTTATCACACTAATGTTCAAATGTTTACTTCTCCAGTAAGTTTGGTTTTAATTATTTATTTGATATAAAACCAGAACGAAATGTCAGGATTGTCAGTTTAGACTGACTCAAAATGGCCGCGGCTCCACACCACGATCACTTCTTTGCAAACTCTGGCCCCGAATGACGTCAAAAGTCCAAGATGGCGGCATCCGCATCCATTGACAATGGGAGGAAGTGGAGATGCGTCTTCCATCTTTATATACAAAGATACAATCAGTCTTCATGCTAAGTTGAGTTAGCCAGAGATTCACTGTAGCTTCATGGGCTAAAAGGTGAATAAGCATATTTCAACCCCCAAAAATTCAAACTACAACTTTCTGCTTCTTTATTTTCTGTCTTTTCTTCGATGGTTAAAGTGAAGGCAGGAATTATTGGGGAGATGCCTGAAGGAAGCCCAGGATTTGGACATGAGGATTCAACAGGCTGCGAAATATAATGATTTTCTTTGTGTACTTTCTCAGTCTCTATCACAATTGTTCAACGCTTTATCTTCGCATAAAGATTATCATCATCAGCACTGGCTTCGCTTCACACGGAAAATATATGGGATCAGGCCTAAATTACCCGCGGCCTAATGGTATCACTGCAGATAAGAGAGAACATGCCTTTCAAGCCATTCTCTCAACCCTCTCGAGAAATGAAATGGGATTTTGTATGAGGAACATTGTAGTAAGCAAGCATAAAGCCACTCTCTGTTCCACGGCCAGCTCCTCGGAGAATTCCCGCCAGACAGAGGATCAGCTCCAGAGATGAAAGAGAGGTCAAGGTGGCTTTTTTTCCTCCTCCTCCTCCTCCTCCCTCAAGCAAGCTTCTCCTCTCGCTCCCTCCTCCTCTCGTCCTCTCATCCCAAACTGAGGACAAACAGAGTTGTGCAAAATGAGGGATGATTCAGATATGGGAGTTTGTATACACCAGGGTGGGCCAGGTCATCTGAAGACACCAAAGTACCCAGTACCAACTTTATTGGGATGGATGGATTGGGATAAAACCGTTTCCCCTTCAGTGAGAAACACAAGAGAACTTTTGTAAGTCTTTGGGAGCGAGACCTGATTTAATGGCAGTTGATTTTAGAGGCACAAGGGAAAGACCACAGCAGACAAGCAAGTGTGGGATAATAATTACATCCACAGAATAAAAGAGCAGAAAGGTCTTTATCTTACTCAGCACATTTCTTCTCTTCCTGTTCCTCTTTTCCTGCCAGGAAGCTGTTCTTTTTCTTGGGTGTATTTAAATTTAAGTACAGACACTGCACTGGTTTCACAAGAACTGCTAATTGATGATGTTCGGAAAACCCGAAAATTACCTTACATCCATCATAAGTTTTAAGATGCTGCAGCATGTGATTATGGCTGCAGCTGAGTGGCAGAGGTTTTTAAAAGTTGACAGTCTGGTTTGTTTGACTTCTGCTCAGCATGAGGCACAAACTAATCTGCTGATGGAGCGGCAAGAGACAACACTTGATTTCTTTATGTTAATAGAATACGGTTACACAAAATTAATGATGAAAGAGTTTTTAGTGAAAAGACAATGATTTTTTGGAATATTGGTCTAATGAGCCAAGATAAGATAAAGAAGGATACAGTATGGTGTGTTACGAAATGGAACGATAGGATTTAATACGATACGCTACAACACGACTTGACAAACAATAAAAGACAATGTTTATAGTATATTTTCTGTTATATATAATATATAAATGATGCGATATGAAGACAAGACAATGCGATACCGTACGAAAAGAAAAGACAAGATACGTAAAGACACAAGATAAGACAAGACGAAGATAGAATATAAAATGACCCATGAAAAGCCAAAGTGCGATAAGATACGATGAGACACAACCAGACAAGAAGACATGTAACGATATCATACAATATTAGATTATCTTTCACTATGGGAACATTTGGCGTGTTACAGGTCTTGATGAAAATAGATACAGTAAAAGTAATGAAAAGTAAAGATACATGTCGTCATAGCTGTAAAATCCACTCGCTGTGATTAGAGGGTTCACACACGACTACAATTAAAAGCCAAACATGAGGCAACACCTCCCTGTGCCGCGTGTGTGTTCCTCCCCTGCGCCCCCTCTCCACCACACATGACCCCCACAGGGACTTTCACTTTCCTTACACACTCCCAAACTTCCTCCCAGCCCAAACACCCCCTTCACCCTGGACTCCCCTGGCCCCTCTCTCGCTGTTTTCCCATGGTCCCTTACGCTCTGCGAACCACCTCACTACACACACACACACTCGCAGGCTCTTACATGGAGCATTGTCTCAGCTATCGACGGCTCCGTGCTCCACCATCTGTTGAGCACTCTCCCAGCTGTTGCCCACACTCTCTCCACTCGGCAAAATAACAGCCCTACGAGCCGGTGACACGCACACAAGGCAGAAATTACACAGCGCCGTGTCCTCTAATTAGAGACATGTTCAGAGTCTAGCCGGTCTGCAGGTAGAGTCAGCTGTCAACCTGGTCGCACAGACGCATGCCAACCCTCTGCTCTCCCTCAGCCACCTTCACGGAACACGCTCACAAGTATCCAACCGTGTCTGCAGCATTTTATGAATTTAAGAATGCCCTTACAGTAGGCACCTGAATACACATTTTATTACCAATCACAGAACCTTCACGTTTCTCTTTCTCTTTAAACAGCCTGATTGACTTTGGCTTCGTTCTGGTGCCGTGAGGCTAAAAAGTTTCCACAAACCCCGCATTTACAAGCTGTTACTGTACGATGAAATATTAAACCCGGAACAAAGACAATATGCTCTCCGACCAGCACGCGGTGATTGGATTCAGGCCTTGCGGTGGGAAACTTCTGGAGATTAAATCACTGAAGAGACAGCAGCGTGCAGGTAGGAATACATGCAGCTCCTGGGAGCGGGCCAGCCACATCTCAAAGGAGACCAAATTAACTACAGACTCCAGCAGCAAATGCAAAGTTTGGGTTTCTTTTTTATTTGTTGGAAATAATGAATTTAACAAGAAACAGTTGTTTTAACCCTGCAGCTAATGTAAAGCTGTTTGCTATAGTGAGAAATCCAACTACAATTGTACATGTGCACTTTCTGCATTATGTAATATTTGGTCATATGGAAGGACTTTGTCCCGGACCACATGCTGCTCTAATCGCAATCCAGCTTGGCCTTCACGTATACTTCTGAAACTCTGCAGTCATTGTCCGAGAACACAGCTCCATTGACTGCCATTGTGATCCTGGCTTGACTACAACACATTCATTGGCCATTTTGCCAAATAAGTTATGAGGAGGGGAACACCACATGTTTCAGGAAGAGGGGGCTCATCTGGATCTGCCCATTCCTCAAGAGAGAAAAAGGGAGAGGTGATCTTTTAGCTCTGGTGCTCCGTGCACAATGGACTGATTAGTACACATCTGGACATGTGAGGAGGAAAAAAATCATCTTGAAAAGTTTGCTGTAAATCTGTGTGCATTCTTGGCTGATGTCATTTTATGGTATAATATAGTGAAACAGCTTTGTACGACCTCTTTGCCGCTAGAGAGGCCCATGTCAATAATCTCATCGAGGTTTTATCAATGTGACGTATTCCTGGATTAAAGCGTTCCCAAATGTTGCCGATCAGCGACTGGCGGTTGCTCTGCTCCTCTAAGGGAGATGCTGTTAGGGCCTCATCTCACCTGCTTCGAGGTTTTGCAACAAACCGATCATGTAATTAATTTGTTCATAATGTTGATTCACGGCCTTGTCAGAGAACAAGCACCTCAAAGATTTTTTCCTTTTCTCTGGAAGTTGAAGAAAACATCTGGTCGATTCCCGAAAAGCTGATGGCAAAACCAGAGAGAGAGAGAGAGGGAGAGAGAGAGAGAGAGAGGGGGGAGCATCCCATGCACAGGCTTCTTCTTCAGAGGCAACTTTCTTTGATGAAGAGCAAGAGGAGAGTTTGACTGACTGACGCACACGCACACACACACACACACACACACACACACACACATACACACACACACACACACATACACATACACACACACACAGACAGACCTCAAATATCTTGTTTGCAGGCATCACGAAATGAATACTCTTTATTAACCTCACTGTTTATTGTGGCTGGCAGGCTGGAGTTTCCATGTCACTTTGACCTCCCCTGTCCTGCTCCATGTTTGGGCATCGTAACTGTTCACTGTCTCCGCTTCTCTTTCCGAGTGAAGGAACCCGGTGAGCTCCCCCTGGGATTAGAGGCAGGAACTGCTCCGTCTCCTCGTAGCGTCCCACCAGCTCCTTAAACTGCAAACCATATGGGCTCCCTCTCCGTCCGGGCTGATCTGAGGGAGCGTGTGCGGATGTCTGGGGGAGGATGCTGGGGTGCGTGGGGCAGGAGGCCCAGCGACCCAACCAAGCCCTGTTTACTCTAGGTTAATGGTTTAACCTGATTGGGAAGTGGAGGATGTGGGTTAGAGTCCACGAGAGGTTAGAGGCTGCTTGTTTGGAAAAATAGATGAGAGAGATAAAGAGAAAGAAACTGCAACATGGTCAGGGGGTTAAAATGGCCGTGCTGTGTTCAGACATATTGACGACGGGATAGCGAAGTGTAATTTTCAAAGGAATCAAGGCAAGGACAATTAGTTTTAAATAATAAACATGACTTTACCGTTGATAAATGTGTATTTGTGTTAATCTGATTCAAAATCCAAACCCCTCACACTACACTGAATGCCACCCAGTAAGTTAAACCACCACAAATAGTGGTCTGAGTCATTGTCGTTTGTCTTTTATGTGCGAACAAAAGCAGTCAGTAAGAGGCCCCTGTGTAAAACGTAATCATTCTGGATACTGGACAAAGAAATTAAAGAGCAGTGTGCAATTAGCCGTTTTATATACAGCACCACCACATGCTTCGTGTGGAGTTCAGCTTTTTGTACGTTGTGTTGCGATGAAGTGACTCAGACCAAGAAAATCTTCATGCAAATAACAAAATCCGATTGTATACATATGGACATGACGTTCCCTGTAAAGTAAAGTCAAAACCTGTTGATCGCCACCTGGTGGCTGGCTGCAGGATAGGTCATGAATCCTGCCTCCTCCATGTTAATGGAGACGAACTACAAAATCAAAGCACACAAATTAAACAGTATTATACGATTAGTAACATTATTTTTAACAACTGGAAACATGAAGAATCACTTTTCTCAATGATTTAAAATCACAGAGTGACTAAAAGGACATTAGCCACATGAGATATAAAGCAGTAAAAATGACATAACAAATAAAAACAGTATAAATAAAGGCAAATCAAATGTTCATAAAAACCTTCCAGGAGGAGAAGATGTCAGAGAGTCAGACTTTTACAAGGATCAAATCCTCAGTGGGTTCTTCAGCCCCTGATGTGATAATCCTGTCTTGGATACGGGTGAATTTTAGGGATATTTGTGCAAAGACCATCCAGCAGAATATTTAGAACATTTTTAGGACCAAAATAAAATGTCCTGATACAAGTCTCCATATGATGAATAACAGATTCTCCTGCCAGGACGCCAGAGCAACAGCTGCAGCACCTGGCACATTTTCTTGTCAGCAAACACCATGAGGCTGAGCCAGCTGATCTCCTCTATCCCTCTCTGATATTATTTCAGTCTTACTGTGCAGTGCATGTGTGCAGTAAATGCAACATGCTGAGCAAACACAGGCTTTATACCAGCTTTGGTTTAATTCCAGTAGTCAAAGCAGACAAAGGGCACTGATGAACACAAGCCTAAACTCTATCCGTGATGTCACAAGTGGCTGGTGAAATCTAACACCGCCAGCTGGAGTTGTGTTGGGGTGAAGACGGTTCCCTTTGCATCAGTGCAAGTTTAGGCACATAGCAGGAACCACCGCCTGGAGGTAAAGACGCGCAGAGCTGGATGTGCAGTCGTGTTGGAGACCGCACTCTGAGAGCAGCTCTGGTCCTCTCCTGTATCTCACACAGCAGTCGAGTTAACTCAGCAGACATAAAAACAAACTGTTCTTTTTTCCACCGTGCGTAACCGTTGCGCGTCTCCACTTTTGGATCACCGCGCGTCTTGGTGCGCAAATGATCTGAGAGGTTTTGGAGGAGTGAGAGAGAGAGAGAGAGAGAGAGAGAGAGTGAAAGACAGAAAGCTCTCCCCAGGACTGCTGCTGTACGATGAGGAAATTCTGAGGTGGCACTTCTCCTCCGTCCACTTTACGCCTCCTCTGGCTTCCACCACCAACAGGGTTAGCCCATGAACAGGCATCCTCGTGCGTGTGATTCTGTTTTCACCCAGATCTCTGCTGCCTGGACAAATGCATACAAATGCATTTAGGAGCTCAACGGACAAGGAGTGGACACGTTTCCGCGGCTGCAACGTAAGTGTGGTTTAATGGTACACGCATGTTTTGGAGATATCTGTGCGCAACAGGACAGTTTCATGAACATGGCAACTGGTGGGTTTATTTCTGCTCCGGCTCTTTGGCTGTTTCCCTGACAGGGGCGCCACTTGACTAAACATAGACCCTGCAGAAACAAGCTCTTGCCACTAAAACTTGACTTGCATAGAATTTAGCATTGGAATCATTGAACACTACTTTTATTATTTTTCTTTTTAACCATGTTTCCAGTTTGTTTTTATTAAGTTTTTAATTCCTGCTTAATGTGCAACTGTGCCTGTCCTCCTAACTTCCCCATCCCCCTTTGATAACTGTGCTTTTCATCTGATTGGCTGGATGTAATTGAACTTCTCTTGTATACTTGCTTGTTCCTCATGTATCCAGGCTCCTTGGCTTTGAACTCGCCTTGTGAACATGCAGCCTGGGATCTCTGACATTATAATCTGAAAACCATATGGCCGACCGCTGAACCCCTTTCCCTTCATTTGTTCTTCACTCGCATAGCCGTGATAAGCCGGAGAATAAACACCGGAGCATGGAGGAAGAGGGTGAATGAGGATGTCTTCTGAGCAATAATGCTTATTCAGCATGTCAGTGATTAATCATTCTTGTAAAGTATCATGAAGAAGTGCTCAGTCACTCAGGATCACAGTGTTTTGACTTTTAATTGACAAAAGAAAATCTATTTAGAGCCTTTAAAGCTAAACATTCCTCATGGAAGTGTGTATTGTTGACGTCCAACATGCAGGTTTTGTTGTCCTGCTACATTCAGCTGAGACTTTGGAGCTGCAGAGATACGTGCACGCCTCCGGAGGCCACTTAACAGGGGGAAATTTATTTTATGCTATCAGAGCTGAGTTCAAGTCGTCTGTGCTCCATTATAAATCCCCTCCAGACACGACCTGAAAAATGAGCTGATCTCACAAAGCGTCCTGTTGTTCTCTCGCTGACAGTGTTTGCTCAGCGCAGAAAACAAAGTGGACCTAAAATCCTGAGGGCTCCGTTTTTTTTTTTGTCCTTGAGAGTGAAAATGAGAGCCTTATGGTGGAAGTGAGTTGACAGAGAACAAGTGTGGCCTCCCCTGAATTCATTGAGTCAGTGTGTATGCATCAGTGGTTGACTGGCTCCTGAGCTGCAGACAATCACCCACTGTTGCAGGCATTGCTGCTCCATGGCTGGCGGTGGTTGAACTGTACACTGTACTTTTGACTGTATTCTCAATTCTGCAGAATACAGTGAGGAAGTAGATTTGGGAAAATCACTGTTGACTGGGACCGTGGGTCTATTAAAAGGAGAATTACTCATAAAACCACTAATGAAATGATTCATATCTCAGAACAACAGTGAGCATCAAAAGAAAGTTCAAGGAAGGTCTGCAGCTGCCTCACATCTGTCGTACACCAGCAGTTTTTGTACATGCCTGATTGATTCCCTTTGCAGTGGTGCAGGTTGGGAGCTTTGCTTGATTGATTGTTGTGGGTACGATGACGCTGAAGTTTGGAATATGTGGGTTCCCTGTTATTCTGAACAGTCCCAGTAGCTCAGGGGCCGTCTCCTTAGAAGGAAGCTTCATGGTCTACACAGTCCATGAAGTATGCCCCCCTGCCGGGTTGAAGTCCATGAAGCGTCCTTCGTAGGTAATGGCCCCTGAACTGAAAACGAGGAAGCCAAACTGAAATTGGAAAATCATGTAAATGCAAATCAGGGGAATCCTGAGAAAAATGAGAATGTCTCATTTCCTACTTCAGGGGCTGCGCAGACTGCGTCCTTCAAAGTAGGCGGCCTTTGTGAGACAGTCCACGGAGGGTTTCCCTGATTTGCGTCACCAGTTTGTCGTCACGTCATCTCGGAGCCCATCAGCTATCCTCCAGTATTTTGTGGCTTCTGGTGTAGACAGCACTTATCTGGGTCTGAGACGTCGTCTTCTGTTTGTCGTACACAGTTTACAGTCTGACTTGTTTCTTTCTTCACTCAAAACACAAACAGCTAAACTTGTTGGTGCTTCAGGTCCAGATGAAGTTTTGGCTGATCTGCATTGACAGTTTACGGCATTTGACTGCATAGAAATCAATGAGCCGATAGCCGATGCATAGACTGTTTACCTCTGGACAACCAAAACCTTCTCAAACGTGATTGGTTTAACTAGAAACAGAAACCAGAATGCTTCCTGCCCCAAAATCTTGTCCCTCACCTACAGATTTTGCACATTCACGTGAACAGAATCTGTTTATAGACATTAGTCCCGCCCTTATCGCCTAGCAACAGAGCTGCAGTTGGATACACTGAGAAAGCTTAAACGCCCCTTTGCTTTTTAAACATGTGCACTGTACGTTGAGTTGAAGCGTGATGCTTACATTTGAAAAACTGAAGCACAATGAATCCTGGGATATGTTTGAGCCTTCCTTGCTGAGTGATGTAAGGATGCCTTCGTCAGATTTGGAAATGTGACTGTCTCGTCGCGCCACTTTGACGCATTCGTTATCCTAAGGCTGCTGCTGAGAGCTATTGAGAAGTGTAACTGTGATGACCCTTGAGAACACTCATGGTCAATGTGTAACACTCACTGCACACTTGCCACTGAGACTGACTGAACTGAATATGAGGATATCAAAACACACACTTCCCATTCGACTAGACCACCGAAACAATCTGTAAATACACAAAGGGTATTTTTTTTTTCCATGTAACATGTCAGTACTCTGTAACTCTTGTAAACAGATGCAGTACAGATACTGTGGCTCACGATGACACCACCACCACATTTAATTACCGTGATTACTTAAACATGGCCCTCAGCTTTTGTCTTCCTCCTTGTTTTCATTCTCGTTGAAAATCTGCTTTAAGAAACTCTATTTCTAATTCTTCAGACTTTGAAAGAATTCCCGTAAAAGTCAGACTAGACCCTGTAATGGTCTAGTCTTATTAGAACTTATTTGGTTGATATATTATAAGACTTAAGTTCAACCAAATTAAAAATTACCACATGCAGCCAGTTATGGTCATCTCTTTTAGCTAATGGATGTGCCATCTCTTTATTAAGGGATTAGGGATGTGAATGGAAAAAACTCATAAGCCTACATTAGAGTGTCTTTCTACAAATATAGTTAATCAGAATAATTCTCCACAGATCTCATTGTGAACTTTTCACGAGACACATTCTTCTACAAATGGCAAAACATAATAAAACTGTCCTTTGTCCGACTAAGCTCCACTTATGAGACGTTGTTATTTGTGTGAACTGGCCCTTTAATGATCATAGTGGCGACATTAGCAACAACCTGGTTAAAAAAAATTGTCAGAAAAATGTTTTGATGGTTTCAGGTGACATATAGGGACGCACAGTTTCCCCCCCTGAAAAATGTTGCATGCTGGGATCACAGCCTGTCCACCTTGCTCCACACCAGTGGCTGCAGGGTCTTTTGGGCCTGTCTGTCTGAGTGAGTGTATTTAACCCTCCTAACATCTGCAGGTCCACCCGTGACAGGAAAAGGGCAAACTAATAAAGCCCGGTGGAAGTTTACTCACAGCCCTTTGTCTGCTCGCTGTCCTGTAGACTGAGTCAATCTTTGCTCTGCTCTGCCGTGACCTCTTGACTCCAGATCGGTGATCTGTGAGAGCGGACAAACACCAGCCACGCTCGAATCTTTGTCAGAGATGAAGCACTCGGACATGACACACTGACACACATTCAGACTCTAGAAATATTAAATATTAAAACAGGTTTCATTCAACTGTTGCTCAGGGTAGCGTTGAAATCACATGCCACAAGTCCTGACCAATGCCGAGCCAAGAGCAACCATTTGAATCTTGGAAATGGTCGACGCACTGATATTTTGCTGCCAGCCATTTAGACATGAGAAGAATACAAGCCCACTTTCACAAATGTAGTCATTACCATCAGGATACAGGTGCTAAAGCTGAAACGCAGCCAGTGGGAGCAGATATTGGCGGAGGATCAGTTACTTGTTCTTGTCCAGGAATGTTGTGTTTGAGAATGAGAAGCGAAGCATGTAGGGAAAGAACACCTGATCATCCACTCACTCAGACGTTTTCACAGAAATCCATTTGTTTATAGCTTGTGAACAGTGTGTGTGTGTGTGATGCAGGGTAAGGATGACATAGCTACTCTATATGATGGATCTAATTGTGCAGATTTGATCTCTGACTCTGAAACAAAGTGATTTGTATTTCAGCTCCTTTGAGCGCTGTGTCAGCTCCTGCGTTGGAGTCATCGCCTCCCCTCTGTTTTGAATTCCACCCTATTTAAAACTTGAGCTCAGCTGAGCCACATTTTTGCCACAGGGGCATAAAACAGTGGAGGTGAGGTACATGCTCCAAGATCAAGCTCTACAAACCTCCATTTTCTGAAAGATAACTGTGGAGCAGCTCTGCAGACGACTGCTGCACCGTGGTGATGTTCTGAAGACAGGTTTAGTAAAAGTGAATCCCTTTAGGCAGCAGTGGGATGTAACAAGCAGTTCATTGCATTTACTTTTGGGTAATTTTCACTTTTACTCAGTGGTGAAGGAAGTAACATTTTACTTATATTAAAGAACGAATAAATAGACAAAAATGTACTTAAGTAAAAGTACCACATTAATTTGAGTGTAGTCTGCTCCCCAATGCAACTGGTCTCTTTCAAATCCATTTTAGTTTCTTCTGATGCGGCTGCCACAGGAAGTGAGACCTGCATGCTCTGATTGGATCAATGGGCCAGTTCCCCTCTTGTTATTGATTACTTGTAAAGATGTAAAATACAGTTGCAACATGTAATGCAGTGCATTGTAAAACAATCTAGTAGAAGATACAGGCAGATTTGCAGATACATGTAGTGGAGTAAAAGTGAAAAGTACCCAAAAATAAATCCAAAAAGTCATCAAGTAAATGTACTTCATTCCACCTCTGCTTTTAATTGACACACTGTTGTTTTAGGGAATAGAATTCTCTCTACAAGTACTTTTACTTTAGTAAAAAGTTGGAGTACTTCCTCCACACTGCCATCAGGATGGTTTAAGAAATGTCCTTGAACCTTTTTTAGCAAAGTAAAGAGAAGCTGCCTCCGGTTTTCTATGTGATTTTCACTCCCAAACACAGATTCACAGTGAATTTATTCCTTCCTCCTTCAATAAATGAAACATTTGAGCAGATTAACAGCTGTGTCTGCTTCCTTTGGTTTTGATAATTGCTTCCATAGACACGTGAAATGTTGCTGCTCGCAAAATTGAGGCAGACGTCAGCGATGAACGTAAGGAAATTGTTTCCCGGTCCTCATGAGCACTGTAAATAGAGCTTAAGTGGGTTTGCTCCTATTTGCCAAACCAAATCAAACCCTTAGCCTCCGTTGAATGAGCCATTGTTGCGGATCCAAGCTAATTTTCAGGGGATAGAAATGCAAGACCTGTTAGTGCTGGAATGATTCATTGCAGAAGGGACAGTTTTTAAGTTGTGATTATTTATAGTCCTGACATGACACCCCCTCCCCACATAGTGGTATTTCCCTTAGTCAACACAGCAGTGTTTGGGAATCTTTGTCTCGCATTCAGCAGTCTTTTCCATTAACTGCCAGGACTGGGAAGCATAGTGTGCTGTCACTTAGACAGGGATTCACCTCCGAATTTAATCATCTGCAGGCCGTGGTGGACACCACGCAGCCTTCCTCATTTCCTTCACTTCCTTCCTTCCCTTGATTCTAGACAAAAAGCTGAAAACATGTCAAAAAGGGAAGATGTATTCAAAGACCATCATTTAGACAGATGGATGGCGAAGGGTAGCGTTAAGGTGCTGGAAAATTCCCACCACTTGCTCTTGCATCACCGTGTATGTGCAGCAGCAAAGACCTGAGTCTGAGCCTCGTGGACGCCTTAAATAGCCCGAACAGGGAGAATGCGTGACAGACGGGCAAAAGGAAAAAAAGGAGCTGTTTGAATCAGCATCAGATGGCCCCACTTGACTCTGCAATAGCAAATGTTCAGTGTTATATTTAGTTTTATCTTTTTTTCTTTGGTCTACTTTCAAACCCAGCCAACTCTTAAGCGTAACCAGCTACTCACTGGTTTTATAAAGGTCATTTTTATCCTTCCTTCCAAAGATGAATGATTGTATTCATGTATATAACACCCCCGCCCCCACCCCTCGTTTTTTTGCTTTTTCCTGCTCTCGGGATTTGTCTGAGTTCCCGGCTGTGGAATGTCGCACCAGTTTCTCGATGGGGAACAGGTGACAGACACAGCTCATCATGTTTCTACTTACACTCTGCAGTTTCCTTTTTCTGCAGCTTTCATTAGTTATTCTTTTTACTTCTCTGTTTTTCTTCTTCTCTGTCTTTTCTCTTTCTTTTGCTCAAGTCTGCCAGGTTTGTCTCTGCCTGTGTGTGGCACCTGAAGGTTTAAGGTGAGACAGGAGCCTGTGATCGGCGTCACTCCTCTCGGTTGTGTTAAGTAACTGCGTAGTTAAACTTCTGTCTCTGTGTGTGTTTTGTTCGCCGACAGTGTCACCGTTTGAAATCATCACAGAATCCAGTTTAGTTTGTGTCAGCAGACTTTTGTTTTGTTGCTATTGATGAAAGTTAAATTGTGATCATAATTGATATTGTTTTATTAGCAGCGATTGCTTGTAACAAAGCGGCCAATGTTATCGATTTGATTTCATTGTACAGAATATATTTGCATACTGTATATATATTCAATATATGATCTTCATCGTATATAAAAACTTCACCTACTTCTGTTTTATTATATTACTTAC
Organism: Paralichthys olivaceus; assembly: GCF_024713975.1. Classification (NCBI taxonomy): domain Eukaryota; kingdom Metazoa; phylum Chordata; class Actinopteri; order Pleuronectiformes; family Paralichthyidae; genus Paralichthys; species Paralichthys olivaceus. The sequence continues at coordinate 5,057,922 of NC_091095.1, forward strand.
TGTCAGTTTTATTTTTTTCTACAATTACTACTCAGTGTTGATAGATCCAAATTAAGAAGTTGGTCATTGACATGAATGATGGGACTTTAAAGTCATTAACATGGATGACACAACATGTACTGAACACTGATCAATTTTAGTTATAAAGACTTTAAACATGCAGGGGCGGTTTTACATCGAGTCTGTGAAGCAGACGTGAATACCTCAAGTCATTTGTGAATTTATGACCCAACTGAAAATGATGAAACACAGTGAAGTAGTGGCATATTTGATTCATTCTACTGATAAAAAAAAAAGGGGGGTGGGTGGACACAGAGCATAAATAATAATAAAATATGAAAACCTGAATAACGTCAGTGTAATGTTTAATTTCTCCTCTGGGCTTCGATGCAGCACATGCTGTCCTTCTGCTGCAGCTACGTGGTGGGCAGTGCCACCTAGAGGTGGGGTCAGTTAGGGTCAAAGTTCACCACACAGGTCAATTAGTGAGAGAGTTTGAAATAAACAAACTTACTCTGTAGTGGAATATAATTAAAATTATATGTTTCACAAGATTTATAAGTTTTTGGCCCGATGACATTTTCAAAATCATTAGTGTAAGGCATGGATTTTGCATCACTGCATTAGAGATGCAGTATTTTGTGTCTGGATCACTGTCATCATTTCCACAGCACAGAGTATTGAGGTTTTTCAGAACACGTAAGCTCGTCATTATATTCTCTTGATTAAATGAGCTCAACTCTGTGAGAATTAATTGCGCTTTTCAACTTAATCTTTCATCTTAAAAAGCAGACGAGACAGTTTCTCTCTTTTAATCATCGCTGGGGCTCATTTTCCTTCTCTGTGGTCAAAGCTTTGCTCGACAACATTAAATTGTTATTAACTAACTATGCCTCTGAGACTAAATCCGTCATCTGGTAACAATGAAACATGACACAAAAATGAGTTCTGCATGACGGTTTATGGCATTTTCAGATATAAAAATGTCAAAGCTGAATGACTTCGTAAACACAGGAATCAGGTTGTCTTTAAAGCGGCTCCAAGGTTTCGGATTTACAAGCTGCGACTACTGACTTGAAGCTCAGTATGGACGAGGCAAGGCAGGTAAGAGTCAAAGTGCTGAATGTACAAGCGAGGGATTGTTATTTTCAATTTTAGTGAAGACTTTATCAGCTACAGTGTATTTACAGTGTTCAGACTCCTCCCTGCAGAGTCATGCAGATTGAGTTTAGGTTATTTTGAGACTCTGGATGTTGTTGATATGCTGGAGACTTTAGGGTGTACCCAACAGTTCGTCAGCTGGGATTGATTCCAGCTGACCCTGTGACCCTCAAAGGAGAATCTCTATACATGATGAATGGAAATGAATATTAAAAAGGAGAAACAGATGTTGCTATGACACTTGAAATTTAGTTCAGGTTCAGTCCTTATTGGTTTCTACTCGTGGTCTCACGGCTGACATTGCGTATCAGATCAAAAACCAAGCGGTGGGGTTGAATGAAGAGTCTGCAGAGCTCAAAACCAGGATTGTGTCGAGGCTCAGATCTGGGGATGGTAACTGCTGCATTTAGGTTAAAGAGGAGAAAGACCTCGGTAGCAGAGAGTCTGGCTGAGATCTCGTATGGAAATGAGAGACACTACAAAAACGACAACAACCATCGCTGCAGCTCTCCTCCGCTCATGGCTTTAGTGACCAGACTGTGGCTTCTCACAGTGAATGTTTTTGAAAAGCACCCAAAGGACTCCCAGACTGTGAGAAACCAGACTCTTTGGTCTGATGAAACCAAAATTGAGCCGTTTGGCCTCATTTTTTACATTTCTGAGAAGTTTTACCCACTCGTCCCTCTCATGCAGAGAACATGGTGTGGTGTTTGATTGTTCCCAGACAATTATGGATTCTCTCTTTAAAAGTCACAGTTGGTTAATTGCAATTTGATGTTGTTCAGAGTTATGGCAGCAACAAGGGAAAAGCCTCAGTTGAGATGTAGAGTTAGAATTGTCACGTCTGGCTTTAAGATTCAATTCCTTTCAAGTTGTTAGGAACAATTAATTTTCAAACCCTTAAAATGAGTCGTTAACCAGGCTTTTCCAATTAACGTTTCCCCGCTGTCCCCCGCATGTCTCTGCACATGCTGCATTATGTCACATGCCTGCTAGCATGATAAATTGTTGCCAGACACTTATTTTAATATATTAGCATTCATGTTGCTGTTGCCTCGCCGCAGGTTTCCTGTGAATTTCCCATGTCACTAGTTCCATTTGAAGTCTGAATCCATGTCACTATTAATACTTTATTAGTGTTTTGACTGAATAATTCCATCTCTCTGCTTCTTCCTCTCCTTTTCTTTTTGCAATCTCTTTATCTCTTCAGTTAACTTGTAGTTGTAACCCTATGGAAACGTATTTGTTTATATTTGCTTGTGTGGATGACGGTCATTGAATATTGTACAGATCATTAATAAGTAATGAGGTGATAATGATAATCAATTCAAGTACATCACTTTCACTTAAAAACTATTTGCATGGCACAACATATATACAGCAGTGTAGCAGCTATTTTACTGAGATACACCTGAGTTGAACTTACTGTAATGCAGCTCCATGTGCTTTTATTTTGAAAGAAACAAAACCAAAATAATGTATGTACCTTGTGCTATTTAGATTTTAGAAAAAAGGCTTTCATTTATCTCTCAAGTGGTCTTTCATCAATGTATTTAAACATATCTCTCCTATAAGTTATATTTTTAACTTTCAGCTAACCTCTGTCTCACACTATCTATGTGTCATCACCTGGAGGCTCTGTTTCAAATAGATCTGTGCCCTCTGCTGTAAATCAAGGATTTCAGGGAGACTCCTTCTTCTTCTGTCAGCAGGATCTGCCCGACTGCACAATGGAAAGAGCCAAGTTGTCGTCATCAGTGGTTTCCTTAGACTAACCACTTACTCCACCATATTTCACTTGTGACTGATACAAAACCTCAGCAAGTGTTTTCAAACGAACGGTTTTAGTGTTCGACTCCAGTGTTGGCTTACTTTCCTGTGACTGTCTCATGTGTCGATATCTAAGTGTATAACTATATGTTTGTTCTGTCCCTGTGAGAATTATTCATCTTGATCAATGCCTGCCTACATTTTTATATTTCAATAGGTTGCTTTTAAAAGTCAGTAATCTGTTGTTGATCTCTGCTCCTCCAGGTGGAACTTTCTCCTGCTCCTGTCAGTATGCTCAGCAGTGCTCTCTGGAGACGAAGACTATCTATCTCAAGGTACGCAACAGAACAAGCACAAGTTAAAGGTCCAGTGTGTGAGATTTAGGTGAAAGGGAACTAGTGGCAGAACTATAGTATAAAATAATTCTCATGATGTTTTCACTAGTTCGTTTCATCTAAATTGTATGAATTGTAGTTTTCTTAACCCCGGAAAAGTCCCTTTATATTTAAATACTTTATATTTACATGGAGGGGGTCCTCTCTACGGAGGCTGCCATGTTTTTTTTTACATTAGTCCAGACTGAACAAACTAAACACCTTTTGAGTTTTTATGACAACTGAAGCTGCCACAGGTTATTTTTCAAGTTTGGAAGGAGAGGGTGAGGTGAGGGGTGTTCAGCTGCAACATGACACTTCAACACTAGATATCACAAAATTCTACACACTGTACCTTTAACATTATACTACTAGTACTACCTGTACCTTTAATATAAAGCTTAACTCTCTGACTATTGATATGTTTAGTCATCTCTACAGTGTAATGGACCAATTGATCCCTTATTTGTTTGGTTTTAACTTCAGCCAGGAAATAGTTGAAATTCTAGTGACTTCTGACTTTTGTGACTCCACTTGAATGAATAATGGTTCATGACAAAAAAAGTCTAATTAGTGCATTTCTTCACAATGAACCATTTACCTTTTGGAGAAAATATTCTGCTGGATAAGATCTAAATATTAAAAACATGTAGAAAACAACTCAAAGATGAATTTGTATTGCTTTTATATTTTGAGGGTTTTAAACAGCTAATTTTCTTTGCTTTTATTCTCATTTCAAACCTTCTACCTCAACATGTCTGCTCTTGCTCTCGAGCTCTTGCATCAGCCTGCATGTAGAAACAGCCAAAATAGCCTCTCAACCTCGGCCGCTTTTCTCTTATCTCACCTCTCATCTCTGATTCACCAGAAATATGCCACATGTAAATATAATTTGAAGAACATGTTAGGAAGGTCACTCTGGGAAAGTACACCAATTAGTTGGACAAAGAAGAAGTGGAAATACCAGATGAATTCTTGGCTTGTTTGGTATAAGTCATGAGGTGATTCTGCAAGAGGGACGTGAAGAGTTGAGAGTGAGAGACAGCAATAGGGTTGATAATAGAAAGCAGAGACTCTGTAGCCCCTCACATACTTTGGTATCACTCAGTTTGAGTGTAGGTGTGAGAAGGTGTGATACGAAACAGCTACAAAGACGCCCTCACTACGGAAACAGACACTGATGTGGCGCTTGACAATAGTTCAAAAACAAAACTATCAGAGAAAAGAGGGAGAAAACATCCCGTGTATCTCTCAAAACAAGCGCTCCTCTGATGAGCATGCATCCAAAAGACCACATCACCATATCTGCATCCACAATCAAAACCAACCACCTGCATAAATGGATGAACTCTTGTTTATTATGCTCTGACTGAGGTGTGCACGACACTGCAAACATAATGACTTAAAGAGAATATTTTAATAAACCAAATTAAAATAATTACAATATTTACAACAAGCCAAATGGACCACATTTATATAAGGTCAAGTGCTCAAGTGCTTTTCACTACGATTCCCACTTACCAGTTCCCACACACGTATACTCAAGGAGCCAGGGGATCAAACCACCGACATTCCCGGTACAGTAGGCAACCCAGGCTATACCTCCAGAGCTGCAGCCACCCTCTGCATGGGATGTGATAATCAGTAGCATCAGTTGTGTCTGGTGTCTATCCATGAAGGATGTGGGTGCAGGTGTAAGGTGCAAGTCAAAACATAAAATTTAAATTAAGGTAACATAACCAAACCAGGATGTGGGGTGCCCGGGGAGAGGAGCACAGAGATAAGCTCGACCGCTGCCAAGATTCATGTGAGCTAAAACACATTGTGTGCCACAGATGTCAGGTACAGATCCCACCAATCAGCTACCTGAGAAACAGAGAAGTACAAACTCCAAACACCCGAAAGGGTCGGTACACTTTAGTTTCTTTGTAGCCATCTGATGGGTGATAATTCCATATATCCCTCCGGATGTAACCTCCTGGAAAGAACTTGCCTGTATTCAAAAAGAGAGAATGCTGTCAAAACAATCTGTAGAAAACTTCATTATGTTTAGTTCAACGTATCGCACCTTGAGGATTTGCTGAGAGGGTGCATTGTTTTTTGATTGGCACATTAATAGTCTACTGCCAGAAATGCCACATCATGCTGGCACACTAGTGTGAGGTTGACCTCACGATGAATTCTTACATACCTGTTCACATCTCCACATGTATGTGCATTGTCTGTTGCTCCTTGGACAGAGCAAGTAAGCTGCCTTGAGGGTCTTATCCTTTTTTTTTTTTATTGTCCTTTCCACGTGTATCTGTAGCTGATGAGGTCATTCTAGGCGGGATCAATCCATCATAACGAGAGGAGGAGGGATGCACACAGAGTGCCAGAGCTGCTTGTCTTCACATATGAGACAGGTTAATTGGAATCTGGGCTGACATTACCTTCGGGCAAAGAATGTCAAAGACATAGTGTGTGCTTGAATCAGCTGCAGAGAGATGAGTCTTCCGACTTGGGTTGAACGTCTAAAATCCCTGTGAAACCACATCCAAGAGGATTCTGATCACGTTCTTTCTGTTTATGACATCTGTCTGTCTGTGGCTCTACTTCTCCCTTTATCCCTTCCTTCCTGCAAAGTAGGAAAAAATAAAAATACATCTATTACAGAAGCAGCTGATTTGATCACATCACATGTTACAACAGGAAGGTTATTAGTATGCCCAAAACTAAGATATGACTTTTATGTGACTACTAGGATTCTTTACTACTTGCTTCTGCAGTATTTATACACACCTTCCTCATACAAAGTCTCCACATTGTAGTTTATTGAGACTTCTCTGCTGTTGACATTTAACTATTTACTGGCAGTTTGATTCGATTCCAGATCAAGCTGAAAGGTCAAAAGGTTGTACACGTGCAACTCATCAGAAGTAAGCGTTGATGTCTGGTAGTTTAACTTTTCTGCATTCCTAAAGGTTTTTAAAAAGAGAGAAATTGAGAAAAACAGGGTAAATCTAGGTGTTTTAAAATAAAATAGAAGCTAAACTAAATAACAGAAGGCACTGGTGCTCTCACTGGAGTCTTAATTCCACCTTCAGTAAACCTTGAATACAGAGAGCAGTTGCTTCAAAGCAATGTTTCTGGATTAGTCATGAAAATATGTAGAGGTGCACACACCCACACTCACTCACAGGTTGTCCCTCTCCTTCTCGCACACACTCTCAAACACACAGCATAAATTCTTTAAAGAATTCCCTCTGGGCATCGGGTAAAGAATGACGGGACCGTTTGTTGGAAAGCTGCTCTCATGAATCTTTGGTGGCAGATTAATGCAAAAACGCTGTGTGGACAGGTTTCCTGTATCCAAGTCCAGCCCCATCCTTCTCCCGTCCTGTCTACCCATCTGGGCCCCAGGTGCCCTACTGGTACTTACTCCAAGTGAAAAAACAGGGAGGTGTCATCAGGTGACAGCTGAAATCTATTTTAATTAAGTTTAGCAGCCATCTTGAGGTTTTTTCAAACCACCAGTGAACTCTGAGAACAGCGGTCACAGACTTTTGATTCAGTTTTCTAGTGGTTTTGCAGATTGTTCTGTTTTGTTTCAACTGCTTGGCCTGTGTTGTGTAATTATTGGCAAAATTATTCTTTACAGAAATATACAGAATCCACTTCTGGTTTAAGATCGGTTTAAAATGTTTTCACCCCTTTCACAGAGTGAAAAGTCTGAAGCTTACTCAAGAGCCACTCATCCAAAAAACCTATGATGACACCGCACTTCCTTTTGTCCTCAGCAATACACCTGCCAAGTTTGAAGTTGATTTGATGAGTGGTGCACAAGAAAATTGAAAATACTACAGACAGGTTCCTCCAGTTATATAAAAACTTGAATGGTCTAGCTGGCTTAATGCATCTTCGTTCTTCTTCAAATAAAATCAGTGGAATTGTTGTCCTCTCCAAACTACCCACCTCAAGTTAACATGAAATACATAAAGACTTTCTTATATTTTATTCAAGTAAAGTTAAATATAGTTAAAATTGTTAGGTGTCTTTATCTTGCCAAATTTTCAATTTCACGATAAGTCAATACATTATTTATAGTCTGCCTGCTTTGTGATCCAGTTTCTGCATGTTAACCTTACCAGTGTCTCCTCTGTTCCTCAGGAGTGGATATCCTCTATCGATTGGGGCTTACAGCTCAAACCACAGACGATCCCTACGAGAGGGAAAGCTCACCTTCGACTTCTTACACCACTGTTCCCTCACACTTAACTCTTCCTGTTTCTGGATATGGGGTATTGCTCGACTCAAACTCCCTCTATGAAGCTCCAGCAGGAGGTCTGTTCCCACCAGAGATTGGTGAGGAGTTTTCTGTTGTGGTTAGTCTAAGCTCCTGGCGAGCAAACAATGCTTTTCTTTTTAGTGTTAAAGATGGCAGGGACAGGCTGCGTTTTGGCATCCAGCTGCTGCCGCGCAGAGTGGTGGTCTACACTGCAGAGAAGGCCTCCATCTACTTCAACTACAACTGGCAGGATGGGCGCCAGCATCCTTTCGCAGTTGGCGTTCGTCCTCACTCGGTGTCCTTCTATGCAGATTGTGGAGCGGTGCATCAGCAGGAGCACACCCTGGGGAGATCTCAGACGCTCGGGGACTCCGGGGGTCTGTTCACTCTGGGGAGGATGAACTCTAAATCATCGACGTTCAACGGTCGAGTCTGCCAACTAGACATCTATCCCTCAGCCCAGGCTGCTGCGCACTACTGCAGCTACCTTAAAAAACAGTGCCGACTGGCCGACACTTACCGATTGCCTTTGCCACATCCTGGTTTGGCTACTGAGGCAAATGAACCCCCTTCTCATGCTTTGACAAACTCCCTTGTTGGAGTAGCAGCTACACATCAGACCCCCACTAAAATCACAGCAGCTGTCAAACTGTCCCCAGGTACTTTGGTCACACAGAATTCAGCTCTGAGCCCATCAGCACAACCTAGTCTGGGGGACCAGAGCCACATTTCTGCATTGGTTCCTCTTGCTCACTCCACCACATCCTCGCTTCAGCTGGAAAGTCCTACCTTAGAAACCCTGAGGGCACAAGCAGCTTTGGATCTTGTCTACAGCACAACTTTCACCGGTACCAAAAATGTTTTGATACAAGGGAGTACGACCCAAGGGGACGACGATTCCTCTGAAAACAGCACAGAGGGAGAGAGCCTGCAGACTCCAGATGCCAACCCAGGCCCGATCTCTCCAGTCAGGCAAAGTCGAGTGAAGGAAGGACTCAGGAACAACTCCATCATCAGCACCAGGGACTCTTTCTTTGGCTCCCAACACACTCATCAGCCCCAAGAGACTCATGTGAGAGTCAACGGTACAACGTTGTACAGGGAGAATCAGGTGGACACCTCAGAACAGCATGATCTGGATGGCAGCTATGATGACGTAGACATGGAAGGGTACGATTATGGATATGAGGAACCAGATTTCTTCTACGACTATGAGGATGGTTTCCCCGGCCCCAAAGGAGAGCCAGGTCCTCCGGTAAGTGACTGAATGTTTGAATGACGAACAGAGCTGTGAATGTTCATGGAATATTTTTCACAAGTGGTCCAACACAAGTCAGTCAGAGAGGATCAAAAATAACATCAGAGCTGTTTTATGGCCACACCAGTTAAATGATATGTGAGTGTGACTTTCTTACATGGGTACAGTATATGGAAAAAAAGTTTTGGCAGGGCAGTGATTTATTGGTGTTATCATGTCCAAGCACTGTTCTTTTTTCCTGTATCTACAAGTTGCTATCATAACATGTCATTCAGTTTTCACTCTCATGATAGCGAGGGATAACTCACCTGAAGGTTGAAGGTATATCCTGGAGAAAGAAGTATTATATAGTGCTGGCTGTCAGGAAAACTTTCCCCCGAACAATCAGATTTTCAAGTATTGCTTAAGTTTCCACGAGTGAGATGCGCCAGGGCTCTCTATCTTATCTGTTTCAATTCGGAGTGCATGCAATGATGTAATATGTTTTTACTAACCTCCCTGTTTCCATAGTACAGCTACCTGAGCAATAAAATGCCTGCAGGCCTGTAGGTGGGACTGAGAGGTTGCAATTTACCTTCACATCTCAGAGTACAATGTTATGAGCATGATAACTTTTCCAGTGGCTCTCAATTTGGTAAAAATATGAATAAAACAGTATGCTTGCATTTTTTGAATTCTGGGTTAGCTGAAGGTCAGTGCCTCATTCTGGCTTTTCCACTAGCGCATGAAATGGCCAGCTGGGTGAAAACAGTAGCCAGCTCTGTGTGTGTGTTGGGGGTGTCCATTGTCCAGGAGGTTTTTTCCAAGAGCCAGATTATCCACAGAGGTCTCCTCCTCTCCAAAACAAATGGACCTGGCGAATAAATTAGGCAGAAGCACTGAATAAAGCAGTTTAGTTAACAATCAGTTCCTCTGACACTGTTTTGCAGACAAAGACAGTCAGAGGGACTGTGGGCTGGTAGCCAAGCTGTTGCTTAAGTTATCTCAACTTATTTTTTAGGTGCTAGTTGCTTTTAATGTTGTGAGTCCCTCAGTGTTCATTGTTCAGGTGGGTTCTACCGAGAGCCACATTATCCTCAGAGAGCTTCACCTCTCTAAAACAAACCGGGTGATTAAAATACTGAATAAAGTGTTTCTCAGACTTTTGTGGATATGGGGCCTCAGGAGAGTTTTGCAGGCTGTTTGCCCGTTATGATCCGGTCCAGAAAGGATTCCTTCAGTATTCTGGGGGGTTTACTCAGAGGCAAATTATCCACAGAGGTCTTGTACTCTCCAAACTAAACTGACATTGTGATTAAAACTGGTGAAAACACTGAGCAAGATTTTTCATATCGAAAATAAGTATTTCTCCAGTACTCTCTGGTGAACGCGGGATGTCAGGAGGGCTGAGTTAATGGTTGAGTTAAGATCCGTAAGTCTTATTACTAAAATCCATCATCAAGTCAAAGGTTATAGTTATGACGTTATAAGGTTTTAAAAGGTGATAGTGATGTGACTCTAAACATTAGAGAGCAGCCGGCTGGACGTGTTTTAAGAAGGAAGGTAATTACTTTCATCAGCGTTATCACGTCCATAGTGTTCCCTCAGTTACACAGTTTGTTATTGAGCCAATTTATTGACGACATGTAGATAACAATAATGAGGGTGTTAAGATTCAGCTCAAGTTGATGACACACAACAAGTTCGGAGGATGATTCATTCCTCCCTTCGAGTGTCCAGAAAAAAATTGGCTTCTTGAATTTACTCCTCGGGGAAATATGTGACCCTTGTCTCAGTAGCACAGTTGAAGTTTGAGGATATTATCATTTTGCTCCTAAAGGTCCTCGGTGTCTATGGGCCCTGTTGTTGTGGCGAAGGCGGTGTTGTGCTCACAGTTTCCATGTGTCTGTGTGTGGGAGTCCAGAGGAACAAACAGCTGTGTCTTGATTCATGTGTCCCACTGTGCCCATCCTTGGCTCCGTCAGGGACAAAGATGCTCCGCAGCACCTCATTATAGAATCACGCTATAGAATAGTGAACATTTTATTGTCAGTTTTTATCTAAATTTATGATGTTAAATGGCAGTGAATTGTAGAAAAGCTGCAAGAAAGAATCAACAGCATATTCAGAGAGATGTTCAAATGCCTGTATGATAAACTCTTCTATTTACTAATCAGCCAGTCACTGCACAAGTGAGAAACAGGTTTATTTATCCAACATGCTGTTGCATTTAAAATAAGCTTAGTTCAAACTAAATATGTGGTAATATCGAGACATGCAGTTAAAACCTGTCAAAACCAGAATTAGTTTCCGCTCATGAATTCTGTCTCCATGCGAGTGGTGTTTATCTAATCAATCATCATAGAAAACCCTTGGTTTGTTTTCTCTGAACTTCACAGAACTGACATCAATAAATCACTGATCAATAAAGGGGTTCTGGAAAGTGTTATTATTGTTTTATTGTTTATCCCTTTTTTCTGTCTCTGTCCATCTGTCTCTGATTTAGGGTCCTGCTGGTCCCCCTGGTTTACCTGGTCCTCCGGGACAAAGAGGTTCTCGGGTGAGTAACCTGTGCTAAGGTAATGGGCAGCCCACTGTAGAGTTCTACGTACAGTACATGTACCAAGAATTGTAATTGGTAGTCTGATCCCAGATAACAGAGCGATATTCCCAAATAATCTAATCATTATCATTTCTGCACACGATCACGATCTACAGTTAGAACTGTAATCTTCTCCATTTTGAAATGTACCATAGAGTATCTAAACTTTAGCCAGCACATGCATTAATCTCTTTAATTTAAAGATTTAAAGAATAGTTTTTCATGTAAGACACTGATACGTCAAGCATCAGATGTGTATGAGGGTACCTACACTGTCCACAAGTTTGAACAGCACCACATCGTTAGCTAGAAAGAATGTGGCCACCACCTGTTTAGATCATATTTTGCTTTTATTGTATTTCTGCTGTAATGCATCAATCAGTGCTGTGTATGTTTTGGGACCTGGTGAGATACTGTGAGTTCTTTGGATCCTTGGATGTGAGGCGTTTGAGGACATGTGTTAACTGTAGCTTTAGAAAATATGAGTTATATAAGTTTTGCAAATACACACTGGTCACATACAATGTCAACCGCCCACACAAGTAAATCTTCAACTTGTGTTTAAAGGTGAAAGGATCCACTTGAGAAATCTCATTTGAATGAGGGTCTGACTCATTCAGCCCTACAGACGCTGACTTCCTTTTTTGCAGCAGCAGCTCTTCATCCATGCTTCGAGCTCTCGTCGAATTGTCATGTGACACTTTGATAGTGACAGTGGTACAGGCAGGAGTTAGGCTGGTCTGTGAATGTAGTCTGGATTTGTGTTGTTGGTTAATGTCACGATCTTGAAAATGAGATCGTGGACATCTTCATTATGAAAACATATGATTGCACATCCTTAATGGAAAGTCATGAAAGGAAAAGAGAAGACAGTTGTTCAGATATAACTTTTCAAATAGTAGCCAGTCTACATTGGCCAACAGAGCACACAAGTGTTGTGATTAGAAGATTTTAATGTTGCATTTTCATCATTTGTTTTGGCAATGAGCAGGTTTTGTCAGTATTTATTATTATAATCTGGTTTCAAGTGTCTGGTTAAAAGATGCTGATGGTTTGTGGTTAGCACAATCAAACTCAGGAAAAAAGCTGAGCTTTGTAAAAGTGCTTGATACTGAGATAATTCTCTTTGAGGATGCAGGGAACCTTGTTTGGTTGTCAACACCTTCAGAGCATCTAGGCCGTTTCCAAACAGCTCCAGGTGCAACCAGCTGCAAATGGCTGAAGCATTGGCAGCACGAGCCGAGTTTCCGCTCTGATCTCCAGACTGCGCTCAACGCAACTGCCAAGGCTGTCATGATGCAATGCTGCGATCATACCACAGGCCCTGGAGGCACATTTAAACGGAACAAGGCACATTTTACTAAATGAATGTGGTATGTGTTAGATGAAACATGTATAAATAGTTCACTCCTGGTCTATGTAGCAGCTCTGCCATGCACAGCAACATCGTCAGTGTTTATGGAGGGCAACACCCAATGAAATTAGCTTAAAGCTTTATTATGTATAGACAAATCATTACTCATTAATGTTGGAGATGGTTCATTGTTTTTTAATTCTATACTATATGTTCTTGGGTACAACAATGCAGGGCGCTGTGTAGCTGGCATGTTGTTTTAATCTATCATGAGACAATTAATGATGAATCACTGCACAAGACTTTACAAGTCTGAAAAAATGCTATAATGGCAGCAATTATCTTGTGTTTTCAGATGAGGATCACGAGGTAAACTGAAGGAATAAGGGACTAACTTCAGAGGATTCTACCAGAGATATGTTTTTTACTATTTGGTGGCAGCAACATCTTGACAAAAACTTGTGTTATCTTGCTGCACAACTGGAGACAAGTTCAACTTTTTTGACAGACGACCCCTCAATATTATGATGGATCCCCCTGCGTTGTGTTAGCATCCTTGTATTGTTGCATCTTGGGTGTTGCAAGAGGCACAGACAAAGAAGGCAATTGCATGTGGCCCCGAGCTGAAAGGGGGCCCCTAAGAATGGCTTATTATGTTCATCCACTGCAATGACCATTTTGTGAGAGCCCCCCCAAATTTTTGTTTTGATGTGTCTCAGATGTTGGGTTTGCACTTGTATATTTATGTGTATGCACAAGTATGTTTGTGTACACTCTGGCTGAAGAGTGGAATGATGGAGTTTGGTATTGCTTCATTTGCAGGGGAGGCCCCCTAGTTCCCTTTAGCCTGGAGCCCCCAATGTGTTCGAACTATCTTCTGCTGTGTTTTTTAACAGAGAACATGCGATGGGCAGACTGGAAGACAGAGACAATTGAAGAAGGGCTAGTAGACAGAGAGGTGGCAGACAGTAAAAAATGTCTCCTAGTAAAAGGTTTAGAAAGAACACGACTGATACAGAACATATTCTTAAGCCCATAGGATAACTCATAAAGTGGAGCCAGAGGGAGGCCTGGAGTCATTATGTGGTGGGAAGCTGAGGACAGTGTGTGATACTGTGGTTACGTCTCTGCTGTCTCAGCACAGAGCAGCAGACGTACGAGCTGCCTCTGATTGTTAACGTTATCAGACTTTAAGGATATGCCATCCTGTGTGGGCAGTTGTTATGGAAACAGACTGTAGTTTTCTTTATTGTGTCTTTGACTAATACTTGATACTTGGAGAAAGCTGCTGTGCCGGTTTTGACTTTTCACGTATGAATGTGTAGGAATGTGGCGTGTTTATAGTATGAATGTATACAAACATATAAATGTGCACATGTGTGTATAGGAAGACGTGTAAATATGCTTTTTAAGTCAGATTTATTTACATAGCACATAGACAAGACAAGGTTCACATGGCTGCCAGAAACTCATCCTGAATGCTGATCTTTTGCCGTCAACAATTCACATTAATGAAATGTTGTGTTCTCCCTCTATTCAGGGTCCTGTCGGTCCACATGGAAATGCAGGAGAGCCCGGACCCCCTGGGCCCAAGGTGAGTGGCCTCCTCTCAGCGTAATAGACATGAACAGCTGTTAGAAACTTTCCGACAGTTGAGTTTCATCTGAACCAGAACCAACACCAATCAATCATGTCAGCACCATAATCTGCTCCCACGCTCTTTCATTACACTCATTCAACCTTGCACCTTTTGTTAATGGAAGTGAATTTCCTATTGAATGTCAATTAATTTAATGAGACTGACGTGTTGTTCTCTAAAGAACTTGAGCTTGAACAAGTGGGATTAGGTCTGACACAGTCAAATGTTGGAAGCATGATAATGAACCACTGTCTTGTCACAGTGTCAGAGACCGGAGGACACATGAGGGGTTGATGGCATATGACCAATCCCTGAGCCTGGATCATATTTATCACAGAGCATCATTAGCCATGACACTAACTCAAATCAGAGGAAAGAGAGGATTTATAACTGTGTGATAAGTTTGAGCCCTCGTTGGACCAGATGTGACGGATACGTGGGTACAACCAGGCGAGGATGTGGGCAGCTGCATGCAGATGTTTGTGGTGACTGTGGTATCGACTGGTTACTACAGAGTGGCTGCATTTAATGTGCAGTCAGTGAAGGAACAGGAACACCGAACAAATCCTGACTTCTTTCGTTTGTCTTTTGATGTGAATGTGGACCTGGAAGTTGTTCCCTTTTTGCTTGTACGTAGCGAAAGATGAGACAAAGTTATGAAGGTACTTGTCGTGAATTATGTTCTCTTCACTTCCCTCACCCCACACACATAAACCAAAGAATGTTCTGCTTTCCTGCTTCATTAATCACCTAACTGCACAGGGAGATGGATGAGTTTGTTCCCTGTTACCTCTGACCTTGCCGTGCTGTGCACATTTGGCCACGGGCCTGTGACCTGTTGTTATGAAATACGGAGTCGTCTGTTCGCTCGCTGTTCCTTTAGCCTGGACACCCACATTTGTGTGTACACATACACATGCATGTAATGCCGTAGTGAATTGAGTGACTCATTCAAATGCCCCAAACCCCTTTGTGGAGGTGGAGAAGGGATCGAGAGACTCTTTGTCTCGATTTGGAAAATATCTTCAGTTAAAATGTGTTTGGTTACCAGGACAAATACAGAGGAACATGCTTCAGTCCCACATGCTGAGCTTAGCTGACATGTGTTCTAAGCACAGGAAGAAATGTTGTGACAATGTGCTCGCAGGACTTAAAAGAGCTTTTCAATGTGCTTCATGCACTGTTGACTTTCTCTTTCAAACAGAAAGAACTCCTGGCTTTAGGCAGTTGTAGAACATTTTCTTTCTCACCCCTGAATCTTGTATGGCTCACTGGCTGTCAGTCAAAACTGTGGAAATATGATACTGAAAATCCAAAGAGATAATAACTATTTGGAGCAGATACTGACAGCTTTAGCATGTCAGAGGCTTTCATGGAGAAAGAAACTGAAATTAGTATATAAACTATAATAATATACTATATAAACTAAAGAAAAGACACATCAAAAGTTTATTCTGGGATTTCTTAAGCTTTTTAAATGTCCCTTTAAACTGTTTATGTCAGTATATTGTTTTTATGCTATGGAACCATTGACTATAGATAAAGATGGACGACATAGCTGCAGCCTAAAAGTGAAGCCAAAGTATCTCTATCGCCACCTGGTGGCCGGTTGCAGTGCAGGTCATGAACCCCACTGAAACAAAATACATTTATTCTCAGAGATGGTTTCTGTCGTACAACTCTATCACACATGTTCACGTCTTCATGTTTCAGTTTGGTTTTAATTAGTTATTTGAAGCGGTTTGAGACATCATGATTGACGGCTCAGGCTGACTCATGATTGGTCAAGCAAGCGCATGTATCACTGGGACCTCGCTGCCGTGGCTCCATCCTTCGTTCACTACTCTACTCTCTCCGATATTTTGGATCCTTGTCTTGATAGCTGGAGGAAGTGGAGTTGCGTCGTCCATCTTTATAAACAGTGTTTATATGTTTGGAAATTAGATATTTTTATTCATCACTAACAGTGACTTCCCAAAAACCCACAATCGCCCCTAACTGACCCTTTTTATTTCCTTATAATGATAGACATAAAACCAATTTGCATATCAGCGACAGCCTCCCAGTTCTTCTAATTCTCATCTTCTAAAAAGCAAAAGCTCCCAGTTGGTAATATTTCAGATTTAACTTGAACATCAATACAGAGCTGACACATCTTTTCTGGTGAAATAATATGATAATATAATTTGCTTTCAACAATGTTGTCCTGAATGATCTGGTGGGAGAATATCCTCACTGGCATCCCGACTATGCACAAGTGTTAGAGGAACTTCTCTCCCAGCGGGGAACAAACAGCTGTTAATGTTATTTACAACCACAGGACACGAGAAACAAACTGACCAATGAATAATTTCTATTCTAGGGTTCGAAGGGAGACCCCGGGCTGTCCCCAGGTCAGGCTCTACCGGGAGACAAGGTAAGAAAACTGCCACTGGACCACATGTCTGACTCCCTGTGTGTCTCTGCTACGCTCTGTATTCTGTTCATCAAAAAGCTTTAACTTATTTGTGTGATATTTTACGTGAAGTGGTTCTTCAAACTATCTTCCAAACAACATCAGACGGTGGCATCTCCTCAGATATCAAGTACTTCTCTAATGCAGTTTGAATCGTGTATCTTAAAAATGTAACCTTCCGTCCCACTCACCCTGAACTTTTTCAGTGATCCTCAATATTTTGAAATGTTTTATTTGATTCTTAAGTGTTACATCTCTCTCTCTTTCATTCAGGGTGACAGAGGTCCTCCAGGTTTGCCCGGACCAGATGGATTTCAAGGTCTACCGGTGAGATTTATGGTGTTAAACAGTTTTGAACTGTGTTTGAACCTGCGGCTTCTGCAGAAAATAGAAGAGGTCTCCCTAATCTTAATAATTCAAAATAAACGTCTAACCTGAATCCTGAAGTAAACCTTAGCTTGACCCTTGAAAATGTTGTAACTTTCAAAAAAACGTTTGAATTTGTGAGAACTGAAGAAAATGTCCTCACAATTAAGGTTTAAAACCTATGTCCACACAATCATAGAAATATTTGTACGCACAGACACATGTACACTTTGCTCTCCCCAAAGTATTAGCGAGATGTCCGCTCAGGCCTCAGCCGCCTCTTCATGTTGTCAGTGTTTGGTTACCTGGTCAGAGACAGCCCACCCTGCTCTCTGCTTGTCTTCACTCTGTCTGTCTCTATCTCACTAGAAAGAAATATATACCTGTCTCTAAATCGAGCTGCCCCTGTCAGCTTGCTGCTGGGTTGTTTTGCCTTCTCGCTTAAACCTGATAGGCTTTGAGGTCAAGGTCAAAAGACATCTGAAAGAGCACCCTGGGTCAGGGAACTGAACGACATGCACAATATAGCATACCTCCAGAGGTCAGCGGACGTCATGCGTTAAGAAGAGTTTCATGGGCGCTTCTATCAGTGAAATGACAGTTGCTGGCGTTCATCTTGTGTCACACATGCTCACATCGTGCATCTGTTAACTCAGATTCTTTTTGACTTTCTGGTGCTTGCTTGTGAGGCCACGTTTCCGTCACTGGAACTGAACTTTCAGCCTTTTGATGCAGAACAGACATCTGCTGTTGTAGGCCTCCTCGTCGCCCCGTGGCTATGTCTACATAGCTGTGGAGGTAGCCCCATGTTGAAG
Source organism: Paralichthys olivaceus (assembly GCF_024713975.1). Lineage (NCBI taxonomy): Eukaryota > Metazoa > Chordata > Actinopteri > Pleuronectiformes > Paralichthyidae > Paralichthys > Paralichthys olivaceus. The sequence continues at coordinate 5,075,962 of NC_091095.1, forward strand.
GTCTGAGTCTGGTCTCCACATATGGTGGGATTCGTCCGAAGAGACCATTTTAAGTGGTCTCAGACTTTTGGATTCCACTCTATCTTGACACCAGCTTGGCTCTCAGGAGGCCATCCCAGTATTTGCAGTAGCTGAACCGAATATACTCAGCACGTGAACTATGCCCCGTCAGGTATTTTCAGAGGAAATGACTGACTCTGGGCCCGTGCTCTTTACCCCCAAGTGGCCCTTTTTTATTGAGCGTGAGGGTTCGGGTGTCACAACCTCGGAAGCACACGACACAGTCAGTGGTACTGTTCAAGGTCTTTGGCTGCCCCGAAGGCATCCTGACCCGGCCCTGACCTTGTGTTTTATAGCCATAAACATTTGTTGTTGATAATTGTGTAAGAGGAAGAATAAAGGCCTGAAGAGTGGAAAAGCTCAGATTCACCGAACAATAAATCTTGTTTAGTTTCCAGAGAAGTGCTTGTTAAACTCAATATGGGATTTGGCTCTCGTACAAAACTGACTCTGGATTACAATGAGCCTTTATCGTCAAAGAATTGTATTCGATTTGACTAGTTTTAGAATAAACATCACCCCCACTGAGCTCTGCAAAAGATCAGGACCAAATTACTTGTACGAACTGCACTGCACAAATTGGATAATGTGCATTCAATGTGAAATCTGGAACAACACAGACACACTTCATTATGGTTATTATTTACTTCCTTTGCACAATCCCATCTAATAGACACATTATACCACAGTATACCAGAAGTACAAACCATGCTTGCTGCCACTCCCAACCTCCTCTGAACTCTTGAGTCGTTCCAAACTGTTGCCTTTGGGTAAAAGATAACGTAAGATTCCGTAACACCCCACACCCATCTTATCGTTTCCTCAATCAACTGAATCTCCACCCTCCCAAATTTTTGATAATTTAATTGTTCATTTTAAACCACGGAAGTAGCGCCGCTCTAGGGAAAGCAGTTTCATTTGGATTGTTAGGCATTGGTTCCACTACTGTGGTCCAGACTAGATAGATGGATAGATACTTTATTGATCCCAAAGGAAATTCAAGACTATTACATGGATGTAACTGTACAGATGTTCGTTTTACCCAGAGGTTGAATCCTGTTTGACTTTGGTGATCTCCACCAGCAGATGTTTTGTGGATGGATTTGCGTAAAGTTTGATACGGATATACAGAGGATGATGAGGTAACCTTAGTGATCATCTGTGGGGGCGTTTTTCTTTCTTGCACAAACACTAACGCTGTCATGGCTTCGGTCTCTGTGTGTTATTTATTCATGTGATGGTTTTGTTTAAATATACTTTGTTTAATTTTATTTTCAAGGGTCCTAAAGGTTATCCAGGCCCCCTTGGATTGCCAGGAGAACAAGTAAGTGGTCTCTATCGGCGTGTAAACAAGTTTTCTATCACACCAGCAATTCACATCAGCTTCAATGGGACATGTGCGTCAATAAATTAAACCTGTGACTGTTTTATGTCCCAGACTCTGTTTACAGTCATACACAAACAGGATCGATCCATTAGGACCAAAAGCCTTTAATTGTGCATAAGACTAATATTTCAACTCCAGTCTGTCTTCTAAATTAAACGCTGTGACTTTGTGCGTCAGGGAGTTAGATCGGTAATTTTGTCTGTCCCCTCTCATCAAATCTTCCTTTTATCCTCCATGTTATCCCCCGCTGTGATGGCCAAACTCTTCCTCCCATCAGTTAATGAACCCCATCACACATTACACTCTCTATTCACACCAGAAGACTACACACACACGCAGGTTTGCAGAAGAAGGAAAACTTCTGTTAAAGCTGAATATTCTTTTGTGCCGGTCCTCAGTGACTTATCTGTTACTGTGGGTTTTTTGTAATTGTGCCCTGTTACAAATCAGTGATAACAGCAGTTTACGTACTTCGTGTGTAATTAGGAAAAGTAGCTAATTATTATTGCAACCCATGATCAATTTAAATTGTGGGAAAGCGCATCAGCTAAATGTTTAAAGTGTAAGTAGTATGCTGAATGAACAGTAGAGTGAGCCGGTGTGGGGGGGGGTTAGAGAAGGTTGCAGAAAGGTAAAGTTAACAGACAGGGTTGTCTTCGTCCAGGCTGTCCAGAATGAACAGTGCTTGTTTTATTCCTCAGTTGGCAACGCTGGAAGAGGGTCTGTGTTTCTCCTCTTTCACTTTATCCATCCATCTAATCTCCCCATTCACAGTTCACTCACTCTCTCTGTTGCAGGGCATACCAGGACCTCCTGGGGAAGCTGGAGCTGCAGGTTACCCTGGCAGGCAGGTGCAGTGAAAAATACAAAAATATGCTTCCAGTTCCTCCATCGATCCCCTGAGAATCTTCATTGCTCTACTGAGAACTCCACAGAGAATGCATTAATGATAGCTGCATGATTCACACTGCGTTTTGAGTTAAAGTGCCCATATTATGCTCTCAGGGTTTTACCTTTACTTCAATAACTGTGCATGTTCTTTTAAAGCTCTGCCAATGTCCAACGAGTTGTCTTTTCCTGCAGAAAATGCTTCTCCTGAAAAGCCTTTTTTACAGTCTTGGCATTTGTATTTTTACATTTCTTAAAGCATCTAAGTCATAGCATGTCCGCCTTCATACAGTTTTACTGAGAGATTACACGTTTATAAAGTTCCGCATGAACTATAAGAGAGCCAGAAAATAAAAGCTCAGCATCCTGATTTAATCTTATCTGGTGATTCGAGTCTGTCGGCTGGTTCATTCTGATTTAACATCTGAATTGATTTCAGCCTTTGTTATCATGGCTTTTGTTGTGTTTACAGCTGATCAAGAAGTTGCATGAAATGTCCGACATGTGTTCTGAGTGCAAAAGAGTGATTCAGCTGAAAAATCTGATCAGACAAAGTTTTTTGGGAAACTGAATGAGCCACAATGGAGCATTTTAGAAGCTGCAGTGCTCCTTTATACAAATAATCCAAATTTTGTACATTACAGGATGCAAACCTGTTCTAGTAAACCAGCAAGGTAAAATAACAAACCTGTAAACAAACCTTTAACACTTTAAGTGAATTAGAAATGCAGTTTGCTATGAAATATATAAATCAATCAAATTTGTTTCCTGCAAGTGTATCTTGAAGTATGACGTGTAAAACCTGCTTTCTTTTAGCTGTCAGTCAGGCTTTCTGTATCTATTATCAGGTCGCTGTCGGACTGTCGTGTCTGTTGTGTTTAGGTTTGCCTCACATGTGCTTGAGCTTGTGTGCGCTGTGACAATGAGAACTTCTCACCAGAGTCTTTGCTTTGTTGCAGGGCTCAGCTGGGCCACAAGGTAACCCAGGTCCTAAAGGTGTCCGTGTAAGTACAAGTAGCTCTCTGCTCACTTTCCTCACTCTTTTAATCGCCAGCATTGGATTGAACACTTCATTTCCTGAAAGGATTAGGACAGTGACAGGCCTCTAACCTTGCTCCAGAGACTCTGCTCAGGATCTGAGTAGAATTTCTGTCATACTATCTGACAGGGACATGCTGCCTGATGGGAGAATGTTTATGGGGGTCTTGTCCTGGTTCTGGGTTGCCTCTGTGAAGGCCGACTGTTTCTTCTTACTATGGCTCAGTCCTCATCAAGTAGGAATGCCCCCACAACAGGAGAATGGAGGGAAGAGAAGTGGATGGAAGACAAACAGATGGGAGAGTATGAAAGTATGAAAGCACAGGGAATGAGGTCAAATGCGCTAGTGAGAGAAGGGACTTAAGTGGAGCGGTGCAGTGCATAGAAAGAAGAGAGCTGGGATTACTATGTCAGACTGAAGGAGGCATTGTGAAGAGCCACAGAGACTCAAGAACAAGGGTGAGACGGGGCTGCACAGATGACTCATCCATGCTGTCTGATAAAAACCAATCATGTCCAAAATGACAGCTCCAGGAAATTGTGTGTTGTCTTTAAAAAAAGGTTCAAACCTTTCTCTGTTGTATGTGATGTTCTCGTGAGTGTAGTAGCTTTATTTTTAATTATGGTGCATACACAACAACATTGTGTCCTCGTCCTTAAGCAGTCAGTGAATACCATAGAACAATGGGAGGTTTGAACACTGATCCTACACAACAACTCCAATGTAAAACAAAAGGTGTTGTTCATTTGCAGGGTTTCATTGGGCTTCCTGGTGTTGCTGGGCCATTCGGACCGGAGGGGGAGAAAGTGAGTAATGATTATTAAGCACACACCTTTTCTTAATGCTGTTTTTACTCCTGTTCTCGTTTATCTCTCATAAATTCACTACTCTTAACCCCGCCCCCATCCTTTTGTTTTATATTTATTACATCACTGACTGAGGTTTGTTGCCAAATTCTTTTGGCTTCGCAGTAATCAACATTTCATTGTCAGATCTATATCTCGAGTTATGACGACTACTTACAGATATGTTATTACTTATTCACCAGTGAATTGTTTGTTTTATGTTTCATCTTTTTAAAGGCAGAAGTAATATTTATGTTTTTATGTAAACATTTCGTTTACAGCTTTAAAAGTTTTAGGTAACAGGGAAAATTTATCATTTTCACACATAGACACGTCAGTGTTTCCTCCATTCTTCTGATTCCAGACTGAAGAAAGCAACCAAAGTCAGTCATCCTGTTTTTTTTTTGCCTCTAGGGAATTCCTGGTCCTGTTGGAAAACCTGGTCCCAAAGGAAGACACGTAATAATGAGTCAATTGTGATTAATGGAATAGTTCATAAATGCTTCTTAAGACAAATATATTTATAGATCTTTGCCATCTGTAAAAAACTATGGGGATCATCTGCAGGCATAATTATCTGCGTTATTTCATCGTGAACTCAGGATTGTAAAAGCCTATGAAAATCTATCCATCCGGTCCTTTTAAAATAGCTGTGAGTGATTCCCAAGAACATCAAATTTAGATTAATTTGTATTCTACATCTGTTTTAAATGTGCTGATGCAGCATAACACTGAGAGCCAATGGTTAAATGCTGCAGAGAGAGAAAAGACAAGAGGAAGAACTCTCAGAGGGTTTAACACTGTTCAAGATGTGACAAATCACTTTTCAAGTGTTTCATGGCATGTACTGTATTTTGGCTCAATTCCTGCACTGGTGAAACTAAGAAAAAAAAAAACGCACGGAATGTCTAGGTTGGGATCTCACACTGTGAAAAGTTAATGTTCTAAAAACAAATCTTAGCTTCTCTGTGTTAAAGTTGCCAAATGGGCAGACGGCCCAGTGTCTGTTTTATCTGAAGGGTTTTTTTCTGGACCACTGAGCAATGTCTGGCTAAGTGGATCAAAGTCTGTGACTCAGGGGCTGTTGTATTCCACAAGCTCACCACACACTGGCTAATTTAGCTTTATTAAATTAGCCTTGTTTTCAGTGAAAATTTGATCTCGATCAACAGCTCGGGGAAACTGCATCTTACGTTCTAATGCATGATTAAAGACTGGATGACATGTGTTCGCAGGAAATGTAGATAAAGTTACAAGAAAATAGGAAAAAGGACAAAACAAACGGAACCATTGTTGCCTTGACTCTTAAATTGAATGTTGGTGTCCTTCCATTGCAGGGTGTGGTGGGCGATGTAGGGGAGAGGGGGCCTCCTGGTCCTGATGGCAATGAGGTGAGATGTTTTCAGGTTTTTATTTTGGTCTTATCATATTTTATTCTTCTGCCTCTGCTCTTTCACTTTTCTCTCCTCCATCTCAAAAGCCTGGGTCTCCCTGCATGTCCCATATCCTCTCTCATCAAACATACAGCTGTATTGATACATCTCATGATATCCAGTTATACAGTGTTCACATGATATCTCTGAGCTTCCTCGCTTCGTTGAGTTTCAGGGTCTAAGACGTAAATATGATGAAATGCAGTTTGCATCCAGGAAGCTACAGCCACAAAAACATAGTCACACGTACATTATTTCCAAAGTAGCCTTGGGAAAGAGAAATGCCTGATACTGTAAGTGTCCTGTCCTGTGTACTTAGGATGTTGCTGTGATGTTTCACAGGGGCCTGTTGGTGGGATTGGCATTAGCGGCTTCCCTGGTCTAAGGGTGAGTATCAGTTATCATTTTTATTGATGTGTTGTGTTCTGTCCGTCCTTGTTCTTGATTTCAAGTTCGCTTCCCCGTCCATCTTTTGTTCTGCTAGTCCGTAGTTATTCGATCGCGGTTTGGACGATTGATAGCAGGATGTGCTTTGTTTTTAGATGGAGGATGAGTGTGAATTTCCATGCCAGCTGTTTTAGCTGAGAGTTGAGCCGGAGTTTTGTGTTTGTGATTGGCTGTATTGTCATTTTCATCGTTAGATATTGTCACTGCTGAAATCCCTTGACTACCAAGGGCGTATTGTAAGAAGTTCCTGCACTCGTAAAGTCTGGCTGTCATTGAGGCCTCTAGTAATCCACTGGGACTTAATTGAATAGAATAAAACTAGGATGTGATTCATAAAGGGGGGAATGACAGTGTCGAAGTAGAATGGCACAAAGCATAATTTATATTTCCGCCAAGGTTAAAGAAAGTGATAAAATATTCTTGGATCCGCTGAGAGATTTAAAGGAAGAGGAAGAGTCCAATCACAAGTTGGGCAGATGTCCCACATGCATTGTAAGGCAGATGTTCAGAGAGTAGAGCTCGGACGTAACAGCAAAAGATCACATGGGTGCAGCTCCATTACACCATATATCCCTTATTTTCCTTTAATTGTAATTACTAACAGCAAACCTAACAAATTATGTTTTTTCTGAACTGCCTCAGTGTCTGACAACTGTTGACTCCCTGTGTACAAAAATGGATTTGGATAAAGATAAAGATATCCAATAGTTGTCAGCAGATCAGATAGTCTAGGTTGAAATAAATAAATAATAAAAAAATAAAAGAAATATATATATATGAAGGTACCATAGATGATACAAATTCAACTTGCAGTATGAGAGGTATGCATCAGTTTTAAATAAAAAAATAACAGCTGTGTTTAGTCATTTTTCAAAACATTCAGTTTGTGTGGTTTGAAACTTGCAGACTTTAAATTAAACAGAACCAGCAGGAGGGATCTCTCTTGTTACTTCAGTGAGTAAATAAATCTGTCACCGGCCTAATAGAGACCATGACGTCTTTTTGCTGCTTAAATCTGGAGCTGTTAAAGTTCAAAGAGGCTGTTTTCGAACCTAAAAACCTACAACCGTCCACGACACCTTTCCTGTGTCATCAATTCAAGCTTCGTTTCCACCGGTTTACCGTCCTCACAGCACGGGGGGGTTTGTTGAGGTGTTGGAGGGGTCACTGGGTGGCACCACACACATCTGGATGGATGTGAGTTTCTTTAACCTCACCTCAGCTACTGGCTGTAAGTCAGATTAACTACTGACACAGTCAGACGTGAAACATGCTGACACTGTGTTTGAGCTTTTGTTATTGAAGGTTTTACCTAAACATGGTCGTTATCACAGAGAAGGTGACACAGTCAGTCGCTACATCGACCGTGTACCAATTAAACATTTTCATTTCAGAGTTGCAGACTAACATGACTTCATTATTTTACATTGTTGATCATGATATGATGCATCGCTGTAAAAGTTGCTGGCAGCATTTTCAAAGGGACATTGTCACTCCACTGAAAGCTTAAAAAGATATGTGGGGATGTGACACAGATGTTCAGACACAAATGATTTTCACACATATTGACAATGAGCGAGATTCGAACCAGACTTTGCGCCACTGGTGACGCAAACTCAAACCTTTATTTGTGAATCAGGTAGAAACATGAAATGAAAACCATTTGTAAGCTTAAGCCTCTGGGTTTTATTGTAAATTATTGCCTTTGCCTTGGAAACTGGATATGGTTGGAAAAAATAAGCACAATAGTTAACGTTTTCCATTCGGTTGAATTTTTTTACTAACTGCTTTTTTATTTCATTTTGTTAAGGAGTGATTTGTGGTTTTCGTCTATTCTAATGATTTATAGTTTTAAAACGTTAACGTGTGTTTATCTGGAAACGCTGCTGGTCCTGTTTTAGTTTAAGAATCTCCAGGGTAGCATTTTAGTTGGGATGGACGAACTGGGATTTTGGAAACTATGATGTCATACGCAAGACTGACCAAATAGCTTTCAGTGGTAGAGGACTGATTGGACAATGTGATTTGTCCCAATACATTTTTAAGTGCTACCATCCATAGTAAATACTGAACAGTGCTCAGAATGAAGCTCCCAGTGTTGTGGATTTGCGCCAGTGGCACAAAGTCTGGTTCAAATCCTGCTCCATGTTGGTACCTGGAGCATGAAACCCAGTCCCTCTGCAGTGGGTGGCCCCTTCATGACTTGTAGTGAGAAAGGACGTTGTGCCGTGGAAAAGCCTGCGAGGTTAACTGATTGAGATTTGAAGAAAATCTGACCTTGTATTTACTTTTGGTAGTGGTATCAACATTTATTGAAGTTGAGTAGTGGTACCACAGAGCCAAATTACTCCTTAATCCAGTCTTTGATGTAGATCGTAGGCAGTTTGTTTTCCAGCTGATTGATTTTGACAGAAGTTCTCACTAAGACCTTTAATTTGACATCTAAATCTCATTTTCACTTCCCAGTGTCAATCCCCCCCCCCCCCCCCCCCCCCCCATGGCTTTAGTTGAAAGGCACATTACACAAAGTTAGTTTAACTTTACTTCAGTAATCAGCCAGAGAGCAGCAAGTGTTCGCTGTGGTATGCACTTGATGTCTTTGCCAGTGTGTGACTGAATGAAAAACAAAAAGGTGATGAAAAAGGTTTCTGTGTGTTACTGGTTTTTCCAGTAATTATGATTGTGATATATATATAATGTAGTAATTAATAGTAAATAGAAGTCAAATTCAAAACAGTAAATAATATACTTTTACTGCATGTTACAAAAAAGTACATGATATCTTATATGAGTCACTAGATGTTTGTCAGAAGCTACAGTGGACATGTTGAAACAATGCCACGATCTGGTTTTTGTCAAGTCTTTAATCACATCCCGTGTTCCGAGGTGAAATGCTCTGTGGAGGATGTTGATGTATCGAGTCTCTCAGACAAATGTTTTTTTCTCCTCCAGTATGTCGCTCTTGACTGTGTCCTCTGCTGAAAGCTTGTTTTGATGGAGCACATGTTATTTCTGCTCATGTTTTACATCCGGAGAGCACGAAACTTTTCCCCACGTGAGAAAGCGCAGTGTTTGAACTTTGGGAAACCCAGTTTAAATTCTTGTACGTTTAAGATCCAATCATCACTAAACTGTATCTCGTGTAAGAGAGCCAACAATAACACGTGGAATGGTCTAAGTTGTCATTTTGTTATTTAATGTGATTGATTCACAACGTCAGACTTTGCATTGAGTTATGTAGGTTGTGTTATTTTCTGCATCTGCAAATTTGCAAAGGTCTGACTCATGTTTCTGTTATCAGCAGCTCAGTGTGCATTTAATTTATGATGCATTTGCAAAGAAACACTACAAAGCCAGCCTATTAAACTTGGACAGCTTGTGCTTCATCAACAATGACTGAAGCTAAAGTTTTTATAGCCTGTTGTGGAAGCTTGACCTCTGCCAGCACTGCAGCTTTTCTTCAGAATCGATGTTTCCAATGCAGATTCTTTGGCTCGGCAGAAGTGAGTAAGTGAAATAATTCGAAACACAAACCTGTGTATATTCACTGATTCATTCATTGCTTCATGCCTAAACACAACCTGCTCTGTCTAATGCGCCAGTAAAATTAGCCATAGTTGATAAATGTATTTCCACCATAGGAGCAGTTATCATCTGCGCTTTGGAACAAGCCGCAGTTTAACCCTGCTCGTTCATGTGGGTGTGCGCATCACAAGTGCGTTCTGGTACTTAAACAAACAGCGCTACGCCATTGTGTCCATCCTTCTGCATTTCTACAGAGGAACTGCAACATCAAACACCGTCCTCACAGGTTCCAGATGGACTCTGAGCTCAGACCACATGTCCTTGATGACGTGACATGAAGCCATGTTCTCTCACTTTCCTCCCACTCATGCTTCAAGAGTTTGACTGTGGATAGAAAAAAGTGACTCAGGAAGTTTAAAGGTTCTTAATTCGCGTTGCCTTTGTGTTCACTATTTTGGCACATTGGACATCAGGCGCTGCTCCTGCTCGTCTTGGAGCAAGAGGTTTCTTCCTTACTTCTGAAAAATATAGCATATAACAATTCTTCATTAAAATGTCTGAACGTGATCAATGTTGTGTTTTGTTGACTTGTGTACTTACATTATCCAAAATGTTTCTAACAACAGTTAAACCCAGAGAAATCCCCAGTTTTATTGAAGGTAAAAGGACATTAGACTTTGGCTGCATGTTGATTGCATGATCGCAGACTGCCTGATTAATACCCCCCCCCCCCAAAAAAAAACATTTGTACCCAGTTATTTTATTTGATCCTAAAAGATAAAAAGTCTTAAAAGTTTTGGACCCCACTGTTTGTATTTGTAAATCTTTGCGTGACATTGTCATGACAGTCACAGTGACAACCACCCAGTCAGTTGCCAGCAAACTGCCTGTCTGCTTGTAAACGGTAGTTTTTCCATTCAGCCACACGTTCTGGCTGTTCCCACCTTGCCTCTATCAATTAGAGTGGATGTGGTGAGCAGGGCCAAGTCCAGACCCATACAAAACAAGAGGAGACTCTGTCTGCACGGCTCTGACAAGAAGGAATGCTCTGTGATGGAAACGGCAGATATTGCCAGGAAGAGAATCGGAAATTTTGAGAGTGAGAAACGCCATTCAGTGTCAGGCAGTAACCCCTATGCCGGTATCACCAGTATCAGTTGTGGGTGTGTGTGTGTGCGTCTTTGTGATTCATGAATTCCATTGTGTGCCTCCTTCTCTCCACAGGGGGACCCAGGACCTGAGGGACCACGAGGGCTGTCTGGTCTGGTGGGACCTCAGGTAGGACAGACAGCGGCTACTGCAAAAGCTCTAATGTTTAAAACATTTACCACAGTACTCTTGGAATCTGTTGAGTATAAAGTGGACTATTAAGTATAGGGGGACAAAGTACAGGGAAAGAAAACTGTGTCAGTGACCTGCAGAAGATATTAGTGTATTGAACTCTATTGGAGGAATACAGAACTTTCTCCCAAAGGAAATTTGACGTTTTACTGATGCTGGTAGGAAACATTCTAAAACATCACAACAACATCTTCCAAAGATGTGAAACTACCTAGAGGACCCCCCCACAGTCACCTGCAGGCTGATGAGGAACCTCCCTAAAAGACACCAGGAGCACTTAAAGGACATAAAGACCTAATAGAGGATTTGTAGAACCTCCTCAATGGTCACTACCTCAGTAAGGATGTTAAAACCTTGTCAATGACCCAAAATCTAGACCTCCTATATAGGAGCACAAACATCTTCTTTAATGACTAAAACCTAATACATTTACTGCTCTTAGGGTTTCCCTCTTTATTCTTTCTCTTTCACTCATTCCTCTGCTTCTCCTCCCTCCTCTATATCGGTGGCAGGGCCCAGCAGGACGAACCGGCCTGCCTGGATTGAAAGGTGATAAGGTGATCTAAATATTTATATTATCGCAGTGTATTTTTATGTAATCTGTCACTAGCCCAAGTCGTTTAATTGGACGTATTTCTGGAATATGACATTTTAATACAAATTCAAATTTAGCATCGTGATTATCGTTGTTTGTTGTTGTTTTTTCGTGACATTAATCACAGACTGACTAAAGACAGCAGCTTGTTATAACACATATCAGTGATTTGTGTGTAGTTGTTGTATGATCACTGTAGCAGCGTGGAGTTATGTTATATCTCTGAATAATACTGTGAAATTCAGGGTGAAGTGGGACAAAGGGGCGAACCAGGAGAGATGGGTTACCAAGGTGACAAGGTGAGTACCCTGTCACACAAACACTATTTTATGATCTGCACGGAAATGTGTCTTGCATACTCGATAATATACGATAATGATAATACAACAATACTCACTTAAAAATGTTTCTGTCTTGATTCAACACGTAAAACGTTTCCATGCTGCTTCGAAAAATAATCTGTCTTTTGGAGATTTTGTAATCTTTTCACTAAATCAGGAAAATATGAGCCTTTCCACAAATCTGGATTCTCTGTGTGTCTGACTAAATGCAGATGTTGATTCCTTAATCACTTGAGGTCACAAAGTACTTATCCCATGTGAATATGGGTACATGACATGTCAGATATGGATTCAATTACGCGTTAATAGATGTTAACAAACACAAGCACAAAGATCCTGAGAGTGGTATGTTTGTATTTTCAGGGAGCTGCTGGTTTACCTGGTCCTGCCGGGCCAAAAGGGAAACCTGGACCATCGGTATGTTCGTGTGAGTGTGTATGTGTCTGTGCAGCTTTTATAGACAAACACTGCACCACAATGAAATCTGGACTCTATTTGTGTCAGCTTGTAAACTGTCAAAAGTCAGTTCAGTCTCAGCAGATCGGCTTTATCGTGCACTTGTTGGGTAGTGAGCTCCGACAGAGGAAGAAAGAAGTGGAGTAAAACATTTAAACAGCTATTTGTCAGCAGAAACAAAACAAATACGAAAAACGGAAAAATTCCCCGTCTGAATGCATCATAAAACGAGTCCAGATGCTTTTCTTTTCCAGACGTTTCTATACAAGTTACCACAGTTCTCAAGTCAGCAGAATACCCATGTTGTTAATATTTACCATGTGTCATGTTAAGAAGAAGAAGAAAAAGATGTACTGTGGTTGTGTGCATGAAATATTCAATTGCAAAGTAGATCGCATCCAAAGATTTGCAAATAACACAATATATACTCACACTTAAAGGCAGAGTAGGAGATGGAGAGAAGAGAAACATGAGCTGGAAAATCTTATCTTATTTATGTTTTCTTCACTTGCTCTTTTGTGAACAGGGTAAAATTGGTGAGATGGGGGCACAAGGACCACCCGGGCCTCCAGGACCAGAGGTAAGAGGACATCAGAGTATTTATACTCTATATGTCCTTCACCAAGTTGTCTCAGGATTAGGACATGATCACATAATGTAAGCAGGGACCAGTGGTTGGTGTTTAAAGGTCTAATGCAGAGAAACACTTGGTTATTACATAAGGTTTGTGATGATAACAACGTATTCCAGTTACCTACAGTTCAGACAGCATTGTAGATAAAATCACTTCACTCAAAATCAATTTGAAATGATACAGGACAGGAATCATTCCGTATTCCCAGGCCAGTAAACTTGATTTATGTTTCCTTTTTTGGGGGATTATTGTGGATAAATACTAAAATGGAAAAAGGTGCATTATTGCCAAAAAGATGAAATTGTAATAAGAAAGTATTTCTGTTAGACTCCATGAGCTTTCTTCCTTTTATCAGGTCCAGACCAGAATCTCCTCTTTCACATTTCAAACTCTAATGGGCGAACAACACTGACATTTAGTGACTGTGATGTCGTTTCTTTTCACTCTGAGAAAAAAAAAAAAGTCCCTGCATATTATTTATAATACAAAAGGTGATTTACAAGACCTTTTGATATCACATCTGTTGAACGTACCCTTTTACTTCAAATGTTTCTGGGGTTTTATCTTTTGTTGTAACAAGACAGTTCTCAGAACATGAAATTATTTCAGTATGTATGTTCTGTATTTGTACTATGTGTACCAATGGTATTCTAGTGCAACTTAAGAGTTGAAGCCTTGTTGAAATGTTGACATTTGAATTTTACAGTATTTGTATTGTACCACAACGCATGTAAGAAAGAGAAGTGAATGGAAATTGTCTTCAGGGACTCTGACGTTTAGTTCAACTTCGCTGACTGAATTTTATTGTGGGCAACAGAGGCACCAATCAAGTTGTGTCTCTTTCTCTGAATCTTTATCGTGTCCATGTGTTGCCTCAAAAAACAATGGTCCTTCCCTCTCCCTGCAGCGTGTCTGAACTCTGGATGTAGAATCACTCACCTTTTGTCAGTGAGGTCATTGTTGATGCTGCTCAGTATGAAAAGTGTCAAAGGCTCACTGCTCTCAGGAGAGCAACATGACCACAGGTCACACAGGCCACACCCAGCAGACATTGTCTTCTAAAGTGAGCGATCGTTTCATGACAAGCGAGCCTGAAGGTATTCAGCTTTTATCAGCTCAGTAGCAATTCATCACCATCTCCGCATCACTTTTCTACACTCACTCTGGGTGTCTGATACAGATTAATGTACGCTGCCTCCAGTGGTTTCCACAGAGGGACTATTGTAGTACACCAACACACAAACAGGCTTTCTCTGATTTGAATGCAGTGTAATCCTTCCCCTCCTCTAATGCACACAGAGGTGCAATGAGTTGATTGTATGTGGGATCAAGCTCAACAAATTAGTCAGATGACTCATGACAGGTGAAATAATTTCATAATCCTTACCGATGTCTCTCCTCCTCTTCTCGAAAGGGGTTTCCTGGGGACATCGGAGTACCGGGGCCCAACGGTCCACCTGGACCCAAGGTATCCTTCAAACAGAATCTCACTCTTTCACCATCCGTTCATTCGTTCTCTTCATCCAAATCAATTCCTACATTCGGTTCTGTTTCAGGGTTTGCAGGGAGCCAAAGGGCCACAAGGTCCGCCAGGGCCAAAAGGAACAGAGGTGAGACGATTCAACACTCACCTGGATTCTACTCATCAGCTCCGTTCTTACCTCACTTAAACAGAAAGTGGAAAATATGGCTCATCCAGAGATTTCCATTGGACCATTAGTCTGTTAACTACCACATCTCAACTAGCATCTATTTATATCTCGAACAGGAGCTTTTTTTTCCACTGCGATATCTCTCGGGGCATGTTCCACTGGGTGATTCACCTTTGAGTGCTCATAAAAACAAAGCTGAAACTTTTCCAACGATCTAGAAAAGAAAAAAGGATTCTTAGGAAGGTGTAAAACACACTCACATTCATATCATGCTGAACGTTACAGCATTGACCTCTCAAACACTCAGAGGTGTCGAGAACTAGACTTTGGAGGAAAAGATAACTTTACACTTAACTTCCTGTGGCAAATAACGGACTAACTGTACTTATATTACTATATTTATGCTTTCACAAATACACCACAGCCAATTACTTGTGTAAAAACTACAACTAAAACTACATCTTTAACGCTTTTAAAATCAATAATGCTATTTAATGTAAATAGATTTTAGTTTTTTTAATTCGTAAATTGTCCGGTAGTCGTAGTGAGCCGTATGTACTGTGAGTATTAGTACGTATAACTGTACTGTGTCCTGCAGGGTGATGAAGGACCACTCGGCCCACCTGGCAGCGTTGGCCCAACTGTAAGACTAACACACTGTATACACGCAAACACACATGCACATATATACACTTCACCTTATTGCATGTGGTGTGAGAGATACAGTTCACCTGGTTGTGAAAGGAAGCAGCTGGATGTGATGAGCAGCAGATAAACCCATCATGAGGTTTACTGAATGTTGATCGGTACTGTGTGTGTGTGTGTGTGTGTGTGTGTGTGTGTGTGTGTGTGTATCTTTTCAGGGGAGACCCGGGAGGAAAGGCTACATAGGTGAACCTGGACCTGATGGTTTAGAGGTGAGTAACTTACAGAGTTTTCACGTGTCTGTTGCAGAGGAACAGTGTCAGTGAATTCAAACGATGATCTGCTGTTTGTCCCTTATTGTCGCTGAGTCTTATGTTTAGACCACACTGACAGCTTTATGGCTTTTACTGTCTGTTTAATTATTGAACTGTCACATTGTTCTTTGGTTTTTTTTTTGCGTCAACAAACCACAATATGTTGTATCTGTTCCTCTCTCTGTTTCATTGGTCGTATTTAGCATTTGTAGAGTGCCGTGATCATGTTATCAATGTCTTTTCAAGATGTAACGACTCTAAATTATGGTCTGTGGTCTGGTTCTTACCACTGAGTGCCACTGCCTCCATGTTTGGGACCCTCTTAGACGCGCTTCGTTGTGAACATGCTTTTAATTAGGAGAGAAAAAAGTGTTTCTTCCAGGACCATCATCAAAAACCACGATGAGAATCAACACAAAGCTTTCCAATGTCCCTTACTGTGTGTGTGTGTGTGTGTGTGTGTGTGTGTGTGTGTGGGGGGTCATTATGTAATGCCAGTAGTATGGCAGGATTGCCAACAGAGATTTCTGTAATCACAGGAAACTAACCCACTGTTTGATGTTTGGCTTTCAGGGAGAAAAAGGAGACATGGGAAACGTTGGAAAAATCGGACCACAAGTAAGTTTAAAGCACTTTAATTTTGAATGAAATTTAATCAGCAGGACGGCTGGTGATTAGTAATCCTTCAATAAATCCCTCTGTAGATGTTAGTGTGGTGCCTCAGTTTAAGTCTTTATTACCTTCAATTGTCCTTAAATTGTTTTAATGGTTTGCCATTAACATTACATTGTGATAATCGTGCAGTGCTCCTGCTGTGAAATCCTCCTTTTCCTGACCCACTTTTTACTGTTCAGAGAGACTTAGATGCTCCATCATCAACAAACAGGGTTTTAATCATGAAATTGGCAGAACAGCACAATCAGAGATCCTCTATGGAAGTGACCTCATTTGGGTTGCACATATGCTGCTGTCCAAGAATCTTACTTTTCGTGTTATCAAACTTGAGCAGGAAACGGTGATCCAAAAAAGATGTTGCTGTTTGCACATTAAGAGGCGCTGCAAGTGTCCAACAACATCTCAGACTAACAACAAAATCAGTTTAACATGTTTTTCTTTCATTAATTTGCTTTAGTCGATGTCTAATAAGCATCATGAATCCTGGAGAGAAATGTCCGGACATGTCTCCTCTTTTTAAAATCCTCAAATGGACAAAACTGCTCAGAGCATCCAAAGTATGTCCGTCTTTCCCGGAGGCCTCGTAATGTTAATATTTGCATTCTGTGCATAGTCGAGGCATCCAAGTGTTGCTGCAGAGCACATATGAGAAGGATTAGGAAGTTACTGACAAGATGGTGCTTTGAAGCCGCGACTCTGCGCAGAGAAAACTACTCTACAACATATGGAGGCTCTAATGAATGCCATTACATCACTTTTCTGATAGATTAGACGCTTGAGAGAAAGTCTGCTGGGTTCGATGTGAGGAGGCCTTAGGCTGACTGTGACTGTGAGGCCTCTCATAAACAGTTTAAAGAGACATTTTACTGGAGGGTTTTACAGAGTGATGTATTTCAGCCAATTTAGACGAGCTGCTGTGTTCCATTTTTAAGTCACCTCTCGCTCCACGAGTAATAAAATATCTATCGGTCGTCAATTACCGAGGGCAGCCACAGGTGTTCTTTGAAATACAGTTCACATGATGAACGCTGTGCTTTGATTCTCATGTCAGTGACTCATTTGAACTTCAACATGTGCAGGAGAAAGAGACATGTATGAGGAGGGTGAACCTTAATTCTCCAGACGGTGTGTGACTCGGGCTATATTTCTTCCTGAACTGTTCAGTTAATGGTTGTAGCCGAACATCTGTAACCCAAGCTGTGCCCGAGAAACCGGATCACCTTCACAGCCGCCCTGTAAAAACTCTGATGTCAAGGCCCTGTCACATGAAAACCCTGTTTAAAACCATTTCCTCCACTTAAACCATGCAGGGTACCACAGTGTCCCACTCCACGTCCCAATTAAGGGATTTGAGGTCCGTTTAGAGCTCCTGGTCCCATGGCAGCAGGCTGCGTTCCCTCACACACACACACACAGACGACTAATCCGCTGCTTTACTCGCATCCAACAGGATAATGCCCTTTAGGTGATGATGCATGAAAAACACATCTGAGGCTCTCAGCCTTTTTAGCTGAGCTGAGGAAAAGCAAATGGAACAAAATCTCTTTATTTTCTAGATTATTTTGACACATGAACCCCTGAGATTCTGACAAGTAAAGCATGTTCTTGTATTTTAAAGCTCACTCATCACAGCAGGTTCACTTCTATTGTCAGGAGTTGTGTACGTGTGGACTACAGGACGATGTTTCCAGTTACACATGCACAAAGATAACTTGACCAGGATGACTGATCTTCTTAATTTTACTTGTTTAACAAACACAACCAGAGTGAAGGGGTTTGAAAATGTACAGTTGCCCTCTCTGGTGCAGTGTCTACCCAGCGACTCAGAAGTCTGCCGGTCTGGAGTCCAGTGGAGACGTTGGCACACGTCCACACCACAGCTCCCGTCCCAGACAACTGATCTGGAAGTGGTTAAACTCCCCTGATATCTCCCATATTTACATTAGCTTGTGTTTTGCCCTTGATGACTCCATGTCTAAGTGGCGTGTATCTTTTTTGGCGCCAGCGTGGCTGTGAAATCAGTGTGCCCATAATCATTCCCCATCATTGCTGTTGTGCCCGAGAAATGTTTGTTATAGCTCCTAGTCAGACAATATAGTTTTATTCCTCAGCTCGTAAAAGCTTTAGAAAGTTTTGTTCTTTTAGTTCTTGTAGTTTTTTGTTGAGCGGTCCTTGAATATCAATTCCATATGGATTATGAAAACAGGTTTGTAATCAGTAACAGCATGCATCTGCATTTACTTGTGCATGAATTGACTTTTAAATAAATACAAATCCTTTGAAACACAAACAGGTCTCCTCTGTTTTAGGTAGAGCTATTCAAATTGTAGTAAGTTAACCAAAATTAATTAAATTAAATCAAACTAAGAACCGCTTGGAATCCAGAAATCAACGTTCAGGTTTCTCCTCAGTTCCTCCGTCTTTCCTACGCAAGCGCTTCGTTGTAATCTATGACCTCTTGCATTCCAAGTGTCGTAGCCGGTTTGAGAATAATCCTCAGATGAATGAAGATCAGCTCCTCACGCTGACATACTTTCTCTTCATGTGTTTGTGTTGAATACTATTTCTTCCCATCCTCTCTTTCTCTCTCCAGGGTCCGGCAGGCCTGATTGGAATAGCTGGTGTGATGGGAGTTCTTGGTGAAAAGGTAACGAGTGTGTTTCTCTATCATTAGGCCGTCAGTCAGCATCAGCTGTTTACTCGTCGGTGGCAGACCCCTGTAATTAGGGCCGTGCTACGCAGCCCTGGCTCGAGGCCCCTGAGAACCCAGAACACATGCTTAGATAAACACTCAACACTCTCACATCCACATCAATTAGAATATTGTCTAAGCCGTGTCATCGTTACTCCCCCCCCGTCTCCGTGTTCAGCGTTCACTGCGTCTCAGCTCCACAGAAAGTTTGACAAGCAGCTCTGCAGCCTTCCTGCTTCAGGGAAATGAATTAACGAGCAATCTGGATGTTGAATGAGTGTGTGACACAAATATTCGTGTTTGTCATGGAGTTAAATTAAGACGGAGATCCTCAGAAGATGATCAAGCTGAACTGGGGGGGGAGAAGTCAGAAACCTTAGTGTCATTTTAGTTTCTTAAATGTTTTGCTTTTTCTAAATCACCTGCACCAAGTGAAAAAATAATTTATAAAATAAATGTAGGCATTTTGAGATGAAGCCTTGATAGGAGTCAGATTAATTTCTTAACAACATGGCAGCCATCAGCTAAAATATCTTCTCAAAGATGAGGATCTAAATTAATATTGGCCATAACTCTTTGAGAATTTTCCATTATGAATCTCCAGGTTCTGGTTGGGAACAAAGTGAGACAGATATTAACCCAAAGCTGCCAAGTGCAATATTGATTTGGGCAAGTGGACACGACCCGTCTCATTAAAACTCAAGATGCAGTTGAGCAGTTCTACTCACTGGTGACATCTTGTGCTGTAAAGTGAACACACCCAGTTTCCGTCACATCTGTTGAAGAAGAGACAAGTGATGGATGAAATGCTACATACAACAAATGTTATGATGAAATATATGTGACTGTTTATGTGACGTGTATATCCACAAAGTAAAAACATGTTGTTGGTCCTACGATCACATTTTACTAGAAAATATAATTTTCTATTCAAACCCTGAGGCAGCAGACAGGTTAAAAGAAAAATCAATACGTATCTTCATCTAACAACGCTATCATTTTTACAAAGGATATTTATTGTGCTTGTGCTTGTTTTATTAACAGCGGTGTTATTTTTAAAATGTTACCATGCACATACATCCAATGTCCAAATTTCCCCAGTGTGGGATGAATAAAATCTATCTTATCTTATCTTATACACAAACTCTCCTTTGTTTTCCGGTTTTAAACCAGTTTTTTTTTATGACGAATGAAGGATTTAAAGCTCCTTTTTGTTTGAATGGTGAAATATAAATAAAGTTTATTAATTTGTTATTGACAGAACTCCGAAAACACCGTTCCCTCCCTCCATCTTAAACTCTCCCCCTTCCTAACCAGAAGCCCCCTGTGTGTCAGAACATGTTCTTGTAATGGGAAGCCGTCGCTTGTTCTCCGCCTTCTCTTACACAGTCCTGATTCAGTCTGTCAGCACCAGCCATACCCTGACAGCTCACAAATTCCTTTCACATTATATATATATTTAATTTTCAAAACCACCCCCTAATTCAGACGAGTTTCCAATACAGTGCCTGAAAACTATTCCGCTCGCGTCTATTATAAGAGCACCAAGAAGTGAAGAGGTACTTGTACAGTCATGAAAGTTACACAAATCATGGAGGATTAAAGCATCACTGAGTGTTCCCGGGGTTAGAGAGGCAGGTTTACAGCTCACCCGGGGTTACCTCTGCTTTTAAACCCACGTGCAGAGAAACCAACAATACCTGCTGGCTTTAGACTCCACTCAACCAGCTGTCACTCTTTCCTACTGCGTTCAAGAAGCCGCTCTCCAATTTCATGGCTCTTTATTAGGCAAAGTGTACATGAAGCTGCGTCAAGGTTTCAGGTCATAGTTTAATGATCCGCTTGCTCTTCTTCTGTTGTGCTGTTTTTCCCCAGGGCGACCGTGGACCAGGTGGGCCGACGGGTCCGGTCGGGGAGAAGGGCCCACGGGTAAGAAGCTCAGTCACTCGGGGATGTACTTCAGAGTTCTGCCTCTTGTCTGGGAGTCGGTCGACCCTACAACCGTAGTGTATATAGTGAGGACAGCTTTTCCAAGAAGTCAGCAAAACTTCAACCGCTTACGAGGGGCTTTGGATACATCGTTCAGTAAACGAATGTCTGAGGATGATGAATATAAAACACCGAGTACATTTGGCTGATGCTACTTAGCTACAAGGTTTATTTCATGAGAATTCAAGCAGAGTCCCTCAAGGACCTAAAGGGTTCCAGACGGCTCAGTCATGTTCAGACCAATCTTTGTCAAATTAGTTTTTCCACAGTTACTTTGAGGATAGGAATGAAAAATAATCGCAATTCACCAAATCTAGTACTTCGCTTGACCTTTTAAATTTTCCAATCATGCCATGAAATCGTCGTCTAAAGATAAATGCTGTTTCTGCGGCTCTAACAGGACTGTAATCAACACAGCCTTTATTTTCGGTTCAAATTAAATTATTGGCCGGAGTACCTGTCTGACACTTAGCGACTGGTGTGCCTGCGCTCACCCTGCTCGTGCTCTCACTGTGCGTCACCTCAGTCTTAAGCCGGAGAGACGTACACCACTGAAGCATTATTAACAACCTTAGCTTTAAAAAAACGATGTGACAACAAAGGCCAGAAACCCCTTAAATCCCTGTTTCTGTTTGTTGAGCAATGTCATAACATATAAAAAAAAAAGTTTTGACTTTGTTGGACACGTAGAGAAAAAGCGTCATTGCTGCTGTCCAGTGTTTTCGCTGTCTGCTGTAAATATGACTCCATAGACTGAGGCTGGTCTCTCCGTCCTGGGGCCCTGGATTAACTCCATGTCAGTGGCTCCGGGCCCTGGTCCTGACCTCGCTGGGTGGCAGACTGACTAAAGGTTGCAATAGACGATGACTAATTTTAATGACTGATGGCTGATTCATTGTTTTCAGTGTTTGAGAGAGTTTAATGACTCGTGTAAGTAACACACTCAATGTAAAGACTTTGCTCCATTCCACATCATAACAATCATCCCACGACGTTCTGTTTCTGTTTAAAGACGATTCGCAGGAATCAGTGTTTTTCTGGCAAATCTCAGCCACTTTTCCCTTCAAAGATTTTCACAGTTATCGTGGTTTTACCAGCTAATAGATTATTACAGAAAGAGAGGAGGGGGTGGTGGAGAGAGCTGTGATGATTTCTGTAGCTTCCAGCTGTTTCTTTTTTTCCAGAGGCTGTTGGAACACATTGCAACACAACTTAATATGAAACACAGTTCTACAGAACAGTCTTTCCTGCACAGTCTCACACTGCTGCTGCATGATTGAAAATAGTTTGAATAAGTTATACGGTAGTACAGGGGTTTCTGCTGGGTCTTAGAAAGTCTGAGAAAGTCAAAAAATCTGAATTTCTAGGCCTTAAATCAGTTTAGGTCTTGAATACATTTACCCACATTCAGTGTTAAAGGTTCAGTGTGTAGAATTTAGTGACATCTAGTGGTGAAGTTGCATGTTGCAGCTCATCTCACCCTCCCCATCCAAACATGACAGAGAACCTGTGATAGACTTCAGTTGATATAAAAAGATGTACATGTGGTTTCATGTCAATCTTTCTATTCTGTTTCTCTCTTTTTCGTTTTGGAAAAAAACAGGGCTATTCAGGATTGCCAGGAAGTCCAGGAGACATCGGCCTGCAAGGGGCAACTGTAAGTATCACATCCCCGTCACCATGTCATCCAACACAGATTCTTTGTATTGACATTTTCTCAGGTTTGGGATCGAGTCACGCTCATTAGTAGTAAATGGATTATTTGTCAGTGTCTCGGCTGGATGCTGTAAATGTTTATAGGATTTACTCTGATACTCCAACAGATTCTTTGGTTTCTAAACATGAAATTTAAGAGGGTGATGTGTCTCCAGTGAAGCCTCTTTAGTGTTTCTATGAGATTCATGTGACTTGTGTTAATGAGAGGTTTTGGCCTAGGTACGCTCTGTATTTACACTTGATGACAGACAGGATATATAAATCTTACTACGCTATAAATGCTGCTTATTTCCAATCTACGGTTTCCCAATCTTCGGTCTTCTTTCTCGCAGGGTCCACAGGGGCAGAGGGGCGCTCCGGGCATCGCTGGGCTGAAGGGCAGGAGGGTAAGAGCTGTCATTGCATTTACATCTGTGAACATTAGCTGTGTGGGTCCAATACGTGATCTGAATATAAACCTGATTTCAACTCACTAGTGACCACGAGAGCGGCTCCCATCAGACCTGTGGTTGTCTGTTAAACATTACAGCTTCGTTCCCAAAACAAGAGAAAAGTGAAAGTCATTAAAACACACGCGCTTGTCCTCCCACTTGGCCCGAGCTTCTTTATTGGTGCTTTTACAACTGTTTCATAAGCCCCGTGTTGAAAGACATTATGGTGAAACGGACGAGGTGCTGTGATACTGGTGAGACACCGTGTGGCTGCAGGGAGAACGACACCTTCAGGTGAGGAGGTGGAGATAGATTTATAGATTTTAGTTGTTGAAAAGCTCCTTGAATCTCGACTGAGTTTTTTTCATCATTTTGATGTTCATTTTTCTGGCCTTTAGTTTGAAGCACTACCCACTGTCCAGTTTGTATTTGCTATCGGCCAAAACATGCTATGAATATTTACTTTTGGTGCATTAACATTAATATTGTCTTCCAATATATAACAAATAGCATGGACTGTGACTACGACTGATGACTACATGTTTCCCAGGTTTCGTCCATTACAGTTAAAGGTTGTTTGCAGTTTTGGAACAGTTTCTCCCCATCAGTCCTTTTTTCAACACTTTTTTTTTTTACTGTTAATTTATCCCTAAAACTCGTGGTTTTACTCGTGCTTCACTTCAGACAACCGGACAGCGCTTTGGCCAAAGCTCTTAAGTTTCAGTTATTGCAGCACTAACAAGCTGAGTCAGAGCCATACAACCACTCTCACACTTCATCACTCTTCATCACACTATACTTTTTTTATCCCCTGTTCACGTTTTCTTATTGATGAACATTTTTCCAAGGGAAACATGTGGTAGCAATCAACATGCCACAGCTTTTGTTGAAGTGGAAACCGCTCGCAGTCATTCTGTCTGGTCTAATCAAACACTATAATCAGATGATTATTACAACCACATTTTTCTCTTTTTTCTTACCTCTCATGCTGATTTGAATGTAATTTACATTTATATATTTATTAATATACAATTATTTTCTACTTACTGCTTTAAAGATAAAAATAATATAATCTCTTACAAGTCTGAACGGTCAGGTTGAAAACTTCACACTCTATTTACATAATACACCTGCTGCTGTAAAGGAGGGAACGATATTTAAACAAGTCCATTATAAGAAGTTTTGTAACTTCTGTAAATAGTTATTCTATGTGCACACAAAACTTATTGTTGAAATCTTCTTGTCAAACTAACTGGGCAGTACTTGTTTATCACTCGAATTAATTAATCATAATCTATGTACAGAAGATGTTTCATTTTAATCACGTAGAATCAAGTCATTTTAAAGAGACAGGGTTGACAAGCTGCAGCAGCATTGGTCAAGTCAACAGATTGCAGACGGAGAAGAATGAACAGAGACAGAGAAAGATAACGCTGGGGTTTGTCTGCATGGACACTTAAAGAGAGCGACCTGAAGAGTGATCTGAGATTAATGGGAGTCTGACTGAAGCCAGAGGCTCAGACAGACCAGGAGCTGATAAGGTCATCAAGGGTGGAGATATAAAAGAGGAGAGACGAGATGCTAACCACAGATTGGTTGAAAGTGGAAAAGTCCTGAATGAGCAGACAGGATAAAGAAGGGAAGAGCTCTGGGTTGTGTTTACAGATCTTTATCTGCACCTTCACCTGTGAGCTGCTGCTACAATGCAGGGAGTCAGTGTGGAAACCCCCCATTTAGGCAAAGAATACAGAGTTATTACCACGATGTTGATGTTATTCCAAAGTGAAGTGCACATACAACATGTCCTCTTGTGTCAGTCTTTGTTGAGTGATGTTCAAAGATGTCTCTTGTGTTGTTGTTGCTCAGGGGCCCCTGGGTCCTGACGGCCCGCTGGGAGAACCAGGCGCTGAGGGCACCAAGGTAAACATGCCACCCCTGAAAACTACACCATGTGCATCTATAACCCTATGAAAGAATATTATACTTTTGCACAAAATGTCATCTTCTGTCTCTGTGTTAAAGGTTCAGTGTGTATGATTTAGTGACATCAAGTGGTGAAGTTGCATATTGCAGCTGAACACCCCTCACCTCCCCCTCCCCTTCCAAACATGAAGGAGAACCTGTGGAAACCTTCAGTTGTCTTAAAAACTCAAATGTTTAGTTTGTCCAGTCTGGACTACTGTAAAAAACATGTCGGTCTCCGTAGAGAGGACCCGCTCCTGATGTAAATATAAAGTATTTAAATATACAGGACTCATTCTAGGGTAAAGACAATTCATTCAGTTTAGATGAAGCAGTGAAAACGTCCCTTTCACACTGAACCTTGATATTAGAGCTGTAATTATTTACTCATTGCCGGAACACTGTGTTTAATGAATAATTTGTCGTAACTAATGAACAACTTACTTCATCTCCCTCTAAAAACAAAAAGGAAACGAACGCCTCTCCATTTCTTCTTCACAGGGTGAACGGGGTGACATTGGACAGAAAGGAGAACCAGGATTCATTGCAAGTCATTTCCAATTTAATGCATTTCAACTCTCTTCTGTGAAACTCTGTCTCTTCCATCACATACTCCCCATTTCATGCTCACTGTCCTGTCAATAAAGGTGAAATGGCTGAAAAATGTTAGTTTTGAGCCTGAGACACTTTTCGGTGTAAATATAATCTAAATAATTTTGCGGTACTTTAATGGCTGAGTGGTCAAAATGCTGTTCGTCTCTCTCATATCTGGAGAAAGGCTTCGGGACCCTCATTTATTCAAAACCAAGAATAATCAACCTCGTAAAAAATCATCCCACAGCATCTTGGTTAACAAGCTCATCCTCCTTGAAACTCAGTGGAAAAGACATGACCACATGTATTTTTAAACACGACCACAGCTTCCAGTAAATCCCTGCGGCCTCTGTAAAAAACCTGTTTGGCCCTTTAATCAGTTTTTATTTGCAGAGAGGGCCCTTGTCTTCTTGCCTCTATCAGGTTTCACCTAATTGTAAATACTATGTACGACCGGCTGCTGAGTCTGCTGAGGATGAACAGGATGAATGGAAACTTTGTGTTTAAGCCGAGTGAAACTTCAGCCTCAGATTTAACCAAGATGCCTTGTTTTGAATTAGTGTAGTAATGAAGACATTTTTAAACTGAGCAGAGCTACGGAGTTGATATTGGGCAAGAGGTGGGGACAACACGGATTCAAACGTGTTACTGTGAGGTGACGGTGCTAGACACAGCAAAATGAAAAGTTTTATGGCTTTGTGGCACTCACAGCATGTTGATTATAAACATGACACATAGCTGCAAATAGCAAAGCAATTAATAACAAATGTTTCTCCAAAAACACAATTTATATCAAAACCATTTGCAATGACTCATCATTCTAAAGCTTTTGGCAAATTAACAATACATTCAATATGTTTTAATCTGACGGAAATTCTCAGAAACTTAAAAAAAACATCTAATTAAACCATCATTTAATTTATGTCGAACCTGATGATGCTATTTGGCTTCGTGTGTGAGGTCATTATTAAACCCAGAATACATATCATCAGAAATGGAGGAACGTCACGTTAATATATTGATTTCTCTTTTCAAAGGGAAAAGCTGGCAGTCCAGGAGAGAGGGGCCCACCCGGAAAACCTGTGAGTAAAGGCTTTAATCATCAGACTCCCTTTAACAAGAAACATCAGTCTGACCGCAGCAGACAACACAGGCTTGTAAAACACCTCCACATCCTCCTTCTACCTGGGATTTATGTAATTATGACTTGAAGACACTCAGGAGGAAGTTGTGGAATAGAAAAGACGCAGTGAGACGCTGTTGCTTATCAAAACATGTGTTTTCAGCCCAACGCATCCGATGTGTGTTTGTTAAGATGAACACAACTTACCAACATTTCTGGACTTTAGAAATATTTACGAGTAATTCTTTACATATACACAATATATTTTAGTCCTACACTTTATACTTGAGATGACGTTTTGTACAGAGCAGGATGTTGTGGGTTTTAAAAATTCACTTGTCACTGCTCTCTGGTGGACAAATGATGTAAAGGTGCAACAATTTCCTCTTTATCTCAAACATACACAAATTTCTGTTTTATAATTTCTTGTTCTCGTCTCCACCGATGTGTGTTCCAGTATCGATATACGTAACTAACTATTAACAATCGATCCTATCTGCCGGCTGGTCTATTTTTGTCAGGCTCACACTTGGACGTGACTTGCACAACCCCCCGAGGCGAAATCATCTTTTATTAACAACTACATTGACACTGTCTTGTTTTAGCAGCACAGAATACATGTACAATTGTCAGAAAACACACTTTGTTTTAACCATCAAGAAAATGACAGATGGAGGTTTTGATGGCCTGTTAAAGGATATCATAATTTCCACAGATGGTAGAAACATGCAAACAGCCGATCATAAACAGACTGAAAAGCAGATGGGCTGTTTTATAGTCAAGAGATGATCCAAACAGTTTTATTATCAACAGTTTGTTTTTTATTGTGCTGTTTGTTTGATTAATTTATGGTGAGACTTGGAGAAAATGATCACGAGTTGAGGAAAAGCTGCATCACCTGCATGTTGGAGCAGTTGTTTGGCTTGTGTTATTTTCCTCTGATAAAATCTCTCATTGTCTAATCATGTATCGGCTGAACATGTGATCTTTCAAGGCAGACACGTGCAGATCTGTGCTTTCACTCTCCTGTGCAGCCGTTTGTTACACCCACACATGTACCGGACCCTCGTGGACTCACTTTTGTGCCTCACTAGTTGTAATAACAATAATAATAATAAACTTAATTTGTATAGCACGGTTCACACAAGACATGCAGCTCAAAGTGCTTTACATACAATATAGATAAAAAATAAAATCATTATAAAATGTAATTCATTTAAAAGAACAGATTTAAGAAGTAAACAGAAATAATAGCAGTTTTCTTTCCGACCAAGTAAAACAGCCTTGATACAGAAACAGCAGTGAAACACTAATTCTGGTGTTAAATTAAACACAAACTCTTGTGTGATCCTTCATTCAAATGTTAAAATGATGAGCTGGAACATTAAACATGTTCTGTAACTGTGCACTTATCCATTATTAATAGTTTGATTGTCCTAAATTTTAAAATCATATGTTCTCATAAACCTTTAGCCACATTTAATCACACAAACGATTGTGATTACTTGGCAGCGTCTATAAGAATGTTCCAGAATGATGTTCTTCACTGGTTGTGATGTAAAACATAAGATCAACCTCTTCTCACTGCTGTGACAAGAAAAAGTGTCTCTCCGAGAAAGAATTCATGTTTGGCTGCTGACGGAGTGATAGTGCCGTCATTTGTTCCAAACAATCTCTCTTTTAAAATCTGTCCTGCTTGATCGTCTACGCTTTATTTTTTCCACGACTTAACATCGTTCGGCGGTTGTGTCGGAATCACGTTGGTATGTGTGATGTCAGAGCTCAGTCAGCTCAGTGCTGAAGGCATGTTCGTAATCAATCAATCAATCAATCACATTGTACTCGTAAAGCCCATGTTCATAAATCACAAGGTGTGACATTCTCTGTTCTTAACTCTCAAACAGAGTAAAACTACCAAAAGAACCCCGTTAACATTTGGGAAAAAAAATGAGCCCGATTCATTATGAAACTGGAGCAGGTCACAAGACGTCAGCTTCGTTCGTGGCCCAGGATGCATTTGGGCTCACACAGCGAGAAGAATGTGGCCACATGTGTCCCAGACTTCATCTAAATGTGGTCTGAGTGATCGGGTATCAAGACGCATTAGAGGCTGTGTGTTCAGACACGTGCTTGGGTGATTGGGTCACTGAGGCCGGATGTAAAAACCAGCTTTAACGACCTTGTTCACAAAAGCTTACAGAGAAAAGAATTGCTTCCTTTCTTCCTCCGTCATTGTCGGATTAACACTTTTTCAAAGTCGTGTGTCTTCACCGTGTTTGAACTACAACAAAGAGATCTTACATCGCAGGGAGGAGAATCCCTTTGTGTTGCATCAAAGACTTTTCCGTGTTGTGCTCGTCATGTTTGCGGTTACGTCTGTGATGATGATGATGACAATGATGATGACGATGATGATGATGATGACGACGAGGGGATGTGTTTGATTCCAGGGTAAACCAGGTATTCCAGGCAGCAGCGGAGAGAGGGGACCACACGGTGAACCAGTAAGTGCTCCGTCTCCTCACTGTTGCATTGATGTGGAGGAATCGAACCACACTCTCTGTGGAAACCCAAATGACCTATGATGACAGTGACATCATCTCCACAGACATTTCTTTGAAATGATTCATGGTCAGAATTATTCCTGAAACAGAATAAAGCTGCTCATCACCAGCACTTTGTTCGAACTCATCACACCTTAAAGCTCCACACCTTGCGCCTCCCTTCTTGGATCAGTGTTCAAGCTCTACATTTTCCGACCCCTCTAAGACTTCAAGAATGTCAAACAATCAGATGCAAATATTTATTAGGGTAAGATGTTTCAGTACCGCTCGAGGCGTTGTTTATGTTACGGGTCTCATCTTGCTTTTGGCTGGATTTCAGTTTGACTCCAGTCATTCTCAGCTTTCAGTTTTCAGACTTTTAAACCTTCCGTGTGTTTGTTTTACCATCATAAGCCAAAGTTGTGTATTTTGTCTGTTCTGGTGTTTTATTTCCTGACTTACTGTACACACTTAATTCCATAATTATATTACTGTATAAATAATTGTGAGTTTCTCGCAGGGACCCAAAGGACCTGCTGGAGAAGCTGGACCTGAAGGAGAACAAGGCCCTGAGGTTTTTTTTTAATTAGACGTTTACAACTCTTCATTGATTCATTATTAAATGGTTTACACATATTATATTTTATATATGTTTTTTTTTTCTCTGTTACACCTTTGTAGGGTGGGCCAGGTGCAGAGGGGGAACCAGGTGCCATCGGAGAGCCGGGTTCACAGGTCAGCACAACCTCAACCTTGCACCCCTGAATCTTAGAGAACGTCTATCGTGCTCACTCGATTTGTACTTGACACATCTGTAAACTTGAGTAAATCAGCAGCTTTGTGTGAATTCTAATCAATAAGTTTGTGCAGGCTCATATTGGTGTGTTTGACCTCCAGGTTGGTTTGTGTGTTGTCTCCCTGCAGGGTGATGCTGGGCCTCCAGGAGCAGAAGGGGAGCAGGGACAGGAGGGGATAAGAGTGAGTGTCTGCAAACAAACCACTAATCCCTTCCTTCCGTGTGTTTGGGTGAATCTGACCCGATTGTATATGAACTCCCTCTCATTCTGACGAGGACGTGTAATCCCCTGGCCTGCAGAAAGCAGAAGCAAGGAATTGTTTTTGTCTGGTGAACTGTATGAACAGCACCAAAACTGCTGGAGTCCCATTTTCCTGTCCTGTCCAGAGAATCTCACCAGAAACTCAGTGTGTTTTCAAGACACACAAACAGAAACACACACCAAAGGAAGCTGAGATCCTGTTTGATAGTTTTCAATCATCATTTCTCTTCTGTTTATTATTCACATTACATTTTGCCAATAATTCAACATTCATGACCTCCTCCATGATGCTGCTCCACTCTGTATCTGTTCCTGTTTTCTTTCCAAGAATTATAACTTCTTGTTCTACCCCTTCTAATAATTTCTAGAAAATTATTTAATGAATGTGTTTTATTTTCTTTCACTGAACCCAAAGAGTAACTTAACGCTCCCTTCTTAAAATCAGAGTTTTTCCCTTGATGGTTGCAGATGTAACAGAACATACGTCTTAACACACCTGACTGAAGGACAGTTAAACACAACTCAGCCTGGTGTTAAATTACATGAGCCATCATTCTGAAAGATCAAGAAACTGATGAGCTGGAAAATTAAAACCAGAATGTTGCCAATAAAACCAACACTAATTATTTTCACACAGAAAATACAATTTTCCCAAATTCTCCTTAAGCCGACTTTGATGAAGGGTGTGTTGTTGTTGTGTCTTTTTCTCGTATGAATGTGTGTGTAGGGTCCCCCTGGTCCCCCTGGTGAAGACGGGCCTCAAGGGAAAGATGGACACAAGGTAAATGTAACAAGCCCTTGTTGACGTAACTTTAGTTCTGTCTCCTTAAATCCAGCATGTAGCCGAAAGGATCTACGTGCTTGTTTTAATGGGGGTCTCCATATGACAAGAATAACACTGACTTTTCAGTACATCGTCTTTATCAGGGCCTCAAAGGAAATAGTTCAGTATTAAAAAAAGTTAACCGAGCATACACTGCATATAATCATAATAAATAGTATGTATAATTTAATCTAATAAAGGAAAGAAAATTAAAGTTGTCCCATGTTTCGGCGTCTGCACGCCCCAGGTTGTCTGAATTATCATGGACCTGTCTCTGTTAGTTCTGTATCTTAGCGTAACTGTCTCTCACTCTGTTTTCCCCGCTGTCTCACTTTCTGTCTCTGTCGGTCAGGGTGAGCCTGGTGAGCGTGGGCCAATTGGAGAGCCAGGTGATAAAGGGATAGAAGGAGACCCTGGGCCCCCGGGACCACCTGGAGAGCCTGGAAAACAAGGCTTTCGTGTACGTTTCCAGAATGACTCACGTTTGTGTTAAGAGAAATGACTGATTGATATTATCACTGATTCAAAAAAGAATCACATGCACAGTTTAAATTGCCACTAGAGCTGATTAATTATCATAACTCGCAGAATCTAACATACCTGCAACGGACGGAGCAGATTAGTGAAATAATAACTCT
The DNA here is from genome assembly GCF_024713975.1 of Paralichthys olivaceus. Lineage (NCBI taxonomy): Eukaryota > Metazoa > Chordata > Actinopteri > Pleuronectiformes > Paralichthyidae > Paralichthys > Paralichthys olivaceus. The sequence goes on from NC_091095.1 coordinate 5,107,808, forward strand.
TACCCAGTTAATGCCCTTGTCTCCCAGTAGGGGTCAGTCTTCTCTTCAACAAAGACTTCACCACAGTAAAAGTTACTGTTGAAGACAGTGGATTTTTTAGCACCGGGTGTAAAAGTCTCCTCTAAGTGCTTGTTTGTTTTGAGATGCAGATCCAGATCTAGTCCTGGGTGTTGAGAGGCAGGAAGCTCTCTGGTGTCGGGGAAGGGACACAAAGCTCTGTGGGAAGGAAATCAGCATTTCTCAGTTTATAAAAGTACAAACAAATGTGGTAAAACTTTTAAACTAAATTGGCGACTATAAGCTTTTAAACTACCTTAAAATAGGTAATGTCCATTCATGCTCACAAAGCTGAGGAACTGATTGGACGTGTTTACAGATGCAGTTATCAATGCCCCTGGACTCAAGATAGATGTTTGATGTGTGGTAAATATTAAGTTTATCTCCTGTTACAGGGGCCTGAAGGAAAACTGGGGTCACCAGGGAACAGAGGACGACATGGAAAGAAGGTAAGGAACCTATTCACCACCTCTTTTCACCACGCTACGTTTCTTTATGGTGAAACAGCAGAAAACATTGGAATCACTGGTCCAAGAACTACTGAGTCACCTTGTTTCAGCTGCCTGACTTAGGTCACATTTCTTATGGTTGACTCAAGTTGGGACAAAAAAAAGTAAATGGAACCAGCATTAAAGAAAAATAGCCTGGTGTGGGTTTAGTTTTCTGTGTGTAGAAAGGTGCTAAGTGTTGAGTTTCTTCAGAAAAGATTGATGTTGATGTTTGACGTGCTGTATCTTTGCAGGGAGAGAAAGGCCCCCTGGGTCTTGTTGGTGAGACTGGCACTCGAGGAGACATCGGACAGCCGGGCGAGGCGGGGCTGAAAGGTGCCAGAGGAACCCGAGGAACACCAGTTAGTTCCCTTTCTTCCTCCAACCCAGTCTGAAACTTTAATACAGAGAAAAGTGGTTGCGTTTAATTTTTCTTTAGCGCTTCAGGAAATAAAGTTGACGTAATAAACTTAAAATTTAATACTCAACACTAAATGTAATTCCACAGCACATTTACACATGTCGTTATGAGAAGAGTTTTAAGAGCTCGTCTTTGCTCCAGGCCTGAGACAGAGAACAAGAAAAGACAGGAAAAGGCCTTTATTGTTTTTCTTCTTTATGGAGAAGAAAAAGTTCCCGTCTCTGCAGAACCATTACGCCCATGTTGTGAAAACCAAACATCACAGATTCAGTTTTAGTTTATCTTTACTTTCTGCTTTACTTCCAGGGTCAGCCTGGAGTCATGGGGATAGAGGGACAACCAGGACTGTCAGGATACACAGTGAGTACACAGAACCTGTTTGTTTTATGATAACTGTACACATGCATGTATACGAGTAAAGACATATTCGCCTGTTTCTGATCAGAAGACGTGTTCGCACAGGAGAGTTCCGGCTCATCCTGCTCTGCTTACATTCACTGTTGTAGAAAGTAGAATTACTAACTATTCTAGATCAAGAACATGGCTTGAAAGAAAATGAGCTGTTCTTCAATTATCTGAATTATTACAGATCTCATCTCCACATAACTGTGGTAATTTCAGTCTAGCTTTATGCCGTTAGTCCAACATGTACCGCAGACATCCTGAGTTTGAGTCTGGCGGAGGGCAACGAATATCATCCTCGCCATTCCTCTGTTTCCCATTACATGTCACTGTTAATTCAAAGACAACAAAATAACAGGGGGGGGAACCTCTTTTGAATCTAGCATACAAATACAAGAGATGGAATTATGCACGCTCAAGTTTACAGGCTCATTTTTCCAGGCAGCTCCACTTTCTGGTCAGTGCCAGCAATGCCGGGTTTAGATTACATAACTTAAACAGGGCACCTCAAGTTCAGTTTGCCAGTGTTTGTGTCTGTGCTTGTGTACAAAGGCTTCTTCAAACTTGACTCTGGTGGCTGAGTGATTTCTGAGTCTGTGCCAAAGCCTAAATCCTGAAGTGACAGAAAGCGAGAGCGTCTCTAAAAGGAATTGTGTTTATACCAGCAGCTCTGATTAATACGCTGACAGACGTCACGCTGGAACTCTCGGTGCTTCTCTGAGAAACATGCTGCAGCCAGTTGAAGTATGGTGGCTTCTTCAGGTTCAATTATAAGCTTTCTCTTTGTAGGGTCACCCTGGCAAGCCCGGGCCCAGTGGACCACCAGGGCCTAAAGGTGAAAAGGTAAAACGATACCTGATCAACCGTTTAAAATGTAATTACTATCAGTGCTTTGATTTGGTGTGTTAACGCTAAGGGCGTCTTTGTGCCACCTGGTTGCAAAATCTTGTCTGCATGTGTGCGCGTGTGATGGTGTGTTTGTTTGCTACATTCCAGGGTTACCCAGGCGAGGACAATACGATTCCAGGACCGCCAGGGCCCTTAGGTGAACCAGTAGGTCTTGCTTTCCTTCAAACTCTCCTTTCTGCTCCCTAACAAGTTCTGCTCTGTTTAAATCCAAGCTGTAAATACCGGGTTGACATTTGTAGCAAAAGTTAATCCTGACAAATTTGCCAGGTTCAGTCTTTTTGATCGGCGCAGTAATCCATATAGAAACTTATTATCAAACTGTGTGGCTTTTATGCTTTCTGGTCATTGCAGGCCGAGAAAATATTTAACATGTTTTGGTAAAACTTTACTTTTTAAACTGACCTGAAATAGATGTGTCCTCATAACACCGTCGTGAATGTTTTGTGACTAGAACAGGCTCTATTGAGCTGATTTCAGATATGAACTCTTGAAACTGTCATCTCCTCTTATTCATCCCGAGATGTCCCTCCAGTTTTTCACCCTTCACGTTTTAGGAACGTCATCAACGCGCCCGCTCGCTCGCTCACTGTGAATTTTCCTGACGTTGTTCTGCTGTAATCTCACATGGTCTCACTTGAAGTTTTCCAGACATTTTACAAGAAGGCTGGCAGGAAAAGTTCCAGCAAATGACAGGAGTGACTGATTCAGGAAAAATGTCTTGGACTTCACTGCACGTCTGAAAGCGATTTATAGCAATTTATACAAAACATTTCTGCGGTGCCACCGAGGCCTTTTATTCACCTCACGTTACCTCCAGGATTCTGCCCGTTCAAGAGCGCCTGAGAAAACAAATTGATTCCTTGACTAATATCAAAAGAGGATCAGGACATATCAAAGAGGCTTAACAGCTTTGGAGAGCTCACAACAATACCATGACTTTTATCCACGTTGACTCATTTCCCAGCACCGGACACTGACACAGGCCTACGCAGCAGGAACAATCACAGTTGCTGCATGTCCACACAGGTCTAGAAAGCAACCTTCCATATGCACAGTATTGGATTATCAAGTTGGCACAGTACCCAGCAGGAGCAACACAATGGCCGTCTGTGTCTTATCGCGGCCGCTGACCAAGATTGGCTGAAAAGTAAAGTTCAAGGTGAAATTACGCCTTTTCACTTTATCCCAGGAGAGATCCAGACTCATAGGTCACGTCTATATGTTTCATGTGTGTTCGCCCGAGACGTGACTCTAACTCCTAAGTAGCTTCCCGGCTCAATCCAAACTCTGTGGGTGTACGTTACGGCATGCGTGTACAGTGAGTGCGTTCATATGTGTGCATTTGTGTCTACGCAGGGCGCCCCGGGAGAACGAGGAGAGCGCGGAGAGCCTGGCGATGAAGGGTATCAGGTAGACAAAAACCATTTGATTAACATCATGACACACCACACAGTCACGACTCAGGGCGCTTTGTCTGTTTGATTGTTGTTCGCACTCTTCTCGTGCTCGACTGAAACGCGGCTCTGTTCAGATAAGGACAGACCACACACGGTGGAGAGGGCTAGAAACATTCCCAGCAATGAGGCAGCTGAAATCTGCTGGTTTTGTCACTTCATGCCTGACGGGCTCGAGATTCTTTACTTAAAATCACTCTCATCCACCCACACACACACACACACACACACACACACACACACACACACACACACACACACACACACTTCTAACTCTGTTTAGGTGTGTACTGATAAAGTTTTTAGCCCTGATCGTGGTCAGAGTCCTTTAATACTGAGTCATATCTGATATTTGAATATTAATTGAACAGCCTGTGTATCTGACATCTTAAAATAACAGAAATAATCTCACACACCTTTTTTATATTAACTTCTTGATCTGAAAACTGAAGATTGTGGTTCAAAAGTATAAAGTTTATAAGAATTACTTATGAACACGATATGAGTGAAAGTGGGGAGAGGCCACCGCCGACAGTAAAAAAGATATCTCACTCTGTTGGATTGCTTTGGGATCGACGAAACAGTTCACTCATGGTTAACAGTGGATTTGCAAGAGTGTTGGTTTTTCTCCCATAAACTAACTTTGACGTGCACTGACAGCTTCGTGCACAGTCACACAAACTGACAGCGGCTAAATTTAATCTGCGACAGGTGATGTGACGAACCGCCGGCAGCGTGTGTTATTTTAACAACAGCGACTCAGAGAACAGGATGAAGCGAGAAGCTGCAGCTGAAGCTTTTCTACATTTATTACCTAATGATTATTGTCATTGGAGCAAAGTGAACCTGCGTATCCGTCCAATCTCAGAGTCTGAACTCAGTCACCTCCCGCTGAAGCCAAATTAGGTTTCACCGTCTCATTCGCTGATTTCCACTGAAATGAATGAAGGGTATGAACACCTTCATGATGTGAAGTAGTTCCAAAACTCACTGATCCGTCCATCCAGACACAGGTTCAGCCAGAGGTTCACTTGATATCGAGTGATTTTTGACAGCGTTGGGAAAATATTTATCAACTTTTTGTTGATCTGGAATTTCATAATGTGTGTTATTGGCACCGTATGTTCCTGAATACATTTTACAATTTGCACACATCTATTTTTAAGTTGCAATACGAGTGAAATGCTCCTAATGTCCTTGACTATATATTTAAATTATGTTTCAGGGCCATATTGGTACGATTGGATCTCGTGGGGCAGTTGGACCACCGGGGCCACCGGTAAGCCAGTAACTGTTATAATAGCTGTGATGTATTTAAAAAAATGTACGATTAAAACAGAGTCTGATTCAGGTAGCATCTCTGGGTTATTGTTTTCTGTGTGACTTTGTGTGTGTTTGTATTTTCTCCTCTTGCTTTAAGGGATCACCAGGCGTTCCTGGAGAACCCGGTCCAAAGGGAGAGACAGGACATGAGGTAAGTCCCTGGAAATCACCTTAAAAGGGAAACTAGAGGGTAAAGGGTAGATCCTGTCACTCGTGTACTGAGTTTAAGAAACGTTGTGTCATCGCCGCAAATAAAAACAGCCTCCACCACCAGGCTGCTCTTTTTGTTCCAATTAAGGATTTTACTTATTAAGAAAATAAGTTCTTTTATATATTACTGCTGCGTCGTTCAGCCACAAGGTTGGGATGGTTGAGCTCTGACACTGTGGATAAAGATAAATCCTTCTGTTAAATACTCTAACCACAGACAATTCTCACCAGATTTTATTACAAATACTTTTAGTTGCATCAGACATCAGCAGACATTTTCACAAACGATAACGTCAGAATGATCCTGACTGGAATCTTGTAGCTGGGAGAACTTTTATCTTACTGATTGGATGTGGTTGACCTCATTGCTTTGTAAGACACATTCTCTTAAAAGGTGTGGTTGGTTGATTTCAAAAAATGATAGTGGAGATAGTTATTCTTCGTTAACTTAAGAAACATTCTTTTCTGCTTAAACTCTTGAGCCTCTTCAAAGTTTTCCCTGTTCCTAAAAGTGTTTCACTGTTTCCAGGAGCTCTCATTAGATGCCTTGTTTAAAAACTTAAACTTGGACCAGGATTTCATCTAAACGGTGAAGAGAAATTAAAAATCCTGTCACTTGGAACAACTCTGTAACTTTCTTGAAGACAGCTCCAGGAAACAGGCTTTGAAGGAAATAGCGTGAAGTCTAGAAAGCAACTGCAGAAATACAGGTTTGATGTCTTCGTGGCCATGATTCCACTCCTCTACGTTTATCCATTTTCCCATTGATGTTTATTAAAGAGTCTTTGCTTTTGTTCTTTTATGGCCTGGATCCTAAAATTTGAGCTGCTGGCGTCAAAGCAGACGTCTTTTGGCAAAACAAACTTTCCTGACAGCTTTTGCTTTTATAGCAGTCGTGTTGTTTTGAGTGCTCAAGCCTTGTCGGAGGCCGTCTGATTGCATAACTTCCATTTCCCCTGTGAAACAGCGTTGAGCCTCCTTCATCAAGTTGCACGTTGTAACTTTTTTTTAAAAAGTGTTCACAGGTTTCCAGATACCACAGACTTTCCACCACATGTGAAACAGCTTGTATATGCAACTGTGATTATATAACAAGAATGCTATAGAAGGGTTTCAGACGATATGGGAATATTTCTGTTAATTTATTCATCCTGGCGTGAGCTTAAAGTCAGTTTGAGCAAAACCTTCACATGCAACATACAAACCGAACAGTCGAGAAATGTCAGCAACCGAACAGTCTGCCAAGAAACACTGGAATCTTATGGATCTTCACTCGTCCTGTTTCAAATTAACGGCTTTAGTGAAGCATTGTATGAAGGATATCTGCAGAACTGTAGCTTATTGTGTCAGGGCCTGGGGAGAAAACATTAAATGTAAAAGTATACAACGGATAAACTGAGTTATCTATGTATTTTTAGAATCTCCTGATGTGGCATATACTGAACACAGTAGATTATGTTACTGTTATTCCACATATTTCACTTTAACCTGTGTATATTTTCTTGAGTGTCTGGACCGTAGAAACTATAAAAAAAACGTCTTCATAAGGCTCATGTGTAACGAGCTTTAAACTCTCTGCTCCTCGACTGAGATACGTTACCTTGTGTGTTTGTGTAAATGCCCGCGTATGTTTCGCTCTTCTGTGTTTATCCAGGGCGCAGCGGGGAAAAAAGGAGCAAGAGGGCTGACTGGAGCTCCTGGCATTGAAGTGAGTATCACATCATCTAACGCTAAACGCTCAAAGAGAAACCTCAGCAGGGCGCCGCACTTAAAACTATAACTCAGGCCCAGAATTTGGCTCCATCCCAGGACATCTTCACGCAAACAATGTTGAAGGTAACAGGTACAAGAATAAGCCAAACATCAGCCACTCTTACTGTTCAGTTGGTGTCTAGGTATGGAAATGTCATGAGGTGTTGATATCTAGTAAGAACAGTTGTATGCTCTTCATCTGTACACGTCCTTCAGCCTGACACTGACTCCGAGTGGCATTGTCCTTTTCCAGGGGCCGAGTGGTTCCCCTGGACTCGTGGGAATGATCGGATACCCGGGGCCCGACGGTCCCCCAGGACTGAGCGGTTTCCCAGGACTGCCAGGAAATCGAGGACGCCAGGTAATGGACAACATAACCACACAGACAGAAATTCATATCTGAAGATGTTGGGATGCAGGGGTTCATCTGAGCCCAGTTTTATACCACGTCACAAGTCCCTTGCACCATAAATGTAACGTCACAGCCAGATGATTTTATAACTGAACCTTTTAGACGACATTCGCTTTGCTCCGTGATTAAGTCTCGATCAGAGACCTGTGATGGACGGACTAGATTCATTCTACAATCAATAACTGTGGCGCCTAATTTATCATTTATCATCAAGTGTAATGGTGGAGTGAGTTCAGCTTTATCAGCTGAAGACGATCAGTTGTATAAACAGCAGCGGTGAAAAGCGCTTCATCGCCGAGGATGAGACCTCACCACAGCGGCCGAGGTTTGAATCTGGCCAAGTCTGTAGCTTGTCATCTTCTCTTTCTCTCTCTCTCTCTCTCTCTCTGGGCAAAAGATAAATACCAGAAATATCTTTAAGAGAAGACAGAGACATGTGGCTGTGATAGACTAATCATTAGATGTCTTGTTTGATTTGATTGGCTTCCTCTGGTTGTGACACAGTCGGTTTATTCAAATAAATGTGCAGCCAGAGAGGATTGAGATTTCATGCCCGAAAGCCAAGTCCCTTCTGTCTGGCTTTCATTTACATAATATGACTGTGTAAAGGTCAAGTGAGTCTAATTTTGGCCAATGGTGTTTTTCACTTGGACTGAAGTGGAGAGATTTTCTTTCAAGCAAAACTCTGTGGCTCTTAAATCACACAAAATACGTATAATTTGAAAAATAGACGGACGGTAAATTCAAAAATTATTACATTACATTTTATCCATATTATTTGTGAAATGTTTGTGGAGATGGAGTTTTCTTGAGCCAACAGTCTGCCTCTGTGTTTTTTGTGATATGTTAATAAAGCCTGGCTCAACTGGAAACTACATTTTCAGTCGTACCTCCACTTTGGCAAAGATACCGGAATAAGGCTTCCTGCAGAGTCAAACCAATTCCCATCAAACTTCTCATTGTCCTTGTTAGTCATTATTCCCGTAAGTGTCCGATATTCTTTTATTTATTCCTGCTCACATTGCCTGCTGGATGCATTCAGACAGTGAAAGTGGACTTGTTTGCAAAACTAAAGAACTGGGAGGACATGCAGCAGAGGTCCTGAAAACAAAGATTCACCAGGATTGAAATTCAAACAATTGTTGGAGGCAGTATTCATTTACAAGAAGACTCATCTACATTTGATAATTTCATGCACAAAGCCACAAAACACAGGAAACAATCTGAAACAATGAATATTTATAATCTTGGAATATTTTGGGGGCTTCTGTGCTGCTTTCTGTGCACGTGGAGGTTTTGATGGATCAATATCAGGTCTCTTATTAAAGTCACAGTGGCATTTACTTTCTCCTCAAGAGCTTTTCAGCACCTGCAGGTTTGGGGGATCTCCCCAGTAAACCTCCAGCAGTATAATCCTCCTGACTTACCGGCTCTCCTCGCGGCGATGGAGGAACAGAAGCCGTATGCGAGGCGACGACCCGCTCAATCTGTTATTCTAATATCAGTCGCTCGCCTCCGCCTCACCACACCGCTGATGGAGCAGGAAACCGCTGTGGTCTGCGGTGTTCGAGAGCAACTCGGTGACAGGCAGTCAGTTTTATGGGTACACTTCAGGGGCATGCTGTCAAGAAATGTTATTACAGGGAGAGGCCAGCAGATGTGAACACTGTGGTTTGCAGCCATGACTCTACAGCAAGTTTTACATCGCAAGACCCTGCATATAATATATATATATATATATATATATATATATATATATATAATGTATATACACACATTCATCTTCAAGAAGTTTAGTTTTCTAATAAAAGTTCAGCTTTCCAAAAACACTTTAAGATCAATGTTTTGTTTTTCTTACATTAAGGGACATAACCACTGATTTAGCATGTTGTCCCATATTAACTACTCACAGTCTGTTTGACCAACAGTTTTCACTAAGAACAGTTTGCTTCAACCTGTTCGATCACTGTTAGAGAAGCTACGTCCATGTTGGAGTTTATTATCTCTGAAATGTTTTTATACTTTTCATTCTAAAGTATATTTTAATGTTACAGGATTGATTTTCAGTCGTCCAGGTCCTGGTTACCCAAAGATAAAGTTCAACCTAGTGGCTGTAGATACATGAAGACTCAAGGATAAAATGTCCTTAAATGTCTGCCGATGGTTGCCCTTGATATTTAAAACGCATCCATACACTTGATTAGACTTTCGACATTGACAAACCTTTATTGACACCCACTCTGGTGTACATGCAGGGTCAGAGAGGTTTGTTGGGACTCGAGGGACCTGCTGCTCGTCCAGGTCCCAGAGGAGATGTCGGACTTCCTGGACTTCCTGGAGAAAGAGGACCACCTGGTCAGAAGGTAAATGTTGATCTAATGTATTTGAATTATAAAAAATCAGGCTACTGTTTTGAATGACCTTGAATGACCTTTGTTGGTTCAGGGGGAGCTTGGTCTGCCGGGGGACAGGGGGGCATCAGGACTCAAAGGCATGGAGGGGAGTACTGGGGACCAGGGCAGGAAAGGTGACCTTGGACCCAAAGGACAACAAGTAAGTGTATAAATACATTTGGGATTTAAAGCAAACTCCATCAAATAAAATATCTTAAAGTAAGATTCAGTCCTGTGGACATTTTTGATCAAATTTGAAAACTTGTTATTGTTAATACTCAGAAATGTTTCACCTTCATTTAATTTAAAGTTTAATTTAAAAAAAGCTGACTATCATCAAGTTCAACATTTCACAGGAGAGGTTGTTCCCGCTCATCACGCTGCGTACTGCAAGAACATGCGTGTGTAGAAACAACAGACTGAGAAACAACGAGCTCCGTTCTCTCTGTTAAGTCAGTGTATCATCTAAAATATTTTTATTTCAAGGTGAAATTGTTGCATAATGTGGCTTTAAATTGACACCATCCCCTAGAAATTTCTAATCATGAGGGGGTTTTGTTCTTTTTGCTGTAATACCCCCCTAAATATAGCATCAGGAGATTCGGTTGCCAATCTGTGGTGGGTTTGAAAATGTGTGTGTCTGACACTTTTCCACCCTGAGTGCAGTAACAAATTATGTGGGCGAGACCAGGAATGGAAACATTGTGCCTGGTAAGTTATATAAAGTCCTCTCCCTCCAGAGACCTGAAAGAGAGGTGCTCCACTTCACTTATGTAACTCCTCAGAAGAGGAGAAAAGAAACAACAGACCCCCAGCTCTCCCCGCCCTCCTCCAGCTATCGCCACTGATGCTCACGAAGCAGAGAGCACACTCAGGCCCTCTGGTCAGATCCTCTTACGCTATTCAATGAATAGAGTTTCTCGGCCAAAGTCTCGGGGCTGAAAGTGGAGCTGTCTAGAGGATGTGATTGACTGGCTGTACAAACACAGCGTCTGCCACCCTGGACGGCAGACAGACACGGAGCAGGGTGCAGACACCCAACCCCTCAGTGTGTGTGTCCAAGAGGATGTGTGAATGTGGTTTGAGGATACTTTAGATCCAGACGTAAAGATGTTTGTGTGTGTCCCAGTTCTTTTGAAATAGACATGGAAATTTCACTGCCTCTCTTCTGTGTGTAGATCGTCACTGTACCAGATATGATGCGAAAATCACACATAAAAACACTTGTATGTTCTTTGTGGTGTTTGTCAAATGCATGATGTCCCAGTGTTGCTGTAAAAAAACAGGAGATGAGGCTCCTCTGTTGCTGTGACGTGAATGTGTTTTTCCTCTGCCTGCAGGGAGAATCTGGAGACCTGGGGATGGTTGGTTTACAGGGATTTCCAGGACCAAAGGTGAGGCACTGAAGAGCAAAACAACCGTTGAAGAACCTCAGGAAACATGTGCAGAACATTTATAACACAATTAAAGATGAGAGTGTTTTGTTTTATTTAATGAACATATTTTAATTCAAACAGGGACCGAACGGTGATTTGGGATTTCGAGGATTCCCTGGACCTAAAGGCCCAATGGGAACTCTGGTAAGTTAAATAAAGATAGAACATGTGGGTACATGACAAATATAATATGCAAATATATCGTATCACAAAAAATATAAATGAAAAACTAGTCAGTCTCAATCTTACTGTTTCTTTCAGGGCTTCTCTGGACCTGTTGGCCCTGAAGGAATGATCGGCCCAATGGGGAAACCTGTACGTTTCCCTGTGTGTGTGTGTGTGTGTGTGTCTGTGTGTGTGTCTGTGTGTGTGTTTTTATGAGATAACACTCAGAAAATTCTCACTGGTATTATAATATACTTTATATTACTTCTTTTTGTCATTCGTCTTTTCCACAGGGGCCACGGGGTCCAAAAGGAAACTACGGTGAAATGGTAAAGCCTGATTCAAACTATAATGATTTACAGTACATATGAATACATGCTCATATTTGCTGATATGTGATAGTATCATGGTGACAATACTTCCTCACTGTCACAGCCTTGACACAACAAGCCTGTGTTTAGAGATACTTGTACTTTATGTACAGTGGTAGTTTTGAGGTGGCAGCTCATCGCTGAGTTGTGGTTGTTACTCGGTGTCTCCCACAGTTCGCTGCAGACACTCTTATGTAAACGCTGCAAAGGAAATGCCTTGTCAAAATGTTAGCGTGGCAAACCACAGTGAAATCCACTGATTCACGTCTATATCCATTCTGTAATATAAACAGTGGACTCACTCGGAGTTCAGCCTGAATCCCTCTGTAATTAACACAACCACACAAACACAATGAGCCCTTCTTCGAGCCTCTTCCTCCAACACTGATGTCAAATATGTGTGTATTGACATGAGCTACCTGAAACCCCACAAACAGACTTAATAAAGTCCAGCTGCCCCTCGTACAGTAGCTGCTACAGAGCAGTATAAGGTCCTCAGTCAGCCAGAGGGGGCAGCAGACGACCACATACAGTACGACACACAGTCCCACTAATGTTCCACACGTAAAGAGAAAGGTAACGATGTAAACATAATGTTAATGAATTATTTAATAAAGAATGGAATATTAGCTTACTCACAGGAAATGTAGTTTCTGCTTACTTTTAGCCATTTTAATGAATATTTTCTTTCCGTCTCACACTTTCAGGGGCCTCAGGGACCCCAAGGAAGTCCAGGACCCAGAGTAAGTGTTAACGCCAGCATCACAGTTCAGTTTAATACTATGATTATAAGCTGCAATGATAAAGTTATGTGATATTTCTATTTGTGAAGTTTCATGGATGAGCTTGATTTCACTTTAGTTCAATCCAGATAGATTTTCAGGGACAATTGTGGATTACTGGTATATATATATATATATATATATATATATAATGTATATATCTGATGTAACAAAATACTAAGGCTTTCTTTCTGTCTAACTTGACTTGGGTCCTCATACATCTCCCAATACTGTAGCTTCACAGAGCCACCGACACAGACTCTATACACTAGACAGGGAACTCAACCACAATGGGATCATTTTTCACTGGGTCTTTTTCTTTTTCCCCTCCTCAGGGACCCCCTGGAGCTCCCGGTCCAACAGTAAGTGCTTCAGACACAGACACAGTCAAGATGACCTGGAAGAAGGAGCAGGAGTTTTGCTTTGAGGTTCCGACGTAAAAGACAAAATATTGGGATATAAAGTTTCAGTGAAAATTGCCCAATTACAGCTGTTTTTCGGGGTTGTACGTTTTTCTGTCCTTCGTTTGTCCGTCCCTTTCTCATGAATGCAATATCTCAGGAAGAGAGTGAATGAGCCAATTACAATCAATTTTTAGACGAATTTCTAATTTGATGAAATGAAGTCATGATATTTGAACCCAACCAGTCAAAGGTCAACTTCACTATGACATAATATCTCGTTAAAACGTGTTTCTGATGATTATTTAACACCATATCTCACAGAAGAGAAGACTGTCTTCATGTAGAGTTTCTGTTCCATCTCTTCCTGTAACCCAAGATCTTCCCCTGTCAAGATCGGTTTCTCCGACCGCAGAGCAAAACCAGGATCATGTGCGAGAGCCAGTGCGAGAATCTTTGCTGCTTATTTGCTAAACTATGCGCGAGCCAACAAATCATCCAGCCATCATCCTCACATCTCTAATCCGTCATAACTTCTGGATAAAGTCTATTTTTTTCTGTCCGAATGACGTTTTCCTGTTCAAACAATTCCAAGAACCCAGAAGAAAATCCATGAAGGGGTCCAGAAGTCCAGGACCCGACGGGACATCGGTCTCAGACTTATGGACTCCTCTGTATATCAGATGCCTCGTCTTGTTTACACACATTATGTGATAACTTCAGTGTTTATGTTGAGTGGAATGTCTTATCCTTCCCCCCCGCTGGAGTCAGGAATGTGACAGTTTATTGACGGAAGACTTATTTTACTGTGTCCCTCTGTTATTAAAGGGTATCCTGATTCGGCTCAAGTTTTCTCTCCAAACTAGACGTGTGTTGAAACTGCCGCCATTTCTGTAAACTATCAACAAGCTCGTGGATTAAAATCTCTCAGTTTAATAATGAACAGGAAACTGAACATCAACTTGATGTGCTGACTTTCACTCCACAGAGGCAGATATATGACGACTCGGTGTTCTACGGTCGATCCGACTCTCATGCTGCCCTCAGGACAGAGGTGAGACACTCTGTCGGCACTGAACTGTATCGGCTGCATGGGTGGATTGTTGGATGGATGGTTATTAAATTGGCAGATTGATGCTTGAGTCTCCCTTGAATTCAATTAAACACCCCTTTGCTGGTGTATCTGTCATGAAGGAACTCAAGAATCTAGACAGTTGTGTCTCTCTCATGACACGGGTTAGAGCAGTCGTCCTTTAACCAGAAGGTCGGTGGTTCCATCCCAGTCTTCCCTAGTGCACATGCTGAATTGTCCTTGGGCAAGAGTCAGAGCCCCAAATTGCCCTTTCTCATAAAAAGTGAAAGAAGCTGCTGTGTGAATGGGTCATCGGGAATAGAAACGCTCTCTATAAATACAGAGCATTTACCATTTTCACCATGTTGAACCAGAGTTTCCAGAACACGGAGGTGAACCTGCTCGACCAGAACACGGAGATCCTGAAGACCCTTCATTATCTGAGCAGTGTGATCGAGAGCATCAAAAAGCCTCTGGGCACGAGGGAGAACCCGGCTCGCGTCTGCAAAGATCTGCTGGACTGTCAACACAAAGTCAAAGATGGTGAGAGACTCGACTAAGTAGTTCTTCACTGAACTGACGATTGGGACGGCTGGATTTTCAGTGCATGATTTAGACGTGTATTAAATCACTCATCTTTTTCTCCTTGTTCTTATCTTTCTGTCTGAATGGGGACTTTCAGGTTGGTTCTGGGTTGATCCCAATCTGGGCTGCACCACTGATGCCTTCAAGGTCTTCTGTAACTTCACTGCAGGAGGACAGACCTGTGTCCATCCACTGGCCTCTAATAAGGTAACAACTGGACTGAGCTCTGACCTTCTTGAAGTAAAGCATTGGTGTATGAATTTGAAATCCAACCCTCAGTTGGATCCCAAAGGTTTTAATCCTCTGTGTTGTGTCATTTCTCCAAGTCTTTAACACATGACAACTTAAATGACGGACTGATAAAACGAATGCTCTTTCCTCCACAGATGGCGTTTGGTGTAGGCAAAGTCCAAATGAAGTTTCTTCACCTGTTAAGCACCGAGGCCAGACACAGCATCACGCTCCACTGCCTGAACGATCCACCCAACGTCCCCGCGGACGGCTTCACCTCCACCGGCCCCGATCACAAAGAAAACACCACACTTCGGTTCCGTGGCTGGAACAAACAGACGTTCGAGAAAGACACACTACTTCAACCACATGTGCTACAAGACGAGTGCAAGGTAACAGGAAGGACAAGGGAGTGTTCCTTTGGCCCACAGGATTCAAGTGTGTGCTCTCAAATCCCGGAATGTCCCCTTTGTTTTGATTATGTTTATGGAAATCAGGCTGTAAAGAGATTTGGACTGAGGTGGTTTGCAGACAGTTTCACTGTACAGCTGTTTTTATGTTGAAGGAAGTAAAAGTTCATTTATTTAGAGCCTGATTCAAACAATATGTTATCGGCCTACGTTGATCTATCAAAGATATAGTGGTTTCGGCAAGTACGTGCTGTCTTATATCGACTGGTGCGATTGTCTTTATAGGAAGTTGCAAACCTGCTTGTGAAGAACATTGCTGCAAAGGTTTTTTCCCTCAGTTTCAAAACACTGTTCATTTACATTCACATCCAGAGACAGAGACAATAAATTAAAACACTGCAGGACAAATTGACGGACAGTAAAGATGGAGAGCTGCTGTGGCTGCAGGTACAAGGCTTTTACCGAAGCAGGTCCTTGTGTCCTTATGGCAGTTTACAACAATATTAACACTTTTATCCCTCGAGTACTTGAAGTAGTAGTAAGTGATAGTGTTATTGTTTAACACAGTTGCATTATTGGAAAATTGGACTATAAAACACGTGACTCGGCTTCCATTCTTTTCTCTTTCAGATCCAAGACGGGAGCTGGCACCAGTCACGTTTTTTCTTCCACACTCAGGACAGTCGTCAGCTCCCGATCGTAGACGTACAGGAACTCACACCCACATCAACGCCCGACAGTCAGCAGCATCTAGAAATCGGTCCAGTCTGCTTCCTCTGACACCAGCATCCCCGTCCTCTAACCTACTCACATCAAACTACTTCAGTACAAGGCTGTTTGAAAAGGGCTGAAGCTTGAACACCAAGCCTGAGCGAGCGTCCACGGGAGTCGGTCACCTTCCTCTGAGAGCGTTGATGGGACTTTGTGAGAGTAACAAACGCTCTGTGCGTCCAGTTGAAGGCAGAACTGCAGGAACTCGATCTCTGTGGAACATCCAGGCCAAGAAGGACAGAGGAGAACCGTGTATAACAATATTTATCAAATACATGTGTAACATAGGTTTTGTTTGTTTTGATTTGCAGTCAGATGGTGATTAGGTTGGCTTTACATGGACCCACATTAGTCCCTGATCACAGGGCAGGGCCTCCGAACCCCAAAACTCACAGACCATCATACACAGGGGCCGAACCCGAAGGAGCGTGCCAGGCCTCGACATAGGAGCACTGTCTAACTAAAGGTTTATATGAGTGCAATAGCATGTGGATGATGACGTGTGACTTTTAAATAGTTCATTTTTCCAATCAAAGGCTTGTTGTTTTCATGATATATTTTTTTCAGTCGCACCTGCTCATCTTGACGGATGGCGCTCTACCTCTACCTGCTCATTTGTTTTTCTAGAATAGTCGCTAATGTCAAGTTAGTCATTTTTGCCTTTTGTGTTGTATGTACCGGTTACATCAAGATGTGTTGAATTGTATAAGAACCTATGTTGATTTGGTCATTTCTAATTTATGAACCAGTTTTTTTTTTTTTTTATACACTACATATTTTTGTAGCTTTTCCTTCTATGTGGCAGGTTGTTCAGGGGAAACTTACCATTGGTGCTGCAACAAACAATTCGTCATCAGAGAGTTTTTGCATTTCCTGTGTATATATTGACAGCATACTGTATGTTTATTTATATCCTTTTTTTTTGCTCACATCACTGTATCACAGTAAATTATACTCAGAGAAATACTTGGTCAACCACAACTCAGTCTGAAGAAGTATTTATGTTCTTAAGGTGTGTTTGTGTGTTAGCACCTGTGACTTTATGTTCATCAGCCTGTTATTTACAGTTGGTTCAGTGTCAGCTCAGTGGACTGGCAGCTACAATAAGCCAGAGTCAGAAAACACACACACACACACACGTACACACACACATACATTTGAGAAGAACAACAAGAACAAGAACAAGATTTCATATCCTTAACTTATATTACCTTGAACAAAGTGTAATTATATAAAGTCTGTGGCGGATTCCGTCGGTTGCTGATGTGTAAATAATAAATAAGTTGTCAAACAATTAAATGAAACATTTTATCCACAAACTGGTCTGTGCAGTTAACTTGAAATGAGATAACACTTGAATGTCAGCTTTAATAGAAACAGAGTTTGTATTGTGACATATTACTATTTCCTCCTGAGAAACCTTCAGACTAGTGGTGTCCTCAACATGAATCTGGGAGGAGGAAAAATAAACATTGAGCTGCTTCTTCACTGTCATCATTCAGGAGACCTTGATCAAGATCTAGAGGGTTTCTCATTTCCACTCACAGAATGAGAATAAGCTTTATTGGCCCAGTATGTGAACACTCATGGAATGTGACCATTTCTACACTTACTCACAAATACAAAGTTCAGTGGTGGAAGAAGTAATCAGAGTACTCTCACCCTATCAGCAGTAAAAGTACACACAAAATGTCTCCTGTGATCGACATGTTATATGTGACATTACTGATGCATCAGTGCACAAAGTGAGTCTCTTACTTTTCAAACAGACATCTTATCCGTCCTCCTCTTTTTGTTTTAAAAAAACATGGACAATAATAGAAACTTCATCACAGCAAAGAGAATATGACAACGCAAATATATATGTATGTGTAAATTATGATGAATATAAAGATAAAAACAACAACTATTATTATTATATGAGTTGTTGCTGCTATCGTTAACATCATCTTTACATCCACAAGTTTCACTCTTATTGTTTTCATGATAATAACTAGTCTGTCAGAGCTAAAACCTGATGGTTACACAACTGTTCCTGTCTCTCTCTCCTCTCTCCGCTTGCCCCTCTCCTCCCCCTCCCCCCTATCTTGCTCTCTTCTCTCTCTCCTCTTTTCCACCCACCTTTTCTCTCTTCCCCATTTTTCTCCACTCACCCCAACCGGTCGAGGCAGATGGCCGCCCCCCCCCCCCACATTGAGTCAGGCGGGAACTGTCAGGTTCCAACATAATATTCAAAGTCTTGACGTTCTATGTAAAGTGCCCTGAGATAATGTCCATTATGATTTGGCGTTATACAAATAAACCTGAATTGAATAAATCATCAAAAAAAACAAAAAACAAGGATAAATAATAATAAATGAATGAATAAATTGTTGATGTATTGAGTCTGAATGAATCTTTGCAACAATTATAAAAGATTGAAAAGATGAGAACATCTGCATCTTCATCACTGGAACTACAACTTGTTGCAGTTCCTCCGCTCACACACTAGGAGTCGCCACCGATCCGGTTCCCAAACCGGAAGTGGTTTCCACATGCAGCCGGTGCGGAAGTGTTGGGTTTGTTTTGATGTTTCCGAGTCCAACGTGGTTCTGCGGCTCCAGCGGGATGTGCTCTCTACCTTCACCGACCACAGGAGCCGTGTCACCGGCCGAGCCCCGAGCGGAACACAGCGGGGAGGAGGAAGAGCAGAGAGGGACGAAGAGGAAGATGTCTCTGTCTGAGTGAGTGGTTTGACAGAGTCAGGAGCTAACGGCTAACAGAGCTAACCCACAGCTGCATGTGCTCCACAGCTGGTTCATCACAGGCTCACTTCCACATGTAGTTTTCACACTGAATGTTAGCATGCTATAAATAACTCGTGTTATAATCCTCAACCTCTAACATGATGGACTATAATCCAAATACATTGTTTGGTTCAATCAAATGTCAACAGAGGTAAATAAAAAAGTCCTCTCCTGACCCTTTTCACTTGTCTTGAATGGAAAAGCTCTAAAGTAAGAAATGAAGAAGAATTAAGAGAAGACATTTTATTCGTTACTGAGAGTCTCATTTATTACACAGAGAACAAGTGGCCCATAGTGTTGGAGGAACCACAGCTCCTCAGGAAGGAGGCTGTTCATTTAAACATAGATTATATTCATCAATTATTCATAGAGATTAAAACAAAGTAAATTAAAACCTCAAAACTATTATTGTGAGGCATTTATAAAATGAAGGAGAGCTCTCTTTCTTCATCAAGATCAAAATGTAGAAAATAGTTTGATTCCTGGATCAGCACCGACATTTAAAGGGTTCTTCTCTGAGCCACATCCGTCCACCAAGTTTACCGGTGATATGTCCTGTAGTTTCTGCATAACTATGCTAACAAACAAACTCTACCTAAAGACAAGAGAGGAAGCATTTCCTGAGCTTCCAGAGAAGTCGGGCAGCCTTCTAACAGTTTACGTTTCTGCAGTTCTTCTCTGTTTGACTGTAAAGCGGCTCTGTGTGTGTCTGTAACATTGACATGTTGTGTTTCCAACAGTTGTGTGGTTTGTCGATCTGAGGAGGCAAAGTACAGATGTCCTGCCTGTCTTACACATTCCTGCAGGTGAGAATATTTCTCGTTTATACAAGTTATACTACAAGTATTTAACTGCAAACTGTTTAATAATCACTGTCTATCTGGCACATGTACCCACATAATGTGTATATTTTATATTGCTACGAGGAAGCGGCAAAATTAAAGAGTTGTATGATTTGATCCTTTAGTTTGGAGACTAAAGATTAATGCTTCAATTCCACGAGTCCTGTCCTTTCTGAAATGTGCATGAAAACCTAAATGTTCTATGAACCCTTGCACTGTTATCAGAGAGCTCAGTGTGGTGCATCGCAGGACGACACTGTTGGAAAGGAAAAGAAAAAACTTGATACCGAAGAAAAACAAGGAAAGACTTTGCCATCCGTCTTGTTGAAAGCCCAAGCTTTGATTCGGCTAAAAATGTTCTCCCTTGGCTGTTCACCCGAAATCTCCCCGTAAGATTTAAAGTTATGTAATGTAAGACAAGACAAAGACGGTGCTGGGTGCATGAAGTCTTTCAAGGAATCTTTTGTGTGTGTACTTGACCGTATGCGATGGACAGTGTCAGTAGAATAAGCAGAAAAGGTGAGGAGTGCTCCTCGCTCCTTCCACACGGTCTCTGGATACAGTCTCTGTCAGACCCCGGCCAAATACCTGTCTCCATCCAAGTGTCTTTCCATGCTTGTGTTACATTGTTTTTTTTTTCTAATGATGATGATTTAATTTAAAACAGTTTCAGTCAAAAATGTGTGTGAGCAGTCTTGGATGAAGTATTCAGGTTCTTTATCTAATCAAAAGTAGTAATACAACTCTGATAATACTATATTACAAGTAAATGTCTTGCTTTCAAAATATACGTAAATACAGGTATTAGCTAAATGTATGTTATTAAAGTCTCAAAAGTAAATTTACTCATGCAGCGTAATGGCTCCTTTTATTTTTATAAGATTAGATAAGATATTCCTTTATTCGTCACACCATGGGGAAATGTGTGAAGTATGATATGCAGGACTGAGACAGTTGATAGACAGGAGATTATTCAGCTACAATTTCAACCAGAATGTCACTCAGTACACATACCTCCTCTGCCAAGGCCCACTTAGAGTCAGTCAAGCTGCACCAAATAGATATAAGTCCACTCAATCTGCTTTTATCATCATACCCATGAATTATTCTGTCTCACGATGTAACAGTAAGTTAGAAAGAATTAATGGATCCTCGAATAAAAGTAGAACACTAGATAGTAAATAGGGAGTGGTGTCTGACTCTGATTTTGTTTCTGTTTATTTTCCAGCTTGTTGTGTGTGAAGAAACACAAGGAAAAGTCTGGATGCAGCGGAGTCAGAGACAAAGCGGCCTTCGTGTCCCTGTCACAGTTTGATGAAATGGCTCTTCTGAGTGGTCAGCACCTCCCTCACTCCTTCACATAATGAAAAACTGAAAATACTTAGAATAATGTTAGCAGTATTTATCTAAACCCCTTTGGGCAGACACTGTTGAATTTCGATTTTTAATTACAAGTTGGGAGATTTTGAACATACACAGTTAATTTTAGGGTATTTTCATGAGTGTTGCTATAAGAAATA